>NC_073231.2:5765075-6068106 GCF_029281585.2 Gorilla gorilla gorilla | reverse complement strand
ACTGTATGGCGGGGAGTTTGGTGGTTGGGGAGGTCCCTTTCCATCACAGGAAGCTTGACACAAGGAGCCTCATGTTTTCTATCTGTGACGGACACAGGAGCAGGAGAGCGGAGCGGGCGGACTGGCCGCCTGTGCTCGGGGTAAAAGCTCGGCTGTGCGAGGGGAATGGGCCTTTCTTTCCTGCACTTCAGGTTGTAGCACCTTCCACTTGGTGTCTAATGCCTCTAGGGAGTGGTGAGATGCACCCATTTATAGTTATTTGTTATTCTTACCTCTAATTATCACACAATTTATAAAAATAGAAATAACAAAATGTAAGCTGGGTTCCAGCTCCAGAGGCATTTCTCGCCGTCCTCTGAGAACACGGAGGAGAAATCAGGTCTCACCACACCTGTCCCTCAGAGCCAAGTGTGAGCCAGGCCACCAGTTTAAAAAAAAAAAAAAAAAAAGCAAAAGTCGTCCTCGCCACGAGCTCCGTGGACTCTGAGGCCACCGGCATTGCACTGTGTTCACGGTACAAGGAGCGTAAGAGCAAGGGCGTGTTCAGTGGAAGCAAGGAGACAGAAACCACCAGGGAGGCAACGAACTGTACAAGCGTTTTGTGAAAAAGCAGAAACAACCAAGGGGAAGGTGGCCGGCCTCCGTCCTCAGAGCCGGGTCTGGGCCTCGGGGATGTAGATCTCGATGCTGTCCGCGCGCTCGGTGGCAGAATTCTGCCGGAAGGACGCCGCTCGCTTGGCGGCCATGAGTCGTCTCCGGGCTTCCTGGCGTTGTCTGTCGGGCAGGTCCAGGGATTTTTCTCTTGTGATGGGAAATTTCCCTTTGGGAGGCTTCTTTGGTATTGGAGGCGGGACCTTTCTTTCTTCCTGAAAAGCACCGCAAGTCAACATTGGCAGGTGGTCGGAGGAGGGTCCTAACAGCTCGCGAGCTCAGCGGCCCTGGGGTCTGGCCCACACCCTTCCCGACCGCAACCCCCAGGGCGGCATCCTTCATTCCCTTCCCACGTTTCCCCTGGTCCCTGAGTCCCAGGCCACAGGCTTGCCTTCCGCACGGTATGGAATTTGTAGAAGCTCCCTCACACTCTCCAAAGGGGGCAGAGGCGTCAGGGGCAGCGATGACAAATCAGGAAATGAATTCTGCAGATTCGCACCTTGCGTCTCTGCAGTCACTGAGTTAATCTGACATTGTCGCCCGATTCCTGCACTTCCCAAAGCCGTGTGTCATCTCCGAGCATCGCGAGGGTTTTGGACACCATCGCTGGACATCCCTATTCAACACTGCAGGGTTTTCTGCAGACTCTGGGATTCCAATATGTTCATGAAAACCATCTTACATGAGTGGGTGTGTGGGGAAACACTGGCCCAATTCTCTAATTGGCCTAAAATCCCATTGACATGGACGATATTTATAAAACCACTATTCACTTGCTTGCTTTGTAAAAAGACGCAAATAAGTATTTCTGACCCTTAGCTCAGACTCTCAGATAAGTCACGCTAAAATATGTATATGCCGTTTTAGATAAATCTCACAATTATGCAACAAATGCAAAGGGTAATGCTTGCACTTGTTCCCACAAAAGGTCTGTGTCCACAACTGCGATTCACATTGTTCCTAAAGACAGTGGGACCTGCCCCGTCTCCCTTTCTGGACGGAGCCATGACAGGGACTCTACATAGCCAGCTGTTTCCTTCCCAGGAAAGGGCACATGGCAGAAGGCATCAGAACCACTTTCCTAAGCAGATATCTAGTTTTGGGGGAGAAAAACAGGAAAACTCCACTCATGTCTTTTTCTCTTCGGCCTCTGAAAAATTCCAAAGGGAGCCCAGAGGTGCTTGTAGATTGGGGTAAGACAGGCAGTTGTGTGAGTATGGAGGAGGCCTGTGGCAAGAAGCCTGCTTTGGTGTCTGGAACTTTGTTCCCTCGGCTCATTTTACATGACTGGGCCAGAAGCAATGACTCTTACCTGACTTCTTGGCATCCATCTAAAACAATGGGGGTGGGGGGGGGATCAGTTCAGTGAAACCTTCAGCTACTTTAACAAGTAATTCCTTTTTTCAGCACATAACTGTCCTCATAGTTCAGGGGATGCCAAGAGAAAAGGAGAGAAGAGGATCTGTTTCCTCTTTTGGTGTCCCGTGAACTGTGAGCCTGTGAGACGTACACATCAGTATTTCCTGTGGGGGTTCCCCAGTCAAAGGACCTTCCAGGCCTGTGGGTGTGGCACTGTAGGAGTGTCCAGCAGACGCTGTGCAGGGCCCACCCCAGGGAATTTTTAAGACACCGTGTTCAGGAGGGGCAGGGCCTCCTCTTCAGGCACGGAACCTCTGCTGTGCTGGAGATCTGCTCGCTTTCTGGACTGGTGTGCTCTGCCCTCAGCGAGAAAGCATTTCCATTTTCTTTTTTTTTTTTTTTTTGAGACAGAGTCTCGCTCTGTTGCCCAGGCTGGAGTGCAGTGGCACGATTTTGGCTCACTACAAGCTCTGCCTTCCGGGTCCACTCCATTCTCCTGCCTCAGCCTCCTGAGTAGCTGGGACTACAGGCGCGCGCCACCACGCCCGGCTAATTTTTTTTTTTTGTATTTTTAATAGAGATGGGGTTTCACCGTGTTAGCCAGGATGATCTTGATCTCCTGACCTCATGATCCACCTGCCTAGGCCTCCCGAAGTGCTGAGATTACAGGTGTGATCCACTGTGCCCAGCTAATTTTGTGTATTTTTAGTAGAGATGGGGTTTCACCGTGTTAGCCAGGATGGTCTTGATATCCTGACCTCGTGATCCACCCACCTTGGCCTCCCAAAGACGTTTCCATTTTGAGAATCATACTCTATGCGCAGCTTGGGTAGATGGGCTCACGTTCGCTCTCAATGACCAAAGAATGGAAACTAGACGGAACCATCGCGTGCACCTGGGCTAACTTCAGTACGTTCCTTTCGAACAGCCTTCTCCCTCAGGAGCATCACTGATCATCTCCTTCACCTCAGATCCAAACCGTGGCTTACACGGACCTGTCTAGTCCCACACATGGGTTATGTGGACCTGTCATATGCATGGCTTACGTGGACCTGCCTAGTCCCATGCATGGCTTACGTGGACCTGTCCCATGCATCGCTTATGCAGACCTGCCTAGTCCCATGCATGGCTTACTGGGACCTGTCTAGTCCCATGCATGGCTTACTGGGACCTGTCTAGTCCCATGCATGGCTTACGCAGACCTGCCTAGTCCCACACATGGCTTACGTGGACCTGTCCCATGCATGGCTTATATGGACCTGCCTAGTCCCATGCATGGCTTACACAGACCTGTCCCAAACATGGCTTACTTGGACTTCTCTAGTCCCACACATGGCTTATGTGGACCTGTCCCACGCATGGCTTACTTGGACCTGTCTAGTCCCATGCATGGCTTACATGGACCTGTTCCTTGCGTGGCTTACGTGGACCTGTCTAGTCCCATGCATGGCTTACATGGACCTGTTCCATGCGTGGCTTACATGGACCTGCCTAGTCCCACGCATGGCTTATGTGGACCTGTCCCATGCATGGCTTACGTGGACCAGCCTACTCCCAAGCATGGCTTACTTGGACCTGTCTAGTCCCATGCATGGCTTACATGGACCTGTTCCATGCGTGGCTCACGTGGACCTGCCTAGTCCCATGCATGGCTTACGTGGACCTGTTCCATGCATGGCTTACGTGGACCAGCCTACTCCCATGCGTGGCTTACTTGGACCTGTCTAGTCCCATGCATGGCTTACGCGGACCTGCCTAATCCCACACATGGCTTACGTGGACCTGTCCCACACATGGTTTAAGTGGACCTGCCTAGTCCCATGCATGGCTTATGTGGACCTGTCCCACGCATGGCTTACATGGACCCTGTGCAATCCCACCTCACTCCCCTCTCGTCTGGGATGAGAGGGAACCTGTGGATCCATTGCATCTGGCCTGGAACTCCACTAGTGGCCAGGGCACCTTCTGGGAGGAGCCGATGATGAGGACGACTAGATCTGGCTCTCGTTCTCATGACCCAGGTGTGCATCCTTGCTGGATACCAAACACCACTTCCCCAAAGGATGCCGACTTGATTTTCTTTATCATTTTAATTAATAACATTTGTCTAGAAAAATCCAATTATGGTTCCTCAGGACGTCTTTAAAACGTGTGAGGAAATCTATGTCTTTGCTGCTAACTCAGAACTATCTACTAGTTCTTCTGATGACAGCATCATGGAAGAAGTGAAATGCCAGGGTTCAGATTTAATGGCAAATTTCAGCCTATTTTAAGGGCTGAGGCTGATGGATCTACAGGAAGATTAATTCATCAAACGGTTCAATAAGGTATAAAATGTCACCTTGCCTATAGTGGCCATACTAGAAGGTATATTGAATAGGAGATAGTCCATAACCAGGCCTAAAACTTTCCCTGTGGGAAGCCAGCTTAATATTTACACAATGAGAACAAGTTTGATAAAGATAATTCATAGGTGAGATCCCTGTCAGGAATGAGGCTGCAGGTTTGCTTGTGATCTTGGCTAGTGTCTCTCTGAAAGGCTTATATAGAAGAGACAGAGCAGGGGAGACCCTATTATTTACCACCCATGCCCAAGGCTTCAATTCTGCCCCATTTTGGGCACATGCACACACATGCACACACACGTGCGTATACACATGTGCACACATACATAGAGGAAAATTTGCTCGTGTGTTGCCAGCAAAAGACTGAGAACCCCGTTGTCATGCTCTATCTGCAGCAGGTCATTAGTGCAGTGGGAAAGGGGGTTTGCTGGGAGCCGGCCCTGCACGGATGCCCTTACCTTTCTTTCCGGGGACTCCATCATCTTCCAGTCGTTGAGCCGCAGCCGCTGCAGCTCGTCGAACTTCATGCTGACGTCCTCAATGGAGAGCTGCAGCATGTCCCAGTAGCCGGCCAGGTCCTGAGATGTCGGCCTCGGCATGGCGCTGGGGTCCTGGGGACACACACAGGGTGTTCAGAGCCAGGACAGTCTCCTGCTGGCACAGGGCTGGGGAGGCCACTCCTCCCCACGCATGCCTTTCAAGAGGCGGATTAGGGAGAAGCCTGGCTAATTCCACCCTGAGGCAGATATTTGGGAAGGCCATGCTTCCATGACAGTTTACTTTAGCACAAGTATTTGCTGTCGGCTTAAAAACACGTAGCACAGCCGTTCGTTGTTCCACGTTGAAAATGCTGGGAATGGGGCAGATTGGAGAGTTTCTAAATGCTTCACAGCTCATAAAAGCAGTAGGAGCCTGTGTTTTTGGTCACCTGTGGATGATTCGGAAGGGACAGGGCTCCGTGAGCCTGCCGTGGTATTGGCCTGGTGGTGGCAGTGGGGAACCAGCTTGGAGCCTGTTCTAAACCTGCTTGTTCTCTGACGGCTCTTAGCTCTCGTTCTTACGGTGATGACACCTTACAAATGTAATGCGCCAAGGAACAGGATGCTCTCACCAACCGGCGCCCACACTTAGGAGGCACACACAGGTGACACTGCTGGGCTGCAGCCCTGGGCCAAGTGGCCCAGAGATGTGCTTGGTTTCTCTGTACAGTGCCTGACAGATATATGATTTCTACCAGCTGCCTACATTTATGTGTTATTTATGAGACAGGGTCTTTCTCTGTTACCCAGGCTGGAGCACAGGTGTGATCATGGCTCACTGCAGCCTCTACCTCCTGGGCTCAAGGGATCCTGCCTGCTCAGCTTCCCAAGTAGCTGGGACCACAGGCATACGTCACTACACCCAGCTAATTTCTTTAATTTTGTAGCAATGGGGTCTGGCTGTGTTGCCCAGGGTGGCCTCAAACTCCTGGGCTCAAGCAACCCTCTTGCCTGAGCTTTCCAAAGTGCTGGGATTACAGGGTGAGCCACGGTGCCCGGCTTGCTCCCTACATTGAAATCTGAATGATTTTTCGAGGTGTGGCTCCCTTGATTCAGTGGGGATTTAACAGAGTCAGAGGAGGTTCTGGTGGGTCAACATTCAACTGGATTTGCTTATGGTTTCAGCAGTGCACACTCAGCATGCTTAGTGAAGAGCATGCTGAACGGACAGCTCTGCGATTCCTCACCCAGAGCCAGGACCTGGGGTCCCTAGCTGCCCTCCGCGTGGCTGAGCCCGTTCTTCTCTGCAGCCACACGAGGGCAGCCTTGGCCACTCAAAGCCCCACCAGGCACTTGAGGAGCTCCCCAGGAGAGCGGCCCTGGCCACCAGCTGGGAGCCCGAACTCAGCCTCTGTGGGTGGGGACAACTAAAGTGCCTGGCAAGGAGGCCGCGTTCTGCACCGAAGTCAGTCGAGGGATGCCAGGAGCTGCAGCCTCAGGGCAGGCCAGGCCAGGTGAGAAGCAGCAGGGGAGGCTGCTCAGAGGCTGTAGGGGTGGTTCCTACCTGGCTTCCAGAAGTCTTCGCCAACCTAAGAACATCCCCTCTTTCTTTAGGGCTGGGCACAGCTGTGCCCCTCTTTCTGTAGTGCCGGGCATGGCTGTGCCCCCTCTTTCTGTAGGGCCGGGCATGGCTGTGCCCCCTCTTTCTGTAGGGCTGGGCATGGCTGTGCCCCCTCTTTCTGTAGGGCCGGGCATGGCTGTGCCCCTCTTTCTGTAGGGCCGGGCACGGCTGTGCCTGATGGTGTGGGGGAAGCCAAGTGGCTTCTCCTCCCTCGCCCACAGCTGGGTGGTCCTGGTGACATCTCCCGGAGGATGAAGGAGGAACATGGCCGGCCACTGTGGCAGAGGCTGCCTGAGAGCAGGCATCGCCTTCCCGTGCCCCCCTCCTCTCCTCGGCAACAACACACCCGTCCTTTGGGCTCACCCAGACCACATGCTGGGGCTGGACGGGCACAGCCTGGCATGGTCAGGATTTGGTTTTGTCTTCTGTTCTCTTTTGGTTGGGGAGGCAGTTGCATCTGAATCCACTGAACATTCAGAGACGATAAGGTGTTTATAATAATAAAAAGTCAATGGTTGTGCCATGCCATTCCCTTTCCCCCAGCAAACTCATGCAGGGCCTCTTTTCTTGTGAAATTGCCATGTTTTAAATTCACACAGCTCTGTGGCTCTGGCATCCGGCGTCCATTGGATAGGAACTTCGGTGCCTCATGTGGCCGGGGGCAGCTCTCTGTGCGCCGGCACCTGCTCAGGCACACACCCCCCGGGGTTGGATGGAGCTAAAATTCAGAGGCAGGCTCAGTGGGTCTGAATGAGACTAAGTTTCTGGGACACCAAACTGCTGGTCCCACAAGCACAGCAATCAGGCCGCACGCTTTGAGGTTATTTCCGGTATTATGTGCCTTCTGGTTGTGTCACAAGCCACCTGCACATCCCGACCCTGAGAGGCTCTGCCCTCCGCGGTCCGTCCCGAGAGGCTCCGCTCCCTGTGGTCAGTCCTCAATCTTGGGCTGGGGTTCTGACATTTTCTAGGGTCACTCTTTGACTTAAAGCTTAGTTACCTACCAACAACTTCCAGCAGACAGCGGTGCTACTTTGCGCTGTGGACCATTTGGCTTTGAGGAGCAAAGCATCTCTTAACAAGTCAACACTCCTCTCCTGCCAGGCCTGTCTCAGGCACCACCCCTCCCTGTACCACTCTTCCGCCCGAAACGTGTCAGAGTGTTTTTCTACTAATCCTGAATAGAAGTTGAAAGAAAAGGATGTAGCCAAGCCAGCTATTTTAAAACTCAAAAGGCATAACAAATATTAGGATGAACAATTTTAAGCCAAATATTAGCTATTTCTGGCAGAGCAGAAAGGAACATTTGGCAGGTCTGAATATGCACCTTGGGCTGTGTGTGGGAAGCGTTGGACGAGCATTCCTAAAGACAGTGCCTGCCTAGGCTCACCCGAGTCTGCATAACGTTACACAGAGTTCGTCAGTGGCCCGAATCAATTCCTTTAAAGGTAATAATCAAATAGATACTATGGAGGAGGCAAGAACGTTCACAGGTGACATGGCAGCTCAGTGTTTACACAGTTACGAGCTTCTTTCGAGGCACTCAAAACCTTTCTATTTCCCCCTTTTAAATGATGATTATAACTTTGTCAGAGTGATGTGTTGGTAACTCTTTAGAATCGCTGTGAACTTCAGTGGGGTTGATTGGAAAGTGTTAGAGAAGGCATACTTTTTAATGATCCTAATGAAAAGACATGAGATGGCAACTCTGGCTTGCTTGTGCATCCTTTGATGTGTAAGAATATTCTTATGTCTCCTTGCACATGAAAAAGCCAAGGAAAACATCATCAAAACACCTGGCACCGTTGCTGTGCGAGGCCTAGAGGAGACCTATTTGCATTTGACTGAAAATGTTTGGTCTGAAAAGAAATCGATGTATGTATTATAAAACAACGTATTAAGTAGCATAAATATTATTTACTATTTCTCAAAACAGTGAATACTTTAGTCAACTAAGGAAAAGTATACATGTATGTGTGTAGGCAATATATAGTATATATAAAATATATTAACATGTATATGTAAACTTAGATATACAGTATATATAGAATGTATATGTATGTATGTGTGTAGGCAAATCTATATGTAAAATATATTACCATGTAAACTTACATATATTTTATATATACTGTATATTTGCCTACACACATACTATGTATTTTATATACACTATATATTTGTATATATAAAATATATAGTTAATATGTTATATATTTGTTATATGTTAATGTTTAGCATGTAATATAAGGATACATAAGTAAAATTTCATATACATGTTAATATATATGTTTATATATAAATACATCTATATGTTTATATATAGGTGTATATATAAACATATAGATGCATATGATTATAATCATGTATACAATATATATGAAATGTATATATGAGCTTTTCTGCTCTGCCAGAAATAGCAAATATATATTTATATATTGATATGTGTATATATATTTATATATAAGCATATATAAGTATATATTAACATGTATATATGTAAGTATATGTAAATATATATGTGGTTTTTCTTTTTGTTTGCTTGTCAGGAATAACCAAGTTTAACGTCAACTGTATTAATCATCTAGTTCATGGTATATTCGTTTCACTACCGACTATAAAATACAAAGGCTAAATTATTTGCAAAATCTCTTCTTAATCTCTTCATTGTAGTTGTTTATGTATTTTTATTTCCAGGCACCTTAGATCATTTTCTTCATTTGTGACATTAGCCGTAATAGAAATTTCCGTTGTTTCTCCTCTTCTAAGATGCTCTGGTGGGGCATCCAGTTGCAAAGACACAGTGTCACCCCGCGCTGCTGCAGTCCCCCTCTTCCTGTCCCCCACTCCCCCTTGCAGCCTCCCTGCCTTGGTACTGCTTAAACCAGGGCCATATCCACCTCCCTGCCTCGGTACCGCGTTTAAACCAGGGCCGTATCCGCCTCCCTGCCTCGGTACCGCGTTTAAACCAGGGCCGTATCCGCCTCCCTGCCTCGGTACCGCGTTTAAACCAGGGCCGTATCCGCCTCCCTGCCTCGGTACCGCGTTTAAACCAGGGCCGTATCCGCCTCCCTGCCTCGGTACCTCGTTTAAACCAGGGCCGTATCCGCCTCCCTGCCTCGGTACCTCGTTTAAACCAGGGCCGTATCCGCCTCCCTGCCTCGGTACCGTGTTTAAACCAGGGCCGTATCGTCTCTTTCCCCAGGGCGGGAAGCCTCTTCTGTAGTAAGTGCACGTGATATTCTGCATACTGATGGGAACTCTTTGACAAGGAAGAAAACAATGAGAATCTGTGGAATGATGCCCATTAGCTTGGTTACAGGGAACGGGTTCACTGAGGATTCACTTACCATATTCTGTTGACAAAGCCAATAAAACTGCTGGAATTTCTGGGACATGAGAAGCTGGGCACTCCCAACAGCACTCCTGATTTTACCGAGAACTGTTTAAAACAAAAACAAAAACAAAAAAACAACAGCTTCAAAACTGGGTCAATTACACAAAAGCAGAAACATCACACCAAGGGAGCGAGTAGTCCCACTGGAGATGAAAACTGACGACTTCATTGTGCCGAGCGTGTTCGCTGGGGAGTTGGGCCTCAGTGTGCTCGTCCCCAACTCATGAAGGAAATCCAGAGATGACCAGATGTCACTGTGAGGACATTCTCCTTGGGAACTGGGAGAAACTTAGTTTAGAAAGGCGGCCTATACCTCAGGGAGTTTTCCTTATTTTGGCATCGAGATTATTTCAGTGCTGCTGTTTGGATGAGCTGGAAGACACAAGAACACATGTGAGTGAAAGCAACATTGAGTTCTTCCTATTTTTATGGACTCTACCGTGTTAGTGAACTCTTTTAGATGTGAATTCCTTCATTTTTAGAAAAAACACATCCATATGGGTTCTCTCATTGGATTCAATTAAATAATTTCTAATGAACTGTGGGCAGTTATCTCCTGGCAGTGCTGTGAGGTGTGTGTTACTTAGGAAGAGGCTGCGTGGACAGAGGCCTCACAGGAAGGTCGTAGCTGCTAAGAAGATGTGGCTTCCCTCCTGGAGATGATAAAAGGGTCACAAGTTACTGAATATGCTCACAGCTACTAAACTCACCAATCCATGTACCCAGTATATGTGTAATGCTAACGCTACGTTTCTGAGTGTGCTATGAGTCAGCAGGCAACAGTTTAGTAGGAAGAATTAATCTACAAATGGTTCCTAATTGCAATGACTTTATTTGGTTAATCAAATACTAATTTTTTTTTTTTGAGATAGGGTCTGCCTTTATTGCCCAGGCTGGAGTGCAGTGCCGCAATCTTGGCTCACTGCAACCTCCACCTCCCAGGTTCAAGCAATTTTCTGGCCTCAGCCTCCCAAGTAGCTGGGATTACAGGTGCATGCCACCATGCCTGGCTAATTTTGTATTTTTAGTATAGATGGGGTTTTTCCATGTTGGTCAGGCTGGTCTCGAACTCCTGACCTCAGGTGATCCACCCATCTCAGCCTCCCAAAGAGCTGGGATTACAGGCGTGAGCCACCGTGCCTGGCTGTAAAGTTTTTTAAAAGAATATACTGTATGTGTGTGTGTTTATTTTGTTTTATTTATTAATTTTTTTTGAGATGGAGTCTTGCTCTGTCACCTAGGCTGGAGTGCAGTGGCGTGATCTTGGCTCACTGCACCCTCCGCCTCCTGAATTCAAGTGATTCTCCTGCCTTAGCCTCCCGAGTAGCTGGGATTACAGGCGCTTGCCACCAAGCCCGGCTAATTTTTGTATTTTTAGTAGAGACAACATTTCACCATGTTGGCCAGGCTGGTCTTGAACTCCTGACCTCTGGTGATCAGCCCGCCTTGGCCTCCCAAGGCCAAGGATTACAGGCGTGATGCTGGGATTATAGGCGTGAGCCACCGCACCCGGCCCTACACCCTCTCTTGAGTCTGCTGTCAGCATGGTCACCACTTTGTAAATAGCTGCTTTGGTAGATCCTAGCTCACCATGATCCTCAAAACCACACAGGAATCGACTGGAACCCATTTCTTACCAGTGCACCCTGGGCCCACTGATCTCTGCTGGGTATTATTTGCCGGAGCAACAATTAAGCGTTCTTCCATAGAGTGTGCCCAGTACACGTATGTGGCTTTTCTGTGCCTGGGTCAGCACGTGGGGCCAGGGCTGCCCACCAGGCAGGGGGCAGATGATCTACGCATCTCATCACCTCTCAGTTCACACCACGTCTCCCCATCACTGGCTTTCAGCGTGGGCCCTTCAAGGTGGGGCCGTCTTTCCTGAGCTGGCTCACGGGGCGTCATCTGCTGCTTCTGGCCAAGCTGATTATTCCACCTGCTCTTTTTGCTCTCCCTGGAGAGTCTCTGCAGAGCACAAATCACTAACCTACACGACACACCCTAAAACTGAAAGTGCTGTGGTTTAACTAGCCCAGCCCTTTCTCCTGCTTTCGTTGGAAGGAAGCCATGGGAAGCTGACTCTCCAAGGCTGGTGGAAAATGGTGTAGGAAAAGGGGGCATTTATCCTGGAGATTTGCCCCCTTGAACGCAGAGGCGAGAGATCCATCCCCACTTACATCTGTGGCTTTACGTACTTCACAAGGGAATACCGATGTGCTGGAGGTTTTGCCCAGACACATGCAGGTGCTTGGAGCTCAAGGGACCTTGCAGACCCACCTGTGCCTCACCTGGGGATCTTGTGCCGGGCACGGCCTGACTCACGGGGTCCGGGTGGGGCCAGAGAGTCCGTTTCTTTCTACGTTTAGGAGATGCCCCTGCTGGCTCCCAGGGCACACCTGACTGTGGAAGCCTAGACAGCCTTTCCAGAAGTCGAAACCGAGGTCCAGGGAAGTGAACCCAATCCTCGTGTAGGTTCTTCCACAACAGCTCTTCCCCCAAACATTCCTTAACAGTCAGTCCTAGAGACAGTTACTGGTGAGATTCATTGCACACGATCCAGAAACTGGCATCCTGCTGCCCAAGCCAGGGTGCTGCAGCGTCTCCTCCTTAGCCCGACTTTAGGGAAAAAGAACCGCATTTCATGGGCACAAAGGGTCTTAATGTTTATGTAATAAAATGCTATGAGCCAGTTGAAAATGACGTTGCAGAGATAACCTTGATTTGAAAGGGCTTATGGCACGCTGTGACCCAGAAGTCAACCACACAGCAGTGTGTGCGGTGCATCCCTCATTTTTTAGAACATGAAGGTCTGGCATTCTGTACCATGTGTTCTTCAAAGTGATTTTCTCCTGGGTAGGATAATGGACTTAAAAACGTATTTTTCTGTCTTGTCTTATTTTTCTAAAATGAAGATTGTTTTGCTCCCCAAAGTTTTATTATGAAACCTTTCACACATGCAGAAAATGGGAAAGAAGAGTATAACCCACAGCTCCCTCCCCATTCCGTGGAGACGGCAGTAAGTGTTGTCCTGTGTTCTCTCTTCCTGAGGCCTTTATCTGCGACCACCTTGTAGACCCAGGGCCACTGTCACCCCCACGAAGGTGACAGTAGTTCCTGAATATGATCTAATTCTCCATTGCTTCTAGGGTATGAAAAAGATGAAAAAAGCATAACTTTTAATAAAAGCAAGTAACTTGGATAACACTTTGGCATTGTTTCTCTCTTGAAAAGAAGGATGGAAGGTTGTCTGTCGGCCATCTTAACAGCGGGGCCTTGCGCTGTTCACAAATCCACTTTAAGACAGGCTGCTCTTCCTTGGATCTGATTTGCCAGCCAGCCTGGGAACAGAGAAGGGAGGGGAGGACTGGAGAAGGAAGCCAGGAGCCCCTGGCCACATGGCACGGGATGGAGCTGGCAGGGCTCTGAGTTGGGGTGAGGGGAGCGGAGGGGCCGCTGCGGTCGGTCGAGAAGCAGCTGGAGGCGGTGGGGCTTGAGTGGTTTCTTGAAAGGGGTGACAGTGAAAGCTCCTCATCCTTCCCGTGCATTCCACTGCCCCCAAAATGAACGTGTTCTGCAGCCCTGGACTCGCTGATGACGAGGGGAGGAATCATCTTTGCTTTTGAAATGTTGAATTCCTATTTCTTTTGTATTCTAAAACCTGGGTAATTAATGAAGATATTTAAAGGGACTATTTTAAGTAAGTCGTTGCTGCAGAAATATATAGAAGTGGATGAATATATGAATTTATTTTGCCAACTCTATGCTTCCTCAAACTGTAATTTAAAAGTCAATCAGTTTCTTAAAATTTGAAGTTTAATTCCCAATTTTCACATTCTCCTTAAAATGGAATTCAACTGAACTGTTAATACAAAGTACTTCAATTTATACTCTTTAACACAACATGAATACATGGGCAAAATCTTGGTATCGATTTAATGTAGTGGAGAGTTATTATAAAGGGAATAAATTGAATATTGCTAGGGAGAGATAATGAATGTCAAAAAGTGTAGCTAATGACATGCCTGCTAATGGTAGGAGAATTTTGCTGTTCAGTGAGTGAGAATGATCCTATCTGATGCCTATAATGTAAATAGCTTCCTATAATTGCAAAGAAGTTGAAGTGAAAATTCAATTTATTCTCTTCCAGTGTACGTCTCTAATTTTGCCATAGTTTAGACACTTGCAGGAGCTATACTAAGGACTAATTCTCATCAGAATGCAAATTCACAAAGAACCTGCTAGAACCCTTGCCTTCCATGTACAAAGAAATTTGATTAACACACTTGGCTCTTTTATTTTTTCTATAATTCCAATTCTATCTAAATTTGGTATGAAGTAACATAATTCACACTATTCTGGTGTTCTAATATTTGAGATGGTTTTTTATAAAATTTGCAGAGAGTTGGAAATGATCATTTGAGTATTTGTAACCTCTGTGATCCCCTGAGATTCCCTTGTAACTAATTTTGTAGTGGGGTCTGCCTAAGCTACGGCTCCCAGAAATCTCCTTTCAAGATCTCGAGCCTCATCATTTTCATGTTTTTGAGCACATTTCTGTATGTTTTTAATGGATTTATCACAGTTGTACATATTCTTGGGGGCACATATGATATTTGAACAGATGTCTACAGTGTGCTAAGATCAAATCAGGATGACTGGGACGGGCATCACCTCAAACATTTATCTGTGTGTGTTGGGAACATTACAATTCTTCTAGCTAGTTTGAAATACATGATACATTATTAACCATGTTTTCTTACTGTACTATTGTATACTAGAACTTATTTCTTCCACCTAACTGTATTTTTGTACCCATTAGTATGAATCAACTTCTCTTCCTCCTCTCTCCTATTCTGGTAACCACCAATCTACTCTCCACCTTCATGAGCTCTGCTTTTTTTTTTGGATGGGGTCTCCCTCTTGTTGCCCAGGCTGGAGTGCAGTGGCGTGATCTTGGTTCACTGCAACCTCTGCCTCCCAGGTTCAAGCGATTCTCCTGTCTCAGCCTCCTGAGTAGCTGGGATTGGGATTACAGGCGTGCGCCACCATGCCTGGCTAAATTTTGTATTTTTAGTTGAGACAGGGTTTCACCATGTTGGCCAGGCTGGTCTCAAACTCCTGATCTCAGGTCATCTGCCTGCCTTATCTTCCCAAAGTGCTGGGATTACAGGCACGAGCCACTGGCCCGGCCGAGCTCTACATCTGAGTGAGATTACGCAGTGTTTATCTTTCTGTGCCTGGCTTATCTCACTTAACATAATAACCTCCAATTCCATCCATGTTGCTCCAAATGACAAGACTTAATTCCTTTTTTATGGCTGAATAATATTCCACTGTGAATATTATTCACACACATTACTTTCTTACCACATTTTCTTTATCCATTTTTCTACTGATGGGAACCTAGGTCTCTTCCATATCTTGGCTAACATGAATAATGCTGCAATAAACATGTGGGTGCAGAAATCCCTTTGACATATGAATTTCCTTTTGTTTGGGTCTATGCCCAGCAGGACAATGGCTGGATCACATGGTGGTTCTATTTCTAGTTTTTGAGAAATCTCCATACCACTTTCCATAGTGGCTACTTCATATTCCAACCAGCATCCCCTTTCCCCTTACTCCGCATCTGTGACAGCATTTGCTGGTTTTTTGTCTTTGTGATTATAGCCATTCTAGCTGGGATGAGGTGACATCTCACTGTGGTTTTGATTTGCATTTTCCTGATGGTTAGTGGTGTTGAATCTTTTGTCACATACCTGTTGGCCCGTTGTATGTCTTCTTTTGAGAAATGCCTATTCAGGTCTTTTGCCCATTTTTGAATTTTTTCTGTTATTTGAGCTCCTTGTATATTCTGGTTCTTAGTCCCTTGTCAGATGGGCAGTTTGCAGACATTTTCTCCCATTCTGTGAGTTGTCTTTTCACTCTGCTGTTTCCTTTTCCTGTGCTGACAAGCATCCATGTCTTTTTATCGTCTGATTTCCCCATGACCATTTAGTTGGGTTGTATGGCAACATCTTCATAGGTGCTTAGCAGAGGCCTGGTCAGTGGGTTGATTCTCTCAGTCTGATCCACATAATGGACACAGTCTATGACCTGCATCTCCCAGGAGGTCTGGAAGCAGTGGACGTTCTGTTAAGCTGTGTGATACATTGACCCCTAAGGCTGGTAGCTGCCAATATGTACACAGGCATCTGCTGTGCTCAGAATATCATCAGTATTTCTGATTCCTCAATCTTCTCTGTTGGTCTGATACCACCTGGACCAACCATGGACACAGGCACAGTTTCTCTGTGGCCATGTCATCCTCGTGCCCTGCACGGAGCATGTGTTCTGCTCATTCTCAGAGTCTCTCTGGGCTCTTTGTCAGCTGCTGACTCCTGTGTGAGTGCCAAATGCCGGGGTGCTTCTCCCCATCCAGACCATTTTGTCTCAGCATGGAAGATGGCCCAGGAGATACAACGTCACACATCTGACCTCGGCTCTTGTGTTAATATGACTTGTGGTCATTCTGGCTGTAAAAGGAGACCTTAGTGAGCAAATCCCTATGTTCCTCCCAGCATTAGTGTTTGCCTTGAATGTGCATCTGATCCGGTGAATATGTAGGTTATTCGTTACTTCGGGAGGAGTCGTTTGGGGCAAGGAAGTTTCCGATACCATTTGAAAGATCCTGTGTGTACATGTGCTCCCTTGGTGAGTTCTTGATGAGAGTTGCATCTCAATGGAATTATTCAATAAAGTCTTAACTTGGGAAGGATTCCTTTTGGTTTAGAAAATATGCAAATTTTTGATTTTTCCTTTATGTATTTACCCATTTGGTTTGACATAATTAATACAAAAATCTTAAAACATTAGTAATGATTTAATGTCTTGAAAGTACTTTTATTAACAATAGGCAGCCTGCATTAATGTGACTTTATGCAGACCAGCATTTCTTTGGGTTCACAATAGTTTTTATTAACCACAGAAGAATGACTGAATCTAGATTCATTCAATCAGTTCGGGGAACTGTGTTATGAAATTATATTTTGGGCAAAAATTACTTCATATAATGGAAATTTCAATATTCAGAGATCAGAGTTTTAGTCTCATAAGCCATTTAATTTAATCTTTATTTTAAAAAGTACCATAACCAATAACCCTGTATCTGCTCCTAAAATTAGGACTGGAAATTAAGGTTATCATCTTACCTTTTAAACATTTAGGGAAGTATCTGAACTTGATGAATATTGTGCTAGTTTTATGGACAAAACACACAGATGAGAGGCATAACAAGTGTTTTGACATCTGTCCACAAAAAGATGAAGGTATCTGGGCAATTTAAGAAATTAAGAAAATCACAAAAAGTATCAAGTTCATCCATTCTCTGTTCCTTGTGTTCAAAGTTTATAGCAATGCAGTTACATTTTCTGATTAAAAATTAGCCAGGTGTAGGGGCATAATCCCAGCTACTCAGGAGGCTGAAGCAGGAGAATTGCTTGAACTTGGGAGGCAGAGGTTGCAGTGAGCTGAGATCGTGCCACTGCGCTCCAGCCTGGGTGTCAGAGTGAGACTTCGTCTTAAAAAAAAAATATATATATATATATATATATATATACACACACACACACACACATATACACATATATATGTATATATATACACACACACATATAAATATACACACATATATACACACACACACACACACACATATATATATAGTGGAACAAAGACAAGCAAAATCAGGATCATTTCAGTGGATGTCTATAGAATGGGAAGTGTTGAAGCTACTCCCAGCCTCCATAACTGAGGACGGCGAGGTGATTCTCTGGGAGTCTAGATGTTCTCCTTTTATAAAGGTGTGAGCGGAGTGTGGCATCCTGTTCGCTAAGACAGCCCATCCTCCTGCTTCCCTCTCTTCCTCCCGATTCCTATTGTCTGGCACTCTGTGACAGGCGATGTGTGAGAGGTACTATCTGTGGATGATAAATGTCAAATGTGACCACTTCATTGAAGAAGCCTAAAATCTCAAATGACAGCAGAGGGGCGGAGCTTTAGGCAAGTTCCATCATCCCCCAGGGTATGGGGAATGCCCCGGCCACAGAAGGCTCTGTGAGGTCAGGTAGCGCAGACCCTCCCCACATGCAGGATGAAGGGCAGTGCTGACATGAAGATCTTCCTTCAGAGGAAGGAGACAAAGGGGCCTCTGTTCCCCAGTTCTCTGCCTCTGCGTGGACTCTTGAATCTCCTTTCCAATCACCGCCATCCACCACCTTGACCAAATCCAACCGCGTGTCAAGGCCCAGCACAGTGCCACCTTCTCCAGGAAGCCTTCTGAGAATCTTCCCAGGTGAAAGCATTCCTGAGACCTCTGAGTTTTTAAGTACTTTATCTGTACTTCTCTTATGACACTAAACAGTTTCCACTTCCTGTAAATAGTTTTTCCCTGGTCTTCTCCCACTGTTAGGTAATCAGTTAGGTCCTTTACCATGTCTTACTCATTGTTGCATCATTTTTGTCTATCGGAGAGTGGCTTGCTTCATCGTAAGTAATCAATAAATATCTATGGAATGTAGACATCACTGAGAGAGTCCAGAGGAGGATCCTGATGGCTCAAAAAAGGTAAAAAACAAGACAAAACAAAAATCCCACAACAAAACCAAACATATGTTTAGGGGAATATAATTTGGAGTCAGCAAAAATTAACTTTCCAGCCTATCTTACTGAAGGAAAATAGTTTTTCAGATGCCTAATAATAAGGTAAGTGACATTGAAATACTAGATATCCTGGCTGGGCGTGGTGGTTCATACCTGTAATCCCAGCACTTTGCAAGGGCAAGGTGGGCAGATCACTTGAGGCCAGGAGTTCAAGATCATCCTGGTCAACATGTTGAAACTCCATCTCTACTAAAAATACAAAATTAGCCAGGTGCTGTGGTGCGTATCTGTAGTCCCAGCTACTTGGGAGGCTGAGGCAGGAGAATCACTTGAACTCGGGAGGCTGAGGTTGCAGTGAGCTGAGATCGTGCCATTGCACTCCAGCCTGGGAGAAAGAGCAAGACTCCCTCTCAAAAAAAAAAAAAAAAAAATTACTATATATCCTAAGATTTTGGAATCTTACTGTTGATTTGGGTCCCTATACGTCATCAAATTCAATTTCGTATGTAGTATTTTTATGGCATAATTTATAGAATATTCTGGAATGCCTCCAGTGACAGAAAACCAGGACTTACCGTGACAGGGCCTCAGCACTAAAGCCCTTTGTAAGGACTTTCATTCTTGGTTTGAGAAATAATTTGCCTCCTTACAGCTCCTGCCACTTATTTTCCAATGGCTAACGCGGGAGAACCTTGGCCTCTGTCTTCGCAGCTGAGGGACTCTGTGGACCACACGTGGGTCACAGTGGTGGAGGGCCAGAATGAGGTGAAGGGTCAGGGATGGGACACACCCTTGTCTGAAACAGCAGGTGAAAGGATGGGATGCACATCCAGCATGGAAGCAGGCAGTGCAGGGGGTGCTTCCCATAAGGGAACTTCTTGACTTGATGCCTTTGGACCGTGGGGTGGAAAGGCAGAGCCTTCAATGTCAGAGGGCTCTGACTCCCAGACCCGAGTCACTGCTGGAAAGGCAGAGCCTTCAACGTTAGAGGGCTGTGACTGCCAGTCCCAGATCAGTGCTGGAAAGGCAGAGCCTTCAACGTCAGAGGGCTGTGACCCCCAGTCCCGGGTCATTGCTACTATTCTGTGATTTGGGGCAAGATCTTAATCTCTCAGAGCCCCAGTTTATCTGTAGAATGCTTACAATACTACCCACCTAGTCCACTGGGATGAGCATTAATGAGGTCTGTAGTGCATTCAGCACAGGGCCTGACATATCATATGTGTTCAGGGAGAACTGGTCTAGATATTCTTTCTTTATTTTTTGAGACAGGGTCTTGTTCTGGAGTGATGGTGGGATCTCGGCTCACTGCAACCTCCACCTCTGGGGCTCAGGCAATCCTCCCACCTTAGCCTCCTGAGTAGCTGAGACTACAGGCATGTGCCACCACACCAGACTACTTTTTTAAATGTTAATTATTATTATTATTATTTTTTTTTTGGTAGAGACAAGGTTTCACTGTGTTGTCTAGGCTGGTCTAAAACTCCTAGGCACAAGCAATCCTCCTGCCTCAGCCTCACAAAGTGCTGGGATTATAGGTGTGAGCCACTGTGCCCAGCTGAGGAGTCTATTTTTTTTAAAAGATATCTTTTCAAAAATGATAATCGTTGAAAAAATGAAATTGAAAGTATGCACTAAACATGGAAAATGATGACAGGAGAAGTAGTCTCTGTGTTATAAACACAGTAACGGCTAATGTCTCAATGTCTTACACCTTCCAAAGAAGACTACAACTTTCTGAATGTGTCCCGAATGGGATAAACTCAAATGATAATAGGATACAATTTTATAGGCATTTTATGGGCTAAGCCCTGACAAACATGACCTCTTTGTAAATTTTTTCCTCTCTCCTCTTCCTCAAAGGTGTTCTTTTGAGGAACCACATGGTGTAGAAAACACAGCTTGACTGAGTGACATGCAGGTCTCATCACCTGCTCTCATCCTGGAAGGAAGGCACCCCAGCCCTACCCTCCCTCTTCAGCATGCACAAAACCAGAGCTGGCAATTTAATTTGGCGTCATCTTAGGCAATGCAGTTTTTCTGTGTTTTATCTTTGTGCTAAAGATTATAAATCCCTTTTATAATTAAGACAATTTGGCCAAGTTGAGGCATACACTAACAAGGGTGGAAGATGCTGCAGAAAATGAGTGATTTTTAGATATCAAAATTGTGAAGTTACTCTGTTAAATGTACCCTAACCATGAGAAATGCAAACGCCGTGCGAACGGTCGGAACACGGCTATGCTGACTTGCACCAGCCCCATGCAGCCGTGCTGCGGGGACTGTGGGTCACGTGGAAGGCAACATCTCCCCAACATTCAGCGTCCAATGTCACCTCCTGTAAAGAATAGGTGGGATTTGATGATTAAGAGACAAATGTGGAAGAACAGGCTTAGTCAATTAAAGGCAATGTCTTTCTTTCTTCATAGGTTCAGACCTTAAGTTTTAACAATAAAAAATCAGCACGCCAATGATTTTCTCAGACTGCCGAGGCTCCAAGGCCGTTATTCTCTGTAAGTCATAGTCAATGTAGTTTCACTGTTGCACTTCTATTTCTAGGATTAGTGAATGCCCTATTAAAACAGCCATCTAGAAATGGAATGTCAGGGACAAATTCCCAAGGATCTCAGCTATCCTTTTGAAGTTCAGCATTTATAATGATCTTGTCAATGTACGAATAAATTCACAGAAAAAGAAAAATACTTAGACCATAATTTGTCAAGACATTCAGAAATAGTTTTCTGAAATTGTACTGTGTTAAACATAAGCATCAGTTGTAGGTATTGTGCAATTATGTAACTGGTCTATAAACAAAGACAGGTGGTATTAGCTTAGAAGTCAAATACAGCAATTTATAATGGGTGCTGCTTCTGAACTCTCTTTTTCTTTTTCTTTTTTTTTTTTTTTGAGACAGAGTCTCATTCTGTTGCCCAGGCTGGAGTGCGATGGCACGATCTTGACTCACTGCAACCTCTGCCTCCCAGGTTCAAGTGATTTTCCTGCCTCAGCCTCCCAAATAGCTAGGATTACAGGTACCCGCCACCACGCCCGGCTAATTTGTATTTTTAGCAGATATGGGGCTTTACCATGTTGGCCAGGCTGATCTGTAACTCCTGACCTCAGGCGATCCACCCGCCTCAGCCTCCTAAAGTGCTGGGATTACAGGCGTGAGCCACCGTGCCTGGCCTGAACGGTCTTGACGGTAGGTTTCTCTAGGCAAATGGGAGAAAGGCGGAGAATAAGGGGCTGTCCCCTTCCTCGTGGAGAAGCAGAGGCACAGGTGAGTCCCAAAGGGACTGGGACACATCTGCCCTGGTGACACTGGTAGAAGAATGACACAGCCCTCCCATTCCACCCAGGAGTGAGACCTTTGGTGGTGGCTCTGGCAGAGGAATGATACGGCCCTCCCATTCCACCCAGGAGTGAGACCTTTGGTGGAGACACTGGTAGAGGAATGACACGGCCTTCCCATTCCACCCAGGAGTGAGACCTTTGGTGGAGACACTGGTAGAGGAATGACACGGCCTTCCCATTCCACCCAGGAGTGAGACCTTTGGTGGTGACTCTGGTAGAGGAATGACACGGCCTTCCCATTCCACCCAGGAGTGAGACCTTTGGTGGAGACACTGGTAGAGGAATGACATGGCCTTCCCATTCCACCCAGGAGTGAGACCTTTGGTGGTGACTCTGGTAGAGGAATGACACGGCCTTCCCATTCCACCCAGGAGTGAGACCCTTGGTGGAGACACTGGTAGAGGAATGACACGGCCTTCCCATTCCACCCAGGAGTGAGACCTTTGGTGGTGACTCTGGTAGAGGAATGACATGGCCTTCCCATTCCACCCAGGAGTGAGACCTTTGGTGGTGACTCTGGTAGAGGAATGACAGGGCCTTTCCATTCCACCCAGGAGTGAGACCTTTGGTGGTGACTCTGGTAGAGGAATGACATGGCCTTCCCATTCCACCCAGGAGTGAGACCTTTGGTGGTGACTCTGGTAGAGGAATGACAGGGCCTTTCCATTCCACCCAGGAGTGAGACCTTTGGTGGTGACTCTGGTAGAGGAATGACACGGCCTTCCCATTCCACCCAGGAGTGAGACCTTTGGTGGTGACTCTGGTAGAGGAATGACACGGCCTTCCCATTCCACCCAGGAGTGAGACCCTTGGTGGTGACTCTGGTAGAGGAATGACACGGCCTTCCCATTCCACCCAGGAGTGAGAACTTTGGTGGAGACACTGGTAGAGGAATGACACGGCCTTCCCATTCCACCCAGGAGTGACACCTTTGGTGGTGACTCTGGTAGAGGAATGACACGGCCTTCCCATTCCACCCAGGAGTGAGACCTTTGAGCACATCATCACACAGTTAACTAACTTAATCTTTTACTTACCATCAACTTTTCTTTGGCATAATGCCAAGGCATTTTCTTGTAAAGCATGAGCTGGTAACAATACTAGAAAATAACATAAATGCTGCAAATTAAGTTTTTGCCAAAATTCAAGAGAACTGCTAAGTGGAATATGAGATCAACTATGCTCCCAAGAAAACTGTTAGCACAGTTGATTTTCTATTCAACTTACCTGACAAAACACACACAATTTTCCTTCGATATCTTAGTGACTGCTTCTCTTTTCATGTAATTTATATCTTTTCTTAGAATTGAGGGGGATATACTAGATAGCACGTTTATTTTCATTCAGTTGAATACCAAAGGGAGGAACTTTTCTCCACTAATGCTGTGATGTGCATATTTGCATTACTGAGAAATGATATTTAAGAGGCCCCAGGGAAGCCTGAGCTCTTACTTTCCTCCGAGAGGTCGTTCTCCTCCGCCTCTCTCTCCATCTCTTTGCACCAGCCTTCCATCCTCTTTGTCTCTGCGTGCAGCAGCTTCAAAAACCACGAGCCATCCCTGCGGCACGGAGACATCCTCCCAGTCTCTACCGTGTCGATGGCGGGCTCCAGCCAGGGGTCTGGAGGGGGCAGGGTGGAGGTGTCCACTTGGGTCCGATAGTCTTCTCGATAGCTGAAGAGCCCCTGGGTCCGTACAGTTCGCACCGCGCTGTACTGGGTGGGGGTGCTGGGCTCGGAGTGCCGCTGGAAGGATGAGCCGAACTGAAGGCCTTTGTCCTCCATGGTGATGTGGCCTGGGAACCCCTCCAGCTCCAGGTCAGCTTGGACGGCGGCCGTGACGCTGTTAGAACGTTTAAAACGTCCGTGTCTGCAAAAGGAGGGAAGGAAGACAGATGGTAGCCCTTCTGAGAGGACTTCATGCAACAAAGTCCTACATGTTGCCTGTCAGGAGCGCACCTGAGCTCAACAGCCTGGCGGCTCAAGGGCAGGTAGTGTTTTGTTTGTGAAATATGCTGGTGTTTTGTCTATGGAAGAACATTTGGTTTTGCAAATCATTAAACTTTAACATCTGCCTAAGTCTCAGGCCTAAATAACACCCACTTGGGATTTAAGTTTATTGAATGATACAATGAGAGTTAACGTGTTTCTTGAAACCACTATTAGCAAATGGCTACCTCCCTTTCAGAAATATGCTACGAGCTTATGCAGCCAAAGCCATGGGTTGCTTCTTTTATGTGAACAAAAGTCACATCATAATGAGTTTTAGTGGCTTCCCAATTGTGTTTCAGGGCCTAAGCCACTTCTATCTGGATAATTTAATATGTCCCCATTAACCCCTGTATGCAAAATAATGACTCCAAATTCTGACTTTGGCAGGTGTTGGAAAATCATTTTCACTGTCTATATTTTAATGTCATCTTTTCCACATAGCTGATCACCAAAATAGTTGATAGGAAGGGGCTTACAGTTGGAGACCAGTATGCTGGGTGAGAACACTGTGAGTGTGTGTGTGCGTGCATGTGGGTATGCTCTGTATCGTGTGCCTGTGTGGTGTGTGTGTCTCTCTGTGTCTACATAGTCCCAGCTACTGCAGCCATCCCTGTGGCTCTGCAGGCTGAACCCACAGAAGCACACAGCTGTGCATGCAGCTGGTTAGTGACGTTGCCACGTGTTCCCTTTGCTGGGGGCACAGGGAGGGACACTGAGCCACAGAGCAGGATGGAAGGCAGCCTGCCTGGCTCCCAGGTGCAGAAGATGGCCAGGTTCTAGGAAGTCTCTTGGAAACTGGGGAAGCCATTAGCTGGGGTCGGAATTTCTTTGCAATCAAAATCTCCATAGGGTGGGTTAGGGTGGGTGCTAAAACGCTCCCTGATGAGGGAGGCCACCCAACACTGTCCCTGTCAGACATTGGCTGAGCCCTCACCATGTAATATTCTCATCAAAATTTGTTTTTATGAAATAGACAATACATGCTATTTTAAATATAAACTAAAATGATCGTCCTGCCTTGTTACAAAAATAACACTAATGGACATCACTTTGTATTTTTTGTTTCTAGGTAATATTTTTGAAGTGAAACAATTTCACGGTGTAAGAAGGCCTTGAACTTGCTTTGCTGTCTTTCTATCATTTTACGTGTAACATGACAAGGCGTGAGGCCTGCATTGGCGTCACCCTCAGCCCGTCCTTGTTTCCTTTGGATCAAGGACTCTGACTTTCAGGCCGTCAGCTGCTCTGCTTTCAGAGGTGATAAATTACTTTGGAAAGAATTACTCCCTTGCCTCTTGGAAAAACAAGACATAGGTGGGTGTTAATTCATACTGGAGGGTTGTCAATGGAAAAGTATAAACGTATGGCCCTGTTTCCACAAGGACAGGCATGATTGAGGGCCGGCAGGATCTAGGAGCTTCCATCAGGCGTTTGACAAAGAGCACTCGCTCGGGGGGTCACCGCGCGTCAGGAGGGGCTGAGTTACCGCTTCTCGTCTTCCACTTGCACCCCGACAGAGTGGTATTCCCGCAGACCGCGGCTCTCCGTGTCAGAATCTGTGGCCGTTTCCACCTAATTCAACAGAGAACGTCTTATTTTAGAACTGAAACATGGGGCCTGGGCAAGGGACTATTTTGTTGTTGTTGTGGATTTGCTGTAATTAATTACGCATTTGTTTAATTAATGCAGCGGTGCACTTGACCCAGTAAAACCGCAGAGAGGGAAATGCATTCACACTGGAGTAATTACATCGCTCCTGCGTCTCATCACATTTTACGTAACTACCTGAACTCAAGGCTGCACTTTGGTCTTTTAAATGTATGCAAATAAAACTGCTTAGTTCAGCTCAGGCAAAAAATAGGTTTTGTTGAACTGCATTATAACAGGACTTAAAAGCTCTTATCACGCCCTATGGTGAAGAAAGTACAGCATGAACCAAACATAGCTAATGACAACAAATAAGCGATTTAATAGACTTATGCTGATGGCTGCATCCACATACAGAAAGACACAGAAAGGAATTTCAGCACTGATCAGAAACAGAGGCAAACTCTCCACCTTGATCGCCATAGAGCTGTCTAAGAGGATGGCCAGCAGGGTGACGTCAGATCAGAACAGAAATCATGTATTCCACAGAGAATTCTAATTGTGGCTGTATTTGCCAAAAAGTCCCCACAAACCCAACAAGCGTTGCAATGATCATCAGCTATGTGAAGTTATCCCACAAGGGAATTCTAGTATAGTACGTTTTCTAAAAAAAAAACAAAACCAAACCAAGTAGGAAAACTGTGAAACCAAAGGTTAGTTAAGCCATTGATATGATTCCAGGCACTCAGTCATTCCTCTTTCCAGAAAAGTATTACCTATTATATCAAAAGGACTTTTGACCCCTGTCTGAAGTGTCATAGCTAAGTTATAAAATCTCTCTTTTCTTAAAAATATTACTGATCACTACAAGGAAAAGGTGCAAAGCATTAAATACTTCTGACCCCGTCCCATGTGAGGCAAGAGAGAGGAGCTGCACGTTAACATTTGAGTTGCAGTTTGTGACTATCCTAAGGTTAAGCCTGTGTCAACGAGGACTGGCTCAGATTTGTGGCTAAGAGAAGTACTGATGGTAACAGCGAAGACTTATTTGGTGCGTACCCTGCCCCAGGCACTATGCTGAGGTTCCAGCGTTATCACGTGTAATCCACACAATAACCCCAAGGATGTTTCCAGCCTCAGGAGAGAACTGGGGGATCAGAGGAGGGGGGTGACTTGCTCAGGAGCGCCCCCTGGTTGGGGTCAGGGCCAGGGCTAGGGCTCTTGCCCGGATCTCTCTGACCCCAGAGCCGTGTGCGGCGCAGAAGACAGAGCACGAGAAAACCCTGGAGCTCTCGGCCGCCGTGGATCCAGGGGAACGGACAGAGACGTCCACTTTCACCGGGTGTAATTCTGAAGACAGGCGCAGAAGCGGTCCCTAGATTGGGATGCGTGTTTGCAGAAGCTGACCCTAGACTGGGATGCGTGTTCTGATAGCTGGGTGAGACGGGCTACAGGAGGAAGAACATTCTTGAGTGAAGATCCTGGCCTTCCTGTCAGAATTTACCATTCCCGTTTCTAGTTTTAAGTAAGTGGGTCACGACTTTATTAAACCTTACCTTGCTCGATATAAACATGATTAGTGTTATTTTACACAAAGGATTGTAATACAATACATTTAAAATTCCATGTCTGTACATATGGAGCTGCCTCGTGTTTTAAGTGCAAAGGATTCCATTTTATGAGTATAGCCTAGTGCATTAATGAGCCTTCAGTGGAGGGGAAATTTGGTTATTTCTAGTTTTCTGCCATTATAAATGATGCTGCTATATAAATACATGTCTGTACTTGTGTGAAAACTTCTCTGAATATATTCACCAGATGGGAGGTCTGGGTCAGAGGTATTTGCACTTTATAATTTTGGTAGATATTGCCAAATCTGATATGAGTGAAATAAATGAATACTTTTAAAGATATTTTGTAAAAGGAACACTCGTTTTTATCATAAAAATGTGGAGAATATTTGTTTCTCTCACGTATTCTATTTCTAGGAATCCAGCCTAAACAAAGGATCTTAAATTCTGACCAGTGTGTGAGGTGTTCATTGCAGCATTATTTATAAAGTAGCACCTGGGGAGAATGATACAGTGGGATAGGAATGTGCAGTAAGTCATGATTTACTTGTGACACGGAATACTACACAGCAGTGAAAACGATGGAGCTGGGCATGGTGGCTCATGCCTGTAATCCCAGCACTTTGGGAGGCTGTGGCAGGAGGATCACTTGAGCCTAGGAGTTAGAGACCAGCCTAGGCAACATGGCAAGACCCCATCTCTACAAAAAAGAAATTAGCTGAGTGGTAGCGCCTGTGGGACAAGCTACTCCAGAGGCTGACGCCAGAGGATCACTGGACCCCAGGACATTGAGGCTGCAGTTAGCTGTGATTGCACCACTGTACTGCGTCCTGGGCAAAAAAGTGAGAGAGACCCTGTCTCTAAAAAATAAAGATGGTTATAAAGATAACCTCAAGAATGCTTATGATACAGACTTTAAAGAACACAGGTTGACAGGTGCCATGGACAACAATGACCAGGGGCATGCACACGCGTAGAGACACTCGCACGCACAGGCACGTATGTGTACCACGAAAAAGAAAAATATAACAAAAGTAAAAGGAAGTTTTCCTTCCTTTCTCTGTCTCCAAATTTCCTCTAATATATTTTTGTTATTTTTATAGTGAATTTGAAAAATACAGTTTTTGGAGCTGGTCAGATTCTGCTACTTGCTGGCCATGCAACTCTTAGGAAACTCTTTTAAATTTTGTTGAATCTTTGCTTCCTTGTCTCAAAGAGGGGACAGCCAATGCCTCAGTTAACTGATGTAAAACTCTCAGCCTGATGCCTGACTCAAGTAGGTTCATCCACAGCAAATGCAAATTCCCTGTTCTCTCATTCCAGCTTTAAGGATGGTCAGGTGAATAGTGGTATGTATATTACATTAAAGGCACACGCATATGATGAACTGTGCAGATTTTATCGTGGCTGTCTTTTATGAAATCTTTCTAAGGAAAATGAAGTTCTCCATTGCTGGAAGGTAAAAAGTCTGAAGGGGACATGGTAAAATCATACTTGGCCAGGAGGAGCTAAGTATTTATCAATTTCAGAAATCCTGGGCATAGAGAGGCTTCATGTGAGACAGAAATCAAGTCTGGGACAAAGAAAATAAATTATTTTGTACAATGGAAAGGTAATTCAAGAGTCTTTTCCAAAGGAAATTCTGACTAGAATTGCAGTGTGAGCACACTGGCTCACATCTATAATCTCAGTGCTCTGCAAGGCTGAAGGGGTGGGATCACTTGAGCCCGTGAGTTTGAGGCTGGAGTGAGCTGTGATTGCACCACTGCACTCCAGCCTGGGCAACACAGCAAGCCCTCATCTCTTAAAGTTTTGAAAAATATATGGGTGCAAGAAAAAAGATGAATGAGCAAAATCACTGTCCCACCTCCCATACAGTCCCAGGCTAGCAGCAGCGTCAAAGCCAACCAGCCTCCTCTGAGCCCAGCTTCTGTAGGACTGCTGAGAAAATGAATGTGGGCGGGGCTGGCAGCAGGAACCGCTCACTAGTAATACTGGGCCAGGGTGCCAATCTGTAACCTTTGCTCTCCCAACAAGCTCATTTTCCGCTCTTCTTTCAACACCTCACACATAGCAGGGCAGGTGCCCTGAATCTGATGCAAACTCCTGAATCGTTTATTTCCCTCTGAGACGTGCTCTGCCTCCGAGAGTTACGGGTGAGTGGCCAGCCCTGCCTGTGAGGCTTTGAGCTCTGGGGCAGCCGTGAGGAAGAGCAGCTGACTGTGTGCCTGGAGAATCAGGCAGACACTTTTATCACAGGCAGGACATTCAGAATGGACAGCCGCAGAGTATTTTCCAGGCTGCCCCTGCCTTCTCACAACCTGGTGAGATCACAGAATAGAAACTGATCTCATTGGCTGGCCATGGTGGCTCATGCCTGTAATCCCAGCACTTAGGGAGGCTGAGACAGGTGGATCACCTGAGGTCAGGAGTTTGAGACCAGCCTGGCTAACATGGTGAAACCCCATCTCTACTAAAAATACAAAAATTAGGCGTGGTGGCACATGTCTGTAATCCCAGCTGCTCGGGAGGCTGAGGCAGGAGAATCATTTGAACTCAGGAGGTGGAGGCGGAGGCTGCAGTGACCTGAGATCGTGCCACGCACTTCAGCCTGGGCAACAGAGTGAGACTCCATCTCAAAAAAAAAAAAAACTAAAACAACAAAAAAACTGATCTCATTTATAAAGGTGGGGCTTGCAAGGCACCAGGGATAGAAGGATCCTGAATGTTACACCAGGCCTCCGTCCCACCTAACCGCAGTATCTGGGAGCTGTAAACATTTCCCAGAGTTCCCCAAACACACACATGCACACAAAAGAAAATGGAAAACTTAGCAGGAGAGACAAACCGCAAAGGATAAAAATGAAAGTGAATACACAAATGGTCCAATTGGAATGAAGAAAAGCGAGGTCAGGCCAGACCGGGTCAGAGGACCTCTCCGAGGTAGCTCAGCCATGCCCACAAGCTCTCCTCCTTATCCTAGGACTGGCCTATGAGTGCCAAGGCTGGGGCCCATTCTCTCCTACGGGCATCTGGCCTGCAAATCTGGAGCTGTGATGAGACCTCTCTGTGTGTCCTGCTGTAAGGGCCAGACTCAGGTGGCCGTGTCCAGACATCTGAGGAACAGGGGACTTGCCGCTGGCTTCTGCTCTAAGCTGGGCAGGGAAGGAGGACGGGGGCCATAGGAGGTGTGAGCTGAGGACCCTCACTCACTAGGGATCAGGTTAGACATAGCCCAGTAATTATAATGAGAATCCTGAATTCAAACCCTGATAGTAAAAGGTCATGCAATGCACTGTGAACAAGGGAGCTGCCTTGTGGGACAGGACCCCCCCACCAACCCCCCCGGGACGGGACCCTCCTGGAGCTGTCTCTCCACAAGCCAGCGAGTCACAGAGGGCGTGAGCTCCACAGAAGATGTGTTCAGTGACGTGGACGCTGTTCATTTGTAGGAATGACATTTGCAGAACACAGATTCTCCTGCTATCTACACTCAGACAAAACTGTGCCCAAAGGTCCCGGAAGCCAGTCCCATTGAACGCTGGTGGAACACGGGCTAGCCAGCTCTGTCTATGAGCTGCAGAACAGCGTGACACCTGCCCTGTGTCCCAGAACAGGAACAGAACCAGGGCAGGCTCCTGAGGACACGGAATCATTCTGGGATTTTCTCCTCTTTGAGAAGCAGAGCAGAGAGGGGTGGAGTGGAGTGCAGGCTCCAGTCTCGGCCGCTGCCTTCACTCATGGCCTTGGCCATGAGCCCTTAGGCAAGTCACTGACCCTCCCTGAGCCTCAGTTTTCCCATCCGTAGTCTGGGCACAATTAACAACCAGCACACGGGGTTATTGTAAGGATTAAATGGTGCCTGGCAGGGACGTGGCCACCTGTCCACAGCCTGCTCACTCTTGTCCCAGCCTGTCACCTCCTGCCCTGGCAAGGCTGCCGTCTGCAGCTCCCCTCCTGACACCTCCCTGAAAGAAGGAACCCGTCTTTCATCTGCTCGATTCCTTCTTTTCCTCCCCTTTACTCCTGCAGTGGCTTCAATTCTTTGGCTGTTTTCCTTATCCTGACACTGGAGCTGCTCCAACTACATTTTCTCTGTAGCTTTTCAATTCACTTCCTTTGGATAATTGTGAGACCGCCAGCTCACAGGATGCACAGAAAACACACAGGATGTTGTGCGTTTTTTTTCTTACTGCCATGAAAGGTGACTTCGTCATCCACCTGCATTCCTGTCTTTGCATCCATCCTCACCCAGCACACACCCAGCGACCCATCCGTCCACTCGCTTACCCAACATTTACTGAGCACTCCCTATGTGCCAGGCACAGTGCTGGGTGCAGGGTGGCAACAGGCTGGGGGTGCAGTTCCCTCTCACAGGACACAGTGTGTGGGGCTGGGGTCCAGAGAGGCCTCCGGGAAGGGGTAAAGGCACAGGCTGAGCTTTGCAGGGGAAGCTGGGGGGATGAGGAGAAGCCTGTACTCAGCAGAGGCTGCCATGCCAGGGGTGGGAGCTGGAAGCGGAAGAGGGCTGACCACGGAGGGGTGTGGGGTCCTGGCTGTGGGCGGGGCAGGAAGCGGCGGCACTGTGCCGCGTGCTGACTTAACTGTATGAGTTTCCAAAATTATGTCCCACTCATTTCAGATAAAGTCGGTACTGCACGTGCTTAGAAGTGGGCCCTGCCTCAGTGGTGGCTGGGTGGATATCCTGGAGGGCACCTGTGGGAGGCGGCTGAGGAGGAAAGAGAGATGTTGGGAGTGTCTGGCAATGGGAAGTCACCTGGCTAATTTGGGGGCCTCTCCAGTCTCTACTGCAGACGTGACCCTGGAGACGGAGACGGAGACGGACGATGGCACCCTAGCTTTCCTGCTTACCGGCGCCGGGGCCCAGCGAGGCCCATGGCTGCAGGCAGGTTAGGGACCCCGGTGAGCCCCTTTTCCTCATCTAAGGGGGACGGATGGGAGCACCCAGCATAGTGCCTGACACATAGAATCAGGACAGAGGCGACAAGAGCGGTCGCATGAACATCCAAAAAAGGGAGAGAAAATGAAAGTCATGCGGACGCGGCTTTGGAGCACATTTCGGTACTTACATCTGACCTTGGGTATGGCTGATGCTCTGGGAATTCAGAATCCTAAACAAAACAATGAAGCCACAGTGTGGAGACCTGGTTCGGAGGCCCTGGACCAGCGGGCGGCTCCCCTGCTCTCTCCGCCCGCATGCCTAGCTACCAGCGCCGCACGGGCCCGGCTCTCAGCATGCTCCACTCACCCTCCTCCCTGGGCCGCCCCAGCGGCAATCAAGAATCTGATTGTTAAAGCTCTGAGGAACGCAGGCTGAATGCAGGGGTAAAAGGAAGCAGGAGGTGGGCCGTGTTGGCAGAGGGCTTGACGGCCAGCCCTGCTCAACCACGTCCGCCAGATCCCGGAGGGATGCGCTACCTGACCCAGATCACAGGACAATCTTCCGGCCTCCCTGGGTGCACAACACTGCACCTAAAACAGACTTGCAGAGGGAGGTGCGGCGTGGGCAGGAGCCGGCCAGAGCTCTCCGTTCACGGGGAAAGGAACCGTCTGCCACGTCTATATCATGGGTAGACATCTGGGGGCCCAGATGGACGGCGGGTCAACCGTCTGTGGTCTGAAACCATGGATGCAATATCTGTGACCCCAGCTGAGGGGCCTGCCAGCACCTGAAGTTGCTGTGAGCACGTCCAGTTTCTGTAGAGAGGAGAGCATGCCCTTCCTTTTACCTCTTCATTCCCAACACCTTTTGGTTTCCCCACTCAACTGTTTGGCCATAATACCGAAAAGCTTTTGATAATACCGAAAAGCTTTTGAAAAATTAGACTTCAACAGAAACCCTCCCCTTTAAAGCATCAAAACAGTGTTATCTCCATACTCTCTAGGCAGCCTTTGGCCCTTGGAAAACAAGTGGAGCGGAGTGTATTTTCAGGGTGGCAGGGGACAGGGAGCCGGAACCCCTGGGTTTCCTTCAGCCCTGTACTGGGGTCCGCGTCACCTCGGGGGTCTCCCACCTACTCACTGCGCTGGCAGGTCTGCAACGCGAATGCACAGCCCTGCTCTCAGGTTCCACAGCCCTGCTGGGGTTACAGTCAGTGCTAAGGACCCAGGGCCGCTGGTTGGGTTTTGGCTTATTCTATGCTATTGGCAGGACTGAGTGGAGCGAGGCCCTGATGGGCAACCAAGAGCAGCTACCTGAATCCCGATGGAGGAGCAGCGGCTCTTGAGGAGCTCCTCTGCCTTGGACACCAGGATGGCCTTGTCGCTGGTCCGCACAGAGCTGCTCTGGCTCTCGGGCAGGTGGCGCTGGGCAGCGGCCGTCTCCAGCGCGAGGTTCATGGCCTTGTTGCTGTCCAGGCTGTCTGTGGAGTTGTAGAGGCCGCGGCTGTCCTGGGGCCATGGGGACATCCTCTGTGCGCGGCTGTCCTGGTAGGCGTCCTGGGTGGATTCGGTGCTGCTCTGCGCCGTCACCGAGATCAGAGGCTTGGAAGTGGTCCGAGGGGGCACCGGTGGGGGCGTTTTCTTGTAATTTGTATATGAGACAGCTGTAAGAAAAGAAAGTCCCAAGTCAACAGGCGTGTTCTTCTCCGTCAGCCTCTGGTCTACTGTTTCCCCATGCCCATGCCCTGTGGTTGACGGAGCAAGTCTGTTCCTGGACGTCTAGCCTAAGAAAATAGCGTGAAATGAGGGGACAGTGAGACAGCAGACATGAGTATACCTGTAACAGTGCAGGATTATAAAAATACCAGCAAACCCAGCTGCAGAGATACAGCTAAGCAAGGTGCGTCCCTGCAGGACAGCGCGCACGTGTGGCGTCATTTAAAAATACCAACAAATCCAGCAGCAGAGACACAGCTAGGCAACGTGCGTCCCCTCAGGACAGTGCGCACGTGTGGTGTCATTTAAAAATACCAACAAATCCAGCAGCAGAGACACAGCTAGGCAAAGTCCATCCCTGCAGGACAGCATGCAGGCATGGCATCATTTAAAAATACCAGCAAACCCAGCAGCAGAGACACAGCTAGGCAAGGTGCGTCCCCGCAGGACAGCGCACAGGCGTGGCGTCATTTAAAAATACCGACAAATCCAGTAGCAGAGACACAGCTAGGCAAGGTGCGTCCCCGCAAGACAGTGCGCAGGTGTGCGTCATGTCTACGCAGGTCATGTCATCGTGGAAAATACTGATTCTATCACGCTAGGTTCAGAAGCAGGCTGGATGCTAAACTATGCATAGGTCAAGATGGAATCTATTTGTACAGGAAACCTGTGTGTGAGAAGAGGTCACCAGCACCTGAAGATGTTAATCGCGGCTGTTGAGTGACAGGATGGGCACTGTCTGCTCTTGGGCTTGTGTGTTTTTCTAAAAATCATTATAACAAATAGCTACTGTTTCTGTAAAGGAGAAAATATATAATAGCAGAAACTTATTTGCTTCCCCATAAGTACAGGCTCCATAGGTTTAAGTTGTAGGAAGACCACTGGAAAGGGGCCAGCTCTATGCATCTGAGCTGGGCCAGGCCACGCTCACCTGTGGCCGTCACCAGCCAGTCTCCTCCCGAACTCGAGTTGCACGGGGCATTCTGTACCACCGGCTGTACAGCCGGACAGGCCACCAAAGCAAAATAAATGCATCTGGAGGTGATGACTGTATTAAATAACTCTTAGAACCTACCAAAAATGCATGAGACACCTTGGCCTGGACTCAGGCTATGACTTATTTTTATAGAGAGGATGAACTCCCTAACACTCTCCCTCAGCAGGAATTGGTTGTCTGTTACAGTCAATTATTTTACTTTATTGCACAGGAAGAGCTGATGAAAGTGCTTCTTGAAGGGAATCTGCTCCCCTCATCAGAGTGCAAAGCAAACACTACCCCACCCCTGCCACACACACACAGTGGGAGGCACTGCCAGGCTGCTTGTGACGTAGGTGAGTGCACACGTGGGCGTCTCCTGGAGGGGTCTGAGCGCCGTCTGTGAGGACAGACCGAGCAGCAGTTTTCCCCAAGGATGTCCAGACACGGTGCCCGAGAGCAGCTGCCGGCTGCTGCAGGTGGAAACACATCCTTTCTGTGTCTGCAGGACACTTCCCATCCCTCACCTCCTCCAATCATTTTTAACCCATATGAGTGGATTTTCCTAATCCACTCTGACCTCTAATGTCATCCCAAGTTAACAAGGACAAATGACAAAACAAGCCTGCCATTCAGGATGACCTGTGCTTTAAGGCATAATGTTACATATTAACATTTACAAAGTGGGGCCTTTTTTTTTTTTTTTTGAGATGGAGTCTTGCTCTGTTGCCCAGGCTGGAGTGCAGTGGGGCGATCTCAGCTCACTGCAGCCTCCGCCTCCTGTGTTCAAGCGATTCTCCTGCCTCAGCCTCCCGAGTAGCTGGGATTACAGCGCCTGCCACCACACCTGGCTAAATTTTGTATTTTTAATAGAGACAGGGTTTCACCATGTTGGCCAGCCTGGTCTCAAACTCCTGACCTCAGGACCTCAGATGATCCACCCACCTCAGTCTCCCAAAGTGCTGGGATTACAGGTGTGAGCCACCACATCCAGCCCAAAGTGGATACATTTTTAAAAAGCATGCATTGGAAAGAGAATCTGAAGCCTAGAAAACTGAGGAAGGATGATCAGATGTTATTAAATCAATCGGGTGCTGAGCTGCTCTTTTACCAGACAAACATTCAAAATCCTGTCTTTTTTTTCTTTTGTTCCTGACTTTTCCCTCTAACATCAATCAATGCCTTAAGCAAAATTATTGAAAACTGACAAGATTCAAGGCACTATTTAGGAGACTCAGAAAGTTCCCAAGACTTCTCCATACCAAAGGCCAGTAGTGCTGCGGAGAGACCTGGGTTAGGAAGTATTTCATTTTTCTGGGTGGGACGCGTTGGGGACTGCGCATTCATCTCACCTTGGCAGGGATGGGGTCTGTTTAAACACTTGCTTCTGATGACGCCTTTCCTGGCAGTGTTTCATAGCACTGATTTATCAAGGGTGTTAAGTGCGACACGGACACATGATCAGAGAGCCAGCGGGTGGAGGTGTGAAGAGGGCTCATAGATAAAGGGGTTTCCACGTGACAGCCCTGGAGAGTAGGCAGCTGTTTTCACGGTAACCCATTTGTCATGGGTCATTTACAGAAAACAGAACCTTTATCATTAATCACACGTCTTCAGATTCTATGGCTCTGGCCGAAGGCAGGCCCGGTGTCCGCTGCGTGCTGGAGCGAGATTGCGGACAGGGGCTCTCAATGACCTCTCCAGTGGCAAAGCTGGCTCTGCGTTGGTTCTCTTAAGCAGAAATATTGATTCCGAAGAAGTTTTGAGTCCCAGCAACAGGGGTAGTAAAAAATCAAAGGCAACAGAGAGACGCAGGAATATAGATTAAAATGTGACATCTGCCTTATTATAGTTATATTTTTCTTTGGCAAGTTTGAGATGAGTAGAAAGGTGATATTAAACATGCCAAATTGGTTGGATTTTCCCAGCGAGGTTCACCTCAGCAGTGAACGATGGCAGGTATCAAGCGTCATAACCATGTCACAACATGTCACAGGCAAATGCAACAGGGAGGAAAGTAATCAGTTAGTGACCTTCCCAGAAAATTTGAGCAAATGCATGCAAATTCATCCCCACCTTGGCTCATTATGTGTTTCATAGTTACTCTCAAAGGTCTGTCACCACTGTTCAAAATCACAGACCTTACTAAGTGTATTTAAGTAAAATTTAAAGAGTCTGAAAAATTTCACAAAACAAGTAAACCTTCCTTCCTGTATGGAATATCACGTAAATTAAAAAAAACTTATGGGGCAGGTTATGACTTATCTCCATGATCACAGGAAAATCACATACCACATCTTCTCACTTTATAATGTGTTTGCTACAGGCCGATGAAATGATTTTTTAAACTGATTTCTTTGTAAAAATGTAGTTGCATGCCACACTTTTAAAACAAACAGATTAAGAAAGAGCAGTTCACCTCCAGCGTACAAAAAGAAGAATTTACTACACTCCACCTGGCAGGGCACACACAGTGATTTTTCCTGGATGACAAAAGAAAGACATTATGCTGTTTCTAAGGTTGTTCTCAAAACCACTAAAACGAAAATGCGGTTTGAAGCAATTAGCTGTGCTGCAGTGATACAGAGATTATCACTGACTGACTTTCGTAAAAGTTATAGTTGGAACTTTGTGAAAGAGTATTGTTTTTCACCGTATCAGCAAGGCTGCAATGTTGAACTGAATGTCCAGTCGAAATGAATGTCCATATGGTTGCTGTTACCATATGGGTTTTCCAGAGACCACTGATAAGGGGGCTGAAGACCCTGGGCTTTCTTCCACGTTGGGCACCGATGTAAAGTGCCTGGCAAGCTTTACTGGTGGATATAACATTGTAAGATTCACTGATTTCAGGAAGCATTTATCTAGAGCCTAAGAGCCTGGCCCCAGTGTGCTCCATAATCACACTGAAAAGGCCATTCTGAGAACTGAGGGTGCAGCGTCAGAGACCAGGGACGCCCAGAGGGAGACTGGGGTTGAAAGAAGCTTCCTGGGGGTGAGCCTGGCCGTGCCTTGAGATGGGTGGAGCTGCTCCTGGGAAGCAGGAGTAGGACGGGCCAGCGGACATGGCCTGTGCCTAGATGTACCCATGCCACCACGGGAAGGGCTAGTAGACGTGGCCTGTGTTGTAGACGCACCAATGCCACCACAGGAAGGGCCAGGTGACATGGCCTGTCCTGTAGATGCATCAACGCTGCCACGGGAAGGCCAGTGGGCATGGCCTGTCCTGCAGAAATGTTTGATGGTGCTGTGCCCGCACCCACAGCCTCAGCTCTAGAAAGGCAGCCCTGGTGGAGGAGGGTTTGGTATCAGTGGATCAGTTGTCATCAACAAAACCACTATTCTCTGGCATAAGGATACTGCAAACTTTATTTGGATTTCCCCAGCGGTCTGCAGGCTCCTCTGGGGGCTGAACCGACTGGTCACATTAGTGCTCTGGGGATACGGCCCGACTTCTTCTTTTCTTTACAAGCGTCATGGAGTTTTCCTCAAACTATTTACCTTCTGGCAGAAACAGCAAATGACCATTCTGCCCTTCTCTCTTCCTCTAAATCAAAACATGTGCTGTGATGCTTGAACGCTTGTTTTGCTCTGCTTTCCTCTGGTGATTTAATATCTTGAGATGATTTTCACCACTCCCTGCAGTTGAGTTTCACTTACAGGATCCACAGACTCACAGGCAAGTCACAGCTGTCAGACCAAACCTCCCCTGTGGGTCGAAGTTAACCATTTCGCTCAGGGCGCAAGGGAAAGGGGGGCTTCTCGGTCCTTTCCTGCAAAATCTGTGGACAGGGAAATCTCATACACTTCTTTCAGGTTCTATTAAATCAATCTTTCTTGCTTCAGACATGAAATCATGTCATCATGTGATCTTGGAGAAACTGCCTTCCCTCGGTCTGAGGGTGCTCTGCGGTGTCCGGCGTCTCACGAAGCGGAGATAAGCATCCAGAGAAGCTGGCGGAGACGGGTGCACAGTAAGGGCGCTGTCACCACCGGGTCCCCAAACAGCACGGGCCGACTCCACCATCAAAGAAGAGAAGAAAATGCCAGCAGCACCTGCAAACTTGCCACCACCCCTTCATTTCTTCAGTATGAGAAAGAAAAGTCACCTTGGAGTACGCATGTGCGTGTACACACACACTCACACCCCACACTCACACGTGTACACAGGCACACATCCCCCACACTCACACATGTACACACGCACACACACCCCACACTATGTGTACACACAGGCACACATCCCCCACACTCACACATGTACACACACACACCCCACACTCACACATGTACACACACACCCCACACTCACACATGTACACACACACACACCCCACACTATGTACACACAGGCACACATCCCCCACACACACGTACACACGCACACACACCCCACACTCACACATGTACACACACACACACACCCCACACTATGTACACACAGGCACACATCCCCCACACTCACACATGTACACATGCACACACACCCCACACACATGTACACACACACACCCCTCACACATGTACACACACAGACTCACACCCCACACTCACACATGTACACACACACAGTCATACCCCACACTCACACATGTGTACACACAGGCACACATCCCCCACACTCACACATGTTTACACACAGGCACACATCCCCCACACTCACACATGTACACACGCACACACTCACACCCCACACTCACACGTGTGTACACACACCCCCCCACACTCACACGTGTGTACACACACCCCCCACACTCACACATGTGCCAGGCACTCTGTGGAGCAGGTTATACTTTGCAGTTCATTAAACTTCAGAACAACCTTGTGGGGTAGGCAGTCTTGGCATTTGCATATCTTGGAAGAGAAGGTGGAAGTCTGAATGGGCTTAAACCTCTTCCTGACATCAGCCCACAAGAAAAATGATAGAACTGAGATTCAGATGCTTCTCCAGTTGTTGGTTACAATGAGTCTAGTTTTCTTTTTTGTGACCATTTACATAGCAGAACCTTATTTCTCATGACCTGATCTAGTGTTTTCTCATTTAAGAGACGGGTCCAAGAGTGCACGTCAGAATCCTTGCCCGCTGCAAAATTCAATGAAAGAGGCACTTATTGCAGCAAGATTTATGGCGGTTCCAGGTTTCCTAAAAACAAAAAATCAAAATGCCTTTGGCGGCAGAAGATATTTTAAAGATTATACCCTGACACTCCATGACCCAAATTGTTTAAAGGGACTGTTAACTAATGGGCTTAAGCCAGAGTAAGAGGAGATTATATGAAATGGGCTTTCAATTCCTTAAATCATACCAAATCAATGAAAATTATTTTGGGAAAGAGGCCTTCGAATATTTGTTTATTGGCCTGATGATATATTTTCCTGGTTCATAGGAAAGGTGGGTGGGACCCACTGATTTCCAAAGCATCAGTTTATCCCTCATGATCTATGGGCAGAAGACCCTTTGCAGCAGCCCTGTGACCGTGACTGTGTACTTCCCCTGAGGTCTTGCTGTGGCACAGCACTCAGGCTCACCATACTGTAAGGAGCGTGACCGTGTTCTTCCCCTGTGGTCTTGCTCTGGCAGAGCACCCAGGCTCACCATACTGTGAGGGGTGTGACTGTGTTCTTCCCCTGCAGTCTTGCTCTAGCAGAGCACCCAGGCTCACCATACTGTGAGGAGTGGGCTTTTCAGGAGATCTGGCTCTCTGTTTCAGCTGAGTGATGGTGATGACACCGGCTGAATTGTCCCATAGGGCGGATGTTTATGGTTTCTTCAGATAAACATAGAAACTGACCCTCCTAGTCTTGAAACCTGAGAAAGTTACATCTGTCTTATCTGAGTTCCTTTCTAAGGACGGCAGCCATCGGGCCTCCCAGATAGCATCATGGAGCTGCAATTTACCAGATCACTGCATCTAGACAATGAGACCAAAGACCTAACATCCACTCTGACTGCCCAACCCATCCTCTGCTTCCTGGTGGCCGCCTCTTCCTCACAGCTCCCTCATTTCTGTTTTCCCATACATGGTTACATTTCTTCCCTGCTATATAAACCTCTAATTTTAGTTTGCCAGGGAGATGGATTTGAGATGGATCTCCCATGTCCTTTACTGCAGCGTCTGATGAAAGCCTTCTTCCCTGGCAATACTCGCTGTCTCAGTGATTGGCTTTCTGTGCAGTGAGCAGCAGAACTTAGAGCCTTTTGTCAACAGTGATGTTACTCCCTGCCTCTTCTCAGTGCTCCTACTGGCCATGTCAACATAGCAGAGGCCACGGAGAACAGGTGGTCATGCACCACACAGGTCTGCAGCCCCCACCACCATGAGGTGCAGCGCCTCAGCGAGATGAGAAGAAGCTGGGCCTAGCAGGCTGAGAATGAGAGCTCTCCTGGGGCTCCAATGTGAACAGGAAGAAAACCAGCTTGAATGGCTTTGAAAAGGATTTCTATTTAGACAACGTTTTCTTGGAAAGAGCTAGAGCTTGAACACTTGTGAACTGCCAGTCACTGCTGTCTTTACATGGATTTGTCCCCTAGCCTCCCCCAACCCTTGCCAGTAGAAACAGGTGGAGTTTCTCCCTGTCTCGTAGACAGGAAGTGGAAGATTCCGGTTCCAGCAGCCTTGTTGCTGGAGGTTGCGGTATTAGCTACGGAATCACGGCGCCATGTATTCTTCAGTGACACCATTCAAGGGGAAAAGCCTACTATGTTATCAGAACTTCAGGTTCTCTCAAAAACATTTGGGCCATTTAGCTAAAGGACCAAGGGAAAGTTTTGATTGATCATCTGAGGGTTTACCAACCACAGGATCTGAAACGCCATCTCTGCAGGAGGGAATATGTGTTCTGGTAGGATATTTTTAATCCCCTAAAAATATTAATCACTTGTCCATGTAAGTCCCTTTGTTAATGACCCCATGAGAAATCCAACACATAGTTTTAATAGAAATAACTGACCTGTAGTGTTTAAAGAATTGGAAACACTGTAGAAGTTAAAGAAACATTTAGCAATACACATAAAAATTTCCAGGTATGCAGATGCCAGACGCATTTTTACATGTGAGTACAGAGGTCAAGGGGGATCTCTGTGTGAAGACCTGGGACAGGCACTTAAAATATATTTTAAATATAGCTTTTGTCATTCTCACTTATAGTGGGCGTATATGCATATAATATAATCCCTCATGCATTCTGAATGGATTGTTTATAGCAGAACAATAAGTTACAAATAATACAGCAGTTATTAAGAAATTATTTTTAGGCAGCTAGAAAAGGTGAAAGATCTTAGTAGAATTTTCCTTTAATGAAAAGCAGCCCTCCAGCCAGAGAGAAAGGTCAGGTTACACACAAAGGGAAGCCCATCAGACTAACAGCAGATCTCTCAGCAGAAACCCTACAAGCCAGAAGAGAGTGGGGGCCAATATTCAACATTCTTAAAGAATTTTCAACCAGAATTTCACATGCAACCAAACTAAACAAACTAAATAAGTGAAGGAGAAATAAAATCCTTTACAGACAAGCAGATGCTGAGAGCTTTTTGTCACCACCAGGCCTGCCTTATAAGAGCTCCTGAAGGAACCACTAAACATGGAAAGGAAAAACTGGTACCAGCCACTGCAAAAACATGCCAAATTGTAAAGACCATTGACACTATGAAGAAACTACATCAACTAACGGGCAAAATAACCAGCTATCATCATAATGACAGGATCTAATTCACACATAACAATATTAACCTTAAATATAAACAGGCTAAATGCCCCAGTTAAAAGACACAGACTGGCAAATTGGATAAAGACTCAAGACCCATCAGTGTGCTGTATTCAGGAGACCCATCTCATGTGCAAAGACACACATAGGCTCAAAGTAAAGGGATGGAGGAATATTAACCAAGCAAATGGAAAGCAAAAAAGAGCAGGAGTTGCACTCCTACTGTCTGATAAAACAGACTTTAAGCCAACAAAGATCAAAAAAGACAAAGAAGGGCATTACCTAAAGGTAAAGGGATCAATGCAACAAGAAGAGCTAACTATCCTAAATATATACACACCCAATACAGGAGCACCCAGATTCATAAAGCAAATTCTTAGAGACCTATAAAGAGACTTAGACTCCCACACAGTAATAGTGGGAGACTTTAACATCCCACTGTCAATATTAGACAGATCAATGAGACAGAAAATTAACAAGGATATTCAGGACTTGAACTCAGCTCTGGACCAAGCGGACCTAATAGACATCTACAGAACTCTCTACCCCAAATCAACAGAATATACATTCTTCTCAGCACCACACCACACTTACTCTAAAATCGAACACATAATTAAAAGTCAAACACACCTCAGCAAATGCAAAAGGATGGAAATCATAACAAACAGTCTCTCCGACCACACTGCAATCAAATTAGAACTCAGGATTAAGAAACTCCCTCAAAACCGCACAACTACATGGAAACTGAACAATCTGCTCCTGAATGACTACTGGGTAAATAACGAAATTAAGGCAGAAATAAATAAGTTATTTGAAACCAATGCTTTAGCTATGGCCCACAATCTCTGGGACACAGAATTTCTGGGACACAGCTAACACAGTGTTTAGAGGGAAATTTACAGCACAAAATTGCCACAGAAGAAAGCAGAAAAGATCTAAAATTGACACCCTAACATCACAATTAAAAGAACTAGAGTAGCAAGAGCAAACAAATTCAAAAGCTAGCAGAAGACAAGAAATAACTAAGATCAGAGCAGAAATGAAGGAGATAGAGACACAAAAAAACCTTCAAAACATCAATGAATCCAGGAAAAGATCAACAAAATAGATGGACCGGTAGCCAGACTAATAAAGAAGTGAAGAGAGAAGAATCAAATAGACACAATAAAATATGTTAAGGGGGATATCACCACTGATCCCACAGAAATACAAACTACCATCAGAGAATACTATAAACACCTCTATGCAAATAAACTAGAAAATCTAGAAGGGAATGGATAAATTCCTGGACACATACACCCTCCCATGACTAACACAGGAATAAGTGGAATCCCTGAATAGACCAATAACAAGTTCTGAAATAGGCAGTAATTAATAGCCTACCAACCAAAAAAAGCCCAGGACCAGACGGATTCATAGCCTATGTTAACAAAACTGCACGTTCTGCACATGTATCCCAGAACTTAAAGTATATATAAAAAAAGTAGCCCCTAAACCGTTTCTTCTTTAGGGGAAAGCTGCCTAAGAAGTCAGGCATAGATATGCAGACTAGGAGCTTTCATATGTAAATGGAGCAGCTGTACCTGGAAGCCAGGTACATTCATTATGGCATCTCCTGCTCGCTTTTGCTTGTCAGTATGTGCAGGGTGTCATGGCAGCCTCCAGGTAAAGCCACGTATACAGGTATCATGGCAACCAGCCAGGTGGAGGGTGGAGCCCTCATTTGCATAATAAAAGACGAGGGTGGGAGGGCCAATCTTTTTGCGAGCTATGTAAATGTCACATCTGGTCTAACCGATCCCCTGGGCCCTATGTAAGCCAATCACCACCTCCTCAAGCCTCTGTACAGAACCGATTGCATTCTGCTGCAAACGGGAGACCTTCTTTTGGGCGATCTGCTCTCTCAGCATAAGGAAGTCTTTTCTCTCTCACTTCTTTTTCTATTAAACTTTCCGCCCCCTAAAACCATGTGTCCATGTCGTAAATTCTTTCTCGGCTGTGACAAAAGGACCAGGGTTTATACCCCAGACAACGAAGCTGTTTCACTTACATTTTCCTTATATTGGCAATATTTGATTTCTATAATTTAAAAATTATCAGTTGTCCTGGTTAAATAAAAATTGCAGTACATAAAATGATTTTGATATAGAGATTAACATTAAGAAATGATTTCTGAAACATGGAAGTATATCACTGCATCCATTCATTCATTAGTCCATTCTTTTGACCAACATTTGTTGTACCTGTACAGCCCTGTGTGATAGAATTGTAAATCTCTACATGGCTCATTAAAGTTAAAATTGGAGGCTGGGAAACAATAGTAAAGAAAGAATTTAAAATGATCATTTGACCACATTAATTTGCTGCCACAGATTAAAATCAATGAATGAAAGCATTTTACACATTAGAGAAAAATATCCAGCCATTCAGTTGGATGGTGTGGGTGATAATAATCGTCTTCATTCTGTTTCTGTGAGTGCATGCCTAGCATGCGTTTATCAAAACTAATCCTTATGAGCTATAGGCTGTGTTATCTATCACTTTCTATATGTATGTCAAACATTAAATGTATTTGAAAATTCAAAATTTAATTTAGCAATGTAATTCTAGTCTACGTCCTCAAAAAGAAGATGAATCAAGACAGAGACAGAGATTACTAAACAACCACATGGGATTATATAAGTGATCAAATATGTATTTTGAAATTAGAAGAAGAAATGATTGTTTAATAACTGAAAGTTTCTGAAGACCTGACCTGACTACTTTCTTTAAAAAAAAATACCAATTCCAAGCATGAGTATCTGTTTGGTTTTTAAAGCCTAGCATTGGTTTCTTTTACCATGTAAACAACACTATAAAATCCCTGATGATTTTTTTTAAGTGTCTTCCAAATTACAGGGAAATAGATGAAAACATACCTGGGCTTTGTAATTCAATTACTGAATTGGTTTGAATTTTGTTTGTTTCACAGGGATCGCATAAGTTGGTGTCACTCTGAGAATAATGGGGTTGTGATCAGAGGGAACTGTGTAAAATGCTTTGCCTCTTGAGTACTCTGAGGCCAATGGAACGACTTGGGGCACGAAGAAAAGGTTAATCACACTACTTAGGATGGAGAGAGCCACACATATAGTAAGTTTTAGGAAGAATTCCATAAAAATTGCATGAAATGAAGAGTGTTGATGCTTAAAGGAAATGTATTCAGGTGGATGGGTCCCTCCCTGTTAGAGCTGAATAAATGGGGCAGGGAAGAGGTGTGTAAAAACTAACTTTCCTCAGATGTATCTGGAATTGAGCCCACCTCATTTGCAAACCCCTTCTGAAGAAATTGCCCAAATATCTGGAGTCAAAAGGACTGTCAGAAGGGGAGATGGCACAATTGACAAATACGCAGTAGTGGCTGCAGTGATGGCAGAGTGAAGGGGTGGGAGACTGCTACCCATTGAAAATGCCTACATTCTTAGGTTTACCGCAATTGTGTCAGAAAGGCTCCTTTCTAGACTGCCCTGACCAATAACTTAGCTACTGGCCACAACAAATGGCCCAAACTTTTTTTTTTTTGAGTCTTGCCCTGTCACCCAGGCTGGAACGCAGTGGCACGATCTCAGCTCACTGCAATCTCCGCCTCCCGGGTTCAAGCAATTCTCCAGCCTCAGCCTCCCAAGTAGCACGTGGTACCACGCCTGGCTAATTTTATATTTTTAGTAAAGATGGGGTTTCACCACGTTGGACAGGCTGGTCTCGAACTCCCAACCTCAGGTGATCTGCCCGCCTCGGCCTCCCAAAGTGCTGGGATTACAGGTGTGAGACGCCACACCTGGCCTCCAATATTCTAAAATATCTGAACACCTAAAATACCATTACACTTGGGTTCCTCTGCGGCACACGCTGTGTGTCCACTGCTCATGGTCAGGTGCGGCCAGCAGCTACCACGCTGGCCTGCCTAAGCGTGGAACATCTTCCTCATCATGACGGCTGTGCTGGCAGCACTGTCTAGGACATGTCCTGCATGAAGAGGCCATGTCTGGACATAGTTCCCTGAGTGTTCTAACACAGCACATGAAGCAGAGGACTCTGATCATGAAGGTCCTTCAGGTCTTCAAGGTGCTGGGTTAGCCAACCTCGTGGAGGAGATTTTGGACCAACGCATTTTACTGGAAAGAAGCTCGTGTGAATGAGATGAAAGAAACTGCTCCACAATCTACACTTCAGATGGCTTTGAGGAATCGCAAATGTGAATCCATCATCGCTTTAAACACATGTTTAATTATCCTTCTACACCTGGAATTCTGGACACCACTTCTGAATTCAATGCTTGAAAGTCATTTGCAAGCCAAACGGGAATTTGAAAATTAGCATTCCATCGTATAAAGCACAAATACGTAATCAAGATAAAATATCCCTTGAATGGCAAGCATTGCCATTCTATTTGAATGTAACAGCCACACTCGAATTCATTGCACTCTCTTAATTAGAACTTCAAGGATGATCGCATAAAAGGAATTACAGTCATCAAGCCCATGATTGTCTGAATGAGAGAATGAATATTGGACAAACTAAACTTTCAAGGCAAAAGATTCAACATAGAGGATTAAAGCCATTTTGACACTTTAATTAATGTTAGTCACAAAACAGAAGTATAAATCAGACAGGACACAGAAGTCACATCCCACAAGCATACACACAATGGTTTTCCTGAAGTTACAAGAAATTATGTGGGCCCCACAAGTTCTGGGGCAACGTTGATAGGTTAGCAGCAAAGATGTCTATTTTGAATGTGTTAATTAGCAAGAAATTGTAGTCTCACCAGCATTTAACATGGTGTAGACAGTAAAATGAAGTGATGACAGCTGCTCTGCTGTTCGAGACACTTCCTGTTTCCATTTAAAAGGTTTGAACATCACATCACATGGTGAGAACTTGTATTTTCTGAAGAATACTGAGAATGAATCAACTTTTAGTGAATGGAAGAGTCACATGTTTCTAAGTACAGAATTTTGAATGTTCAAAGGGCCAGGTAACAAAACTGAAGGATAACCCAGAAAAGGAATGCATCATCAGTGATGGCGCACACTGACTTTTAGGATGATTTGACATTAACACACACACAAAATAGAAACGTATCAGCAACATAGTTTGGCTCCTTCCCAATCCAATTGATCAGTAGGACACAATTATGTTCCAATTCTTTTTTTTTTTTTTTTGAGATGGAGTTTCACTCTTGTCACCCACGCTGGAGTGCAATGGCGCAATCTCAGCTCACCACAACCTCCGCCTCCCGGGTTCAAGTAATTCTCCTGCCTCAGTCTCCCGAGTAGCTGGGAGTACAGGCGCTTGCCACCATGCCTGGCTAATTTTGTGTTTTTAGTAGAGATGGGGTTTCACTATGTTGGCCAGGGTGGTCTCGAACTCCCAACGTCAGGTAATCCACCCGCTTCTGCCTCCCAGAGTGCTGAGATTACAGGCGTGAGCCACCATGCCCGGCCATGTTCCAATTCTTTAAGAATGCAAAGCTTCTTAGATGAAAACATGTTTGAAAGGAATAATCTTTCCAGTGGAAAAATGAAAAGACCAAGAACTGGAGGATGCTGGTGGGCCTGTTTTTTGAGATGCTGTGAACTGTACAGGAGGTAGCATTTGTTATACACCTTCACAGTCAGTGTGTCTCTCCATGTGTGCATGTGTGTACATGGGACACCTAATTGTGAATGACATCTATACTGAAGTTGTATCAGAATCAAATCTTTACTACCAAGATTTCAAGGGAGGGCTAATTCTGTAGATGGTATTTTATTTGATGATGAGAGTTTATTTTTACCATGCACATGGCAAACAGTGAGTGCACAGACATTGATCCATCAACTAACATACCTAAAGTTACTAATGTCTCTCTTTCTAAGGAAAAGGAAGTGACCTTCAGTTAAAAAATTAATAAAACAATAAAGCAAAGGCAACTGGCAAGAGTTAAGACCGTGCTTACCTCTGACTTACACCTCAGAGTCAAATGAATATATCCTAAACCATTTCAACGTCTCCCATAAAGCTTGATCAGAAGATTGGAAGGTCCCAAACCCACACTATGGATGTCATAATCTCAATCTTAAGGTGACCCTAATGGAAAAGGAAATACAGGAGTCCGCCCCTGCAGTTCACAGCCCAAGCAAATACAGGAATCCACCCCTGCGGTTCGCAGCCCAAGCAAATACAGGAATCCACCCCTGCAGTTCACAGCCCAAGCAAATACAGGAATCCACCCCTGCAGTTCACAGCCCAAGCAAATACAGGAATCCACCCCTGCAATTCACAGCCCAAGCAACTTGCCTTGCCCTCTGCCCACGGCTCTGAGAGATGGACCCATCAGAGGGCTGCCGTTGGTCCTGCCAATAAATCAGGGCTCCTTGGACTGAAGTTGCTCTGTGAACCTCCAGAGCCTATGTGGATCAGTAAGCATCAGTTTGAGCTAGCTGAGCATGAACGAGGCCTGTGGCCAGGAAGCCGGCAGCCTTGAGAGCAGTGAGGGTGTGGGATGGCCACGGGATACCCGGGCTCGGTTCTGGCCCCACCACAGGAAGCCCTATGACCCCAGGCACCTGCAGCCTCCCTGTGAGCGGGGTGAGGATTGTCGGCTCCCTACCCCACCTGCAGGGCCAGCACCAAGAACCGATGCAATGCCAGTGTCTCCAGGCACCAAGAACCAACGCGCTGCCCGTGTCTCCAGGCCTGGCAGCATCTGTGTGGTGAGGATTGTCGGCTCCCTACCCCACCCACAGGGCCAGCACTAAGAACCAACGCGATGCCACAGTATCTCCAGGCCTGACAGCAACTGGGCACTCCTTCTTCATCCTAATCGTCGAAATAGATGTGTTTCAAATCCCCCATTTACAGTGGTACCCTGAAAATGAAGAGCTTCTAACAAAATAGAGAAAGGCTCATGACAGTCCTCTGGGTCACCAGGAAATTGCGACTCTCATGGGCCCAAGGCAAAGGGCATACGGACCGGAGAGGCTGGCACGATAATTGCACAATGAGTCATCTGTGGCACAGCCTTGAGATACGAATGCTGATGGGATGATACATAGACCAAGGAGGCAATTTACTTTGCTTTTCAGAAACTGCTCATAACATTTTGGTTCGCCAGCTGGTCTCATTACTGTCTGTCTCGCATGTTATTCTTTATTTTAAAATAAAGATCTGACCCTGACTTCAAGAGTGACAGAAACAGACGATACAAATTCCATAAGGAATGAAAATAAGTTTTACATAAGTGCACAGAAAGGACTGATTCATCCATGTACATGTCCCCAAAAATCTACGGACCGCCTACCACTTCCTAGGTGTCGTTGACCTGACAGAGGGTTTTATTCTCTACCTTGTCTCTGCTCTCCTGGAAACTCAGAAATATCACTCACAAGACCAGGGTTAGTTGCAAGTGGGCAGGAGTGCTAAGGTAGTAGTTCACACACAGAGAGAATCCTTCTTATTCATTCATTTGTTCCTTGTTTTCACTAAATAAATCAACAAACATTTGTATCTACTATGTGCCAAGCACTGTTCTAGGCACGGGAATTCAGCAGCGAGGAAAACCCGACCCCTGTGGAACTTATATTCTAGCCAGGGGAGAGACTCACAATGAATGGAACGAATTACTAAAATATACATAACAGGATGAGGAATGTGGTGGGCTCACACACACTCCAGGAGGAATGTCATTAGCATCTTCACCTAAGAACCTTGGTGTGCGTAAAACCCAATCTCCTTTGCTGCCTACGCCAAGGGTCTAATGTAATAGTTCCTTAGCACCAGGTTTATGGAATTATTTAGGAAAGAAACACAAATATCTCTTAATTCTACACCTGCATGTTAAAGAGTGAATGACCAGAAAAAAACCAACTTAATTCTCAAGGAAAAAGAGAAAGACTCACTGGGCAAGTGGGGCTTGCAGAAACGAGCTGTGTAGGTGCCTGGGGCAGGCTGCCTGCCCAGCCCGGCTCTGACGAGGCTCTGAGTGCTGCCTCATGCAAAGGCTGGCTGGCGCTGAGGAATGTCTGACCAGAGGTGCAGGCGGGGCTTGCCTCGGGTGGTCACACACAAAACTGTGTCCCTCCATCACTTCGTTTTTTTTTAACTTTTCAAATTTACTTCTGATGAGCACATACCCAGATGGAAAATACAATCAGAAGGATTTTTGCTGCCGGCAGTTGCCTTGTAAGTCAGACATCTTCCCGTTATTTCACATGGGGAGGGCTACACAGCCCGCGGTGGTTCTGTGAACGCAGAGAACGGAGCTAGGGGCTTAAGCCGTTGGAGCTGTGGGCCAGGCAGGAGCCCGGCAGGAGTGGGGTGGTCATGGCAGGGCATCTTCCAGAAGGGATGGACGCCCTAGCCGCCATGTGCCGGAGCTATGCCTGCTGCCCCTGCTTTAGAGAAGCAGCTCAGTTGAGGATCTCAGCCTATGTTGTATGCCAGGAACTTCCAGTCTCTTGGTGATGGGGGAGGTAACCTGGGGAGCTGGATCCCTCACCAGCAGCTGGTGCCACAGCAGAGAGCTGCCCTCTGCAGGAACCTCGGGATTTGGAACTTCCAAGTGGACGTGACCATGGCTGCTGATGGGGCCAGCACTTCATTCGGTTGGGCTCAGGGCACCTCGTGAAGAAGGGCCACACAGAACACACAGAATCTGGTGGGTCAACATTTCCAGCCACATATGTGTGTGGCTCTTGCTTCAGTCCTGGCCCTTCTGCTGTGAGGCAGAGGTGGGGAGGAAGAAATACGGTATCTGAGTGTTTGCAAAGAATTGGTAAACCTGTTTATCTTCAGAACATGGGCCCTGGATGGTACGTTTGAGAAAGTGCATACACGTATCTGTTAGCACAGTTCCCCATATTATTCCCCATGTAATCCCAAAATTCCGCTGAGCAGGGGTTTTCTTGGTGGTGGATGCTGGAGGCAGACATGAGAAGCAGCAGCAATGGCAGGAATGTCCGTACCGTCCTCCCATCTCTGCTCCAGCAACTGTCACCCAAGCTTCTGTCTCTACTCTCCTCCCATCTCTGCTCCAGCAACTGTCACCCAAGCTTCTGTCTCTACTCTCCTCCCATCTCTGCTCCAGCAACTGTCACCCAAGCTTCTGTCTCTACTCTCCTCCCATCTCTGCTCCAGCAACTGTCACCCAAGCTTCTGTCTCTACTCTCCTCCCATCTCTGCTCCAGCAACTGTCACCCAGGCTTCTGTGTCTACTCTCCTCCCACCTCTGCTCTAGCAACTGTCACCCAAGCTTCTGTGTCTACTCTCCTCCCACCTCTGCTCCAGCAACTGTCACCCAAGCTTCTGTGTCTACTCTCCTTCCACCTCTGCTCCAGCAACTGTCACCCAAGCTTCTGTCTCTACTCTCCTCCCACCTCTGCTCCAGCAACTGTCACCCAAGCTTCTGTGTCTACTCTCCTCCCATCTCTGCTCCAGCAACTGTCACCCAAGCTTCTGTGTCTACTCTCCTCCCATCTCTGCTCCAGCAATTGTCACCCAAGCTTCTGTCTTCTTGGTCAAGAAATGCAGATGCAGATTCTGAGGATCTTTTGAAAAGCACCCAGTATCTTTTTCTGGAATAGCCAAAGAGGACAAATAATTCATTTCTGTTAAGCGCCATCTGCCACATAACACGGATGTTTTAGAATACCCTCACAGATAAAACCTCCGTTTTATCTCACACACAGAATAAGCATGTGAGAGACCACTCCTGTGCCTTATAATTACATCAAGATCTAAGCTTATGCTGTCAATATTTAGAAGAGACAGGAATTTTGACCATTTTATGAATCATAGGACAGTTTATAATCATTCAACACTGATAAGAAGGGACAAAAGTTTTTGAACATGATTATCTCTTCATGTATATGGAGCTTCTAAATCTATTTCCAATTCTGTTTCCTTTCCTTTTATAAAGTACCTCTCCATTATCTTATACACATCAGGTACTAAATACATATTTGTGAGTTTGTTCAATTGATTGTGTAATTGATCGAAATGGTTATAAAGTAATGACCTGCTGTAAACCAATAAATGGATACAAGAAATACTCGTTTTTATTATGGAAAGAGAGTAGGAGCATATCCTGCCACTGAAAGACTTGGAAATGTAACCTGCCCCCATATTTAAGGTGTGGGGCTTTTCCTCCAGAAATTCCATGAATCTGCAGTTGCCTGTGTCAACCATGATCTTTCAGCTGCCTTAGCTAATGAATCTTTTTCTTTTTCTTTATCTTCCTTATACTCGTGGTAACATTTGATATGATCTACCATTCCATTCTTTATTTCTTTCCTTCCTGGCTTCCAAAACTGAATAAATAAATAAATAGAGATACAAATATTCCCCATGATGAATCCACTGGGATTTTCAAAGCTTTCCCATGACTTACGTTTAAAAAGCACAGCACGATCCTCTATCTTAATACCTATGTTAGGATGAAATAAATCCAATATAATTAAATATTTTAGAAAGGAGTATTTTTCCTACCTTCATAGATATTTCCTTCCTATATAACTATTTCCTTACTATATTTTGTTGCCACCTTCTATGTCATTGGAAAATATCAGTAGTGATACAGATCTCACCATCCAAATACCTAAAACCATAGACCAAACTTGCCAGTTAAGTTTCTAGCACTCTGCATTTTTGGTGTTTGAAAAAGGGTTCAAAGATTAATTCAGAGTAATCATTCTCATTTTATCTCTTGCTTTAATTCTGGGAACATTAAAACGGCTTAAATAAATTCTGTTTAGCTCAACACCACTGCTGACAATATAAATAGCAATGACTAGACACTGGGTGTTGAGTGTCCTGGTGGCTTTGAAGAAGCAAAAAGAATTTAGACACTGGGTGTTGAGTGTTCTGGTAGCTTTGAAGAAACAAAAAGAATTTAGTGGTTGGGTTTTTGCTTCAGTTTAAAAATATTTTTGATATATAGCATTGGCTTTTTGACATCTTAAGCTTTAGGTAAAGGCAGTTATTCAAATTCAGTGTATATACCTGAATAATTTTTATTTTTCTGGAGAATAAAGTTAAATTTTGAAGCGTCACAGGCAATGATTTTTTGGGCCCCTCCGGACCTCTCCCCAGACGTGTGTTCAGACGCCATCCAAGGATGACCGCGTGGTGGCTGCCAATCTGGGAAAGGCCTGCACTCCACTCACGTTGCAGAATAAACCTTTGTGATAGGATTTGTATGTTTTCCCCACAATTCTTCCCATTTCAAGTGAGATCAGCGGTTCTTCTTTTCAGAGATTTCTATGGGAGGAAGCCAACCCCAGGATGTCCTCTCCATTGGCAAAGATCACCATGACATTCACAAAAGCCTGTACTCAGTAGAGACAATGAGGAGACCAGGGTCTCAGGGAGAGGAGGAAAGAGGCCGGAAGCAGGGAATGATGACAGCCAGAGAACGGGACCTGCGGGTCTCTGAGCAGCTGCAGAACACGGCCCCTGTCCTGATCATGCCCCGGGGAAGGTCTGCAGACTTGAACGAATCCTGCACGCAGAAAGGGACCTGGGGATCTCATGACAGCCGGAGGGGACCAATGAGGGGACCAATGGCCTATGACCTGGAGGCTTCCCAGATGCCTCCAAACCTCCTGGGAGTCCTGGTATTGGTATTGCCTTGGGTTTAACCCGAAATGACAGAGGCTGAATTTCACAGTACACCACGCAGGAGGGGTGGGAACTTAGAATGGAAGTTGATTTAAAAAAAAATGTTATTTCTTGCACATGTCGGTTATAGATAATTGAATCATGTCCACATAGAACATCTGATAAGGATGCAGGGGTGCCCCTGAATAAGTATTGTCCTCAGAAAGGAACTCTACAGAAAAAGGCTCAAGTCGATGCCAAGGCTAACAGCCGAGCACAGTGGAGTTTATAACTTAAACGTCAGAGTCCTCTAAGTTAGGACAAACTCTCAATAGAAAAGGAATTAAAGAGCTTATCAACTGTAAATTTTCAAATCACTCACTCAAACGTTCAACCAATATTTATTGAGCCTGGTGTGGCATGGTACACGGCACGGGTCAATTTAAACTCATCTGGCTTATCGCCACAGGCCTTGGGCATGGCAGTGACATGAAATGTAGAAAAGATGACCGACGTCTGTGACCGTGGGTTTGTGGATTGTCTGGGGGCAGGATGAGGGGTTCGTGCCTTTATAAAGGGATACTAGGGAGCTTCCTCACGCTTTTTCCACCATGTGAGGACGCAGGGAAAAGCTGCTGCCTATGAACAAGGAGGCTGCCCACACTGGACACCCTGACCCCAGACTTCCAGCCTCCATAACTGTGAGAGATAAATCTCTGGGGTTCATAAGCCAGGCAGGCTATGACGCTTCCTTACAGCAGCCGGCGTGGAACGAGACAGAGACCCAGCAGGGGACTGGGCAGGGGACTGGCAGCTCCTGCAGCCTCAAGCGTGGGGAGGGTGGTGTTTCCAGACCATTGCAAGAACTCTTCAGTGATGATAAGCTATCTTGCTACCGTTAGCATGAATCTCATAGGAATGTGTTCTGCTGTCTGCATTCATAATGGAAGGAAACTGTAAATTCAAGTTAGTGAAAGTTAGTGAAGATAAAGATGCACTTTTTTTTTTTTTTTTTTTTTGAGACAGAGTCTCTCTCTGTCGCCCAGGCTGGAGTGCAGTGGCGCGATCTCGGCTCACTGCAAGCTCTGCCTCCCGGGTTCACTTCATTCTCCTGCCTCAGCCTCCTGAGTAGCTGGGACTACAGGCACCCACCACCACGCCTGGCTAATTTTTTGTGTTTTGTTTAGTAGAGACGGGGTTTCACCATGTTAGCCAGGATAAAGACACACTTTTTATCCCATCTAACTGTGAGCAGCCCTGAATTCATGAATACCTTACGCTAGGGTTCCATTGGGGTCATGGACTCTAGCTTGGAGACTTCAGTTCCAGATCCAGCAACCAGCTGGGGGACTATCTGCACTAGGCTCACTGCAGTGTCCTGCTGGAAATTCACAGAGGACTCTGTCCCTGGAACCATCAGTCCACAGGCCTTCAGTGGTGGTGGCCTCCATGTCCCGGCACCGCTGTCAGATGAGCCAAAGCCTGAGCCCTGTGTCTGCTGAAGTCCTGGATCCTCCTCCACCATCTGCTCACCTCTGCCTCCGCCCTGTGCCCTGGCCTGTCCGTCGCTTCTCTGGCCTTTCCATCACTTCTCTGTGGTGACAGACGCTGATTAGAAGAAGGGACAAAAGTTTTTGATGCTGGCTTTCCAAGCCCACCTGGGTTATCCTTTCTAGACAGGGATTTCGATCCGTTTGCCCTCTGGCCCCCTTCACTCCTGACACACCAGCCTAACTAGTGACCTGTCCCAGCAGTGCCGGCCCCGACCTGTCAGCAGAGACTGTGCCTCTGACACCTGTTTTCAAACAGCACATTGACACTGAGACAGCGGCCTTTATTTTAATGAACCTTCCGCCAACACTGCTACAAGGACTGAAGTTTCTGACCTAGATTTTTAATTTTCAAATTGTTTTCCAGTGTGAAGAGCTGATGGTGAGAATTCTCTTAGTAAATACTCTGATCATTTTAAATATAGAACCTGAAAAAATACCCTTTAAGGGTATGATATTAGTTGGGGCTTTTCAGAGAAACAGAATTAATGGAACATGGGTGGGATGGATGGACAGATGATAGAGATACAGATGAACACATACAGAGAGAGATGGTAAGGAAGAGACAGACAACAGAGACACAGGTGATTACATACAGAGAAAGAGGATAAAGAATTGGCTCCTGTCATCAATGAGGCTGACGAGTTCCGAGATCTGCAGGGAGAGTGGCAAGCTGGAGATCTGGGCGGGCTCATGGTGCAAGCGGCAGTTCAAAGGCAGGAGGAATTCCCTCTCTCTATGGAAGAGTCAGCTGTTTTGTTTCTTCCACTAGATAGCACGTGGCCCACCCACACTGGGGAAAGCCTCTGCTTCACCCCGTCCACCCCTCCAAATGCTAACCTCATCCAGAGTCACCCTCTCAGACACACCCACAATAATGTTTAACCAGATATCTGGGCACTCCATGGCCCAGTCAAGTTGCCACATGAACTCCACCATCACACTATCATACAGAGAACTGTCCGGCATTATTCGGCCTCCACCACCAATAGCAAACATCACCTAAACATTCGCAAACTGAACGGGAAAGACAAGGCTGGAATATGACGTGTTGGGAGCAAGACGTCCACTCCCCTTTCATTTCCATGTGATGCTTCAAAGGAAAAAGATCTTTTTAAGGTTAACCCTCTGGGATCTAGGAATACCTAACAGGAAGCAATTTTGTTTAAGTCCAAAAATATCCTATTAAATCATGTCAATGACTCTTGGAACCCATGAAGCAAAGGAAGAAAATTTCAAGTTATAAAAGTAGCACATAAATTACAACCTTTTACGGTAATACATAGTATCTGTAAGATTATTGTCTGGATAATCAACGAACACAAACGTATATATAGGACTTCATGATCACATTTTAAATATTTCAAATGTGACTCCATATAATCTATATTTTGCATCATTACAGGGAAAAATAAATATACAGATGCTCCTCAACTTGCAATGGGATTATGTCCCCACAAACCCATCATACACTAAAAACATCGTAAGTGGGAAACACGTTTAATACATTTAACCCACCAAACATCGTAACTTAGCCCAGCCTACTCCTAATAAGCTCATAACACTGACACTGGCCTGAAGTTGGTCAACATCGTCTCACTTAATGCCTGTTTTATAATGTGTTGACTATCTCCTTGAATTCATGGAACACTGTACTGAAGGTGAAAAACAGAATGGTTGTGTGGGCACTCAGAGTATGGTTTCTACAGAATGTGGATGATTTTCACGCTATTATAAGGTTAAAAAATTGTAAGTCCAACCATCTTTAAGTCAAAGGTGGTCTGTACTGATGCTGAATGATTCTGTTTCATTCATTCATTCATTTGATTCATTCATTCGAGACATGGTCTTGCTGTCACCCAGGCTAGAGTGCTGTGGTACAATCAGAGCTCTCTCTAACCTTGAATGCCTGGCCTTAAGTGACCCTTCCAAAGTGCTGGCACTACAGGCGTGAGCCACTGTGCCCAGCAAGTAATTTCATTTAAAAGCGTCAGTCTAGTTTTTTTCCCTAAGAGAGCAAAAGTATTTTTTTCTCAATGTTTTCAGAACATTTTTAATTTTATGAATCTAAATAATTTGTTTTTAATGTAATGCTTTTTAGACGAACATCCTGTTAGAGTAAAAGCCACGGTGTCAGTACATTTTCAATATATTCCTGAGACAATGTAATGGCATACAAATAACACAATTCTCTGCCATGGCCTAGATATTTTGGCATCTAATGTTTTTATGTCTTTAAAAGATAAGTACATTTTAAATGTACATGGAGATTTTGTTTGTTTCAGTAAATGTGTTCTGTGGCTGGAGCTCCTGGTCAGGGAGTGGGAAGGAGAAGAAGCCGTGCTTCGTGCAGACGCTGATCAGATCAGGAGCGCGTCTCTGCCGCTTCCTTGAAGAAATGATTCCTGAGCTGGGGCTTAAAGCACAGCTAGGACTCAGGCAGAAACTCAAGGAAGAAACTGCGGGCCGATGAGCAGCAGCCGTAGAGGCATGGAGGTGCGAGAATTTCAGGAAGACTGGCTGGGAGGGGGTGGGAGCGAGAGTGTAGCTGGGCCGTCTGGTGGGGCCGGGTCACTGGGGTTTGCAACCCCACAGAGGACAGCAGTCTTCACTCCTCTGGTTCTTGCACAGAGCCAAGACAAGGCTCTTGGTCGGGTGGGGTTAGGGTCAGGCTGCCTTTTTAGCAAGAATGTCCTGGAGGCAGGATGGAGAGTGGGTGGGAAGTCCTGCCAGGCCCCTTGGAGGCTGAGGAGGCACCCAGGTGAGCACTGACAATGGTTTCAGCCCTGAGGGGTGACACAGGTGAGGGCCGGCGGGGTCGAGGGTGACACAGGTGAGGGCCGGCGGGTTCGAGGGGTGACACAGGTGAGGGCCGGCGGGTTCGAGGGTGACACAGGTGAGGGCCGGCGGGTTCGAGGGTGACACAGGTGAGGGCCGGCGGGTTCGAGGGTGACACAGGTGAGGGCCGGCGGGTTTGAGGGTGACACAGGTGAGGGCCGGCGGGTTCGAGGGTGACACAGGTGAGGGCCGGCGGGTTCGAGGGGTATGGGAGGCAGATTCAACAGTACTTCCATCTCCACAATATCTGAAAACCTGAAATGACTAATTTATTCACCTACTGACTTACGCAAGCATCAATTATTTATTTCAGCCATTACTTTTCTGGGTGATAAGATGTTAAATGACCAATTAGGAATCCTTTCTTACAGTAACTGTTACTCTTAGGACAACAATATGGAAGTCCTCACTGGACTTCTGACTCCATCCCCATACACATGTCCCTCCAACTGTACCCCTACTTCAGGGAAGAGACAGAGCCATAGGACAGACGCAGATCGCTGTCAACTGCAAGAGTCCTGGACCATGAGTCAGGAACCCGTGGCTCTAGTTTCATTCCTATTATGATTAATTGGTGTAGACAAGTTCACTTGTTCAATGACAGCCTCATCTTGAAATCTCATTACCTGGGAGATCATCCCGGCATTCATGTTGTAATTCCAGTCTAAGTACGCAGACAGGAGGATTTTATAAGAGAAGGACACAAATTACTTGAAAACAGTGGTTTTCAAGGGAAGAGCAGGCTACACACTTGCGGAAAATCTTTATGAACACATTTGTTCTCACCCGAGCAGTTCTGGCTTACATATGCAGTTCCTGACACAGATGCACGATTTATCTGCATCACACTCGCCTTCTGCAAACCGGGAGGCACGGGATTCGTCCGTCATGTCTGTTCTAGACAGAGGTGTCAAGTATTTAACCTTTGGAAACCCTTACTGGGAGCTGGTTCCACTCCTTCTCTATAGCACAGACCAGGGGCTCCTGTCCTAACTCTGACACCCGACCCTTACCTGTGTCTCCCAGGGCTTCTCCTTCCCCACAGCCAGGAGAGCTTGGGTCTCCCTCCTCTCTGCAGAGACTGTGCTCTGCCACGGCTTCTCCCTACCGGTCCCCAGGGCCAACCGGCTTTCATCCACTCATCCTATAGGCTTAGCGTACAACAGATAAAGTACATAAGGCTTTGGATGTAGTTCAAATAAATCAAAGACAATGAAAATCACAAAGATTACTTTTCATCTTTTAGGTATCTGGACTGCATTTCATCATTTACTGTAAAACACAAGTCTAGATGCGGGGGGGCGGGCCACGTGAGACTTCCACCTGTGCCTGTTTTTAGCATTTGACGATCTTGGTGCTGTGCTCAGGCCCATAATGGGGTCTCACGCTCGAGTCCCGGGTATAAGCCTCTGAACCCAGGACACAGGGATGACGTCTTCGTGATGCACACCCTGGGCTTTAGTTTGCAACATGGAGCTTTGCTGAAGGATTCTTGGGGCTTCATGGAAGCCATTGTGGTTGGCAGTTTCTGAGACTTTCTAATGGGGATCATGACAATCAGAGACATCCTGAGCGGCTGGGAAGACGTTCAGATTCCCTGGGACATTTCGGACCGACTCCCGCATGATATCGTTGTTGCCAGGTTTCCGGAATTTGGACTACGCTGTGCTACGGGGTTGGAGACATGATGTCAGCAGCAGGTCTGACACTGAGGACCCATGGGACAGCACACCTGGGCTTCCCTTCAGCATCAGGTCTGACACTGAGGACCCACGGGGCAGCACACCTGGGCTTCTCAGGGTGAACTCTGAGCCTGCACACAGCGTCCCTCAGCCCCAGCCAGATTTGGCTCCTCTTCATCAGGATCAACCTGGACTTACGACGAGGATTTGTGTAATACTCCTAGAAGAGAAATGGGTTCCCCTTGGGTCAGTGCCTGAAGGATGTCACCATTTATACTGGGCTCGGTTTCAGAGAAGACCTCATTCATTCATGCACTCCACCAGTATTTACCGAAACCTACCGTGGTAAACAGAATAACGCCCCTCCAAAAATGTCCACATCCTAGTCCCCAGGACCTCTGACCATGGTACTTTATGTGGCAAAAGGGACTTTGCAGATGTGACTAAATTCAGGATTTTGAGATGGGGAGATGATCCTGGATCATCCCAGTGGGCCCAGTGTTATCCCCAGGGTCCTTACATGAGGAAGGGAGGGGGTCAGAGTCAGAGGAGGAGGCTTGGACAATGGAGGCCCAGGCTGGAGCCATGTGGCCCGGAGCCAAGGATGGCAGAGAACTCCAGAAGCTTGAGGAGGCAAGGAGCGGACTCCCCGGAAGCCTCCAGAAGGACCTGATGTTTGATGCTAGCCCCACAGAACCTACTTTAGACTTCTGACCTCTGTGACTGTGAGACGGCACATCTGTGCTGCTGTAGACCATAGGGCTTGTGACCATTTTTACAGCTGCAAATATGAGACAAACAAACCTGCTTTGTAGGGGTTCCTCAGTCCAGGCCCGTCTCTGGGAGGACCCACAGGGGTCTCTGCTGTGCTGAATTTGTGCAGGGCTTATGGACACCAGGAACCTGGGCTTACCCTGGGTCGGGGGTGGCACAGGACCCCTGCTGCTCCGCATAGAGGGGCTGCACAATTCAGGCCTCGCAGCAGCCTTCCAGGACTCTGCCCACAATGCCAAGACCCAGGGGCAGCCTCTGTTCCCACTGCGGTGAACTGGGGCAGTGTTGAACTCCCCTCCGTGGCCCCTCCCCATCCCTCCTGGCTCCCACCTTTCCACTGCTCCTTCCGGAGGCCCCTTCTCCCCACGATGCTGACGCTGTGGGCTCTGGTCTCAGGCCTCTTCTCTTTCTATACCCTCCTGTTCGGGGGTGGCTCCATGGCTCTGGACTGCACCTCCGGCCTCGACCTCCACACCTCTTCCTGAAGTTGGGTTAGCAAGTCATGGGACCCTCAGCTCAACACATCTGAACTACTCGGCACCTGTGGGCTGGGCCCTGTTGGCTTCGGCTGCTGAGAGGCAGCAGCTGGAGAGGGCTGTTGGGCACTTCATCCCAATCCATCCCGGCTCCCCGGTTGTACTGGCCATCCCTTCTTTTACCCGCACTCCATGACCCAGCTCTCTGGGCGGCAACAGCGTCACCTCCATCCTGTTACTTCAGCAGGAGGAGACGACGGCACAGCCCCATCGCTGGAATCTGCATGCATCCGCCGCCTTTTCTGCGTCAGTCCCTAAATGGAGCCATCATTACGGCCTCTCCTGGACTCCCCGGGAGACCCAGCTTCCTGGATGAAGTCCTGGAGACTCCCTGCCTGCATGCTGGCTTTCTGGGCCTCATCCACGGCCTGGGCAGGAGGCCTCTTAAAAGCCTCTTCACGGCTCCCCAGAGCTCAGCCAGGAGTCCCTGGAGCTCCCTCTGAAAGCCATTCCTGCACCTGTGCCTGGCACAGCTCAGCCTCATCCCTTCTCACCTGTGCTATCTGAGGAGCTGTCTTCTCCGTGCTCTTCTGCAGTACGGCCGGGCCGCGGGTCTTCATTATAACATGACTCTGCCCCCGTGTTAGTCCTCCTGTGCTGCCGTAACAGAGCAACATTGATTCATGGCATGGAGGCCGTGAGTCCCAGACCAAGGCACTGGGAAAACTGAGGCCTCTCCTGGGCGTGCAGATGCCGTCTTCTCCCCGGGTCCTCACAGGCTGGTCCCTTCCTGCATGTCTGTGTCCTCATCTCCTCTTCTTATAAGGACACCAGACAGATTGGATTTGGGCCCCCCGTGACCTCATTCTACCTGGTCACCTCTTCGAAGGGTCTGTCTGAAACGCAGTCACATTCTCAGGTCCTGGGAGTAGGGTTCAGCACCAAGTCCGGGGAACACAACTCAGCCACAGATCCCTCTCCTGCTTAGAGTCCTCCAGTGACCTCCGAATTTCAGCTCCCCTCCTGCTTAGAGTCCTCCAGTGACCTCCGACTTTCAGCCCCCCTCCTGCTTAGAGTCCTCCAGTGACCTCCGACTTTCAGCCCCCTCTCCTGCTTAGAGTCCTCCAGTGACCTCCGACTTTCAGCCCCCCTCCTGCTTAGAGTCCTCCAGTGACCTCCAAATACTGCAGGTGCAAGTACTACAGGTGCAGCATGGGTGTCCCTCTGAGCTCATGTCCCCCATCCGTCCTGCCTTCCAGCCTCTCCCTCCAGGCTGAGTGCCCTGCGAATCCCAGGGCTGAGGTGCCCAGCGGTTTTCGGGACGTTTGTCATTACTTCAGGCTGGCACCTCCCTCTCCCTGGGTTTCTCCTGCCCAGTCCTGAAGCCTCTCAACTCTTCCTGCAGGCGGAAGACCTCCCAGACGCTGCTGCAGTGCTGGCTTTCCCCTGGGTTTCCAGAGCCATCCACACACATCTTACAGCACCCAGCAGGTGTGCCATGGCTGACGAGCTCTTCAACTGCAACTGTTTCCAGACTTTAGGCCTTTGGGGCCAATGCTTAGGACTTCACTGCTTCTGGATTCAGAGCACCTAGCGCAGCAGCCGGCATACAGCAAACACTTAATAAATGCTTACGACATAAATGTAATTTGATCTTTTCTTTAGAATCTTCAGTTGGCATATAAGATGATTGTTCTTTATTCTAATTCATTTTTTACATTTCTAAAACAGAAAGTGATCATGTGTGACTTTTTTCATTCATTTCCTCTGGTCATTTGTTTACTGAAATGCAGCTTTTTGTCGCCTTTGTGGGGTGTGCAGGCTGGTCCTCGCAGTGCATAGCTGTTGACTTATGGAAAGCTATGACCCGAGGCTATGGGTCTGAGAGCCCCGCGCAACAGTTTCTGAGCCTATTTGTAAAACCCTTGTGTCAGAGTGACAGATCCAAGGAGAAGACATGTTTGGAGGAATCTTCTGGTTTTCAGATTTTGTGGCTCACAGAACCTCCAGCTGCTCATTTTTCCAGTAAAGAGCTAAATGTCCTTCCCAAAGCCTTTCCCCATATAGCGTGTTTTATTTTAACTCCGCAGGGAAGCTGGCTGCAGGGCCTCCTTGCCAGCCCTCCGGGAAAGGAGGAGAGGAGGGTGAAGGGCCCGGTCAGAGGTATGTGGACCTGAAAAGGCTGCACACTGCACACCTGGTCCCCGAGCAAGCACGGCTGCAGAGACATCCTGCCTGCGGAGCCAGCCGGCGGCCACATGGAAATTCCTCCTCTGGGGTGCACCTCCTCCCTCCAACCTGGGGTGCTGCGCACTCGGCAGCCATCGGCTGAGTTTACCAAGTGGTGCCTGTGTGGCCCAACGCACCTGAATATGCCCTGTGGTATTTTGTGATTTCAAATCACCTTGACTCTATTGGCCAAAACGTTTTATAAACAGCCCAGCTGACATCGATTTTCAGTTTCTTTTCTTTTAAATTCTCTACTTTATCAAATTCAAGTTTTAAAATATGTTCTCACCATCTTGTCAGGCAAACTTGCATATCAGGTACACAGTAACTCGACGGTACCAGGCCCTGGTATCAGAAGAAGGTTGAGGCAACAAGTTTAGTCCACGATGAAAATTTCCCCAGGCTCACACGCCTGAAAATCCACTCTTTGTGACAAGATAAAATTAAGTAAAACACTGTCTTTTATTGTAAAAGATTAAAAATGGGAGAATCAAATACATAGTCATATTTATTCAAACTGAGGAAGGTCAGCAAAGAAGTAAAATTTTAAAACAGCAACAAAAATCATAGTATTGAAAAATAGTTATTCTACCTCTTATATTCAAGGTACTGAAATATAGAGATAATTTTTCTCCTCTATGTTGGCAAGTATCTATCTTGGAAATGGAATTACTATGTACCCTTGAGAGACAAGTTGCTATAGAAATATAAATAATAAAATAAGTCTGTGGCTGTTTCCTCTGCCATGCTTTCTATAGATTTTCCCTTTGTTTTAATGACTTCTAGAATCAGTTGTATCATATGTTGAGAAAATTTCTGGCCCAGAGAAAAATCATTATAATCTAATTTTACACCATTTTCCTTCACAATATCAATAATATTCCCTCCCTAGAAAAATCGGGTGAGATGCATATTTGGACAAGTAAAGCAATCCGATAAATCATTTCCCAGATGAGAAAGAAACCATGTGTGAAATGAGTTAGATGTTTTCAAAACCACTTCATTTAAGGAGAGGACACTAATCAATATGCAGTGTTTTTCATAATGAGAGAAACAGTGGGACGAAGGAACGTTTATGTGCGTGGGTCACACCGCCTCACAGGGTATTCTGTTCTTACTGGAGTTCCCTGGTGATTAGATTAAAAGGGTCTGTCTCAGCTCAATCACCAGCTGCCTTTAAAGGTTGAGTGAAAAATCAGGTGAACTGGGGTGTCCCCAAACCAACAGACGTCCTCTGGGAACCTCAACCTGTCCATGTTTAAAACAGATGGTCTAAGATGTATTTTTAAGTTCTCAATACATCTTTCATGCATATATTCAATATTTAATTTATTATTACATGAATATTATACATTTGTATTTATACAAGGTGAAATAATCTAATAATAATATCAACTTTTACCTTTTGAGCCTGCATAAAGTAATGTGTTTAAATAAATCTCGTTCTTCAAGGTACTCACTTTGGAATGTTTTCAAAAATAACTCTTTGAAATTATTTTCATGAGCTAGTTTTAGAAAGAAAATCATAAAAGAAAATCAATCTGTCAGAATAACCTCTCTACCCATACACCACACACGCACACATACACACATGTATACATGGATCAATAAAGGACAGCTATTGAACGTAGTGCTAGGATATCAGTTTCCAAGTATTTAAATACAAAAGTCAGAAATAGTTAAGTAGAAAATTTTTGAAATCCACTTGACTCACGGACAGGAAGCTTTGGGTGAAATTTGAAGTTCAGCTATCACAATTATCGAGGCACCTACATCCCGTATATTTTGATAGTCTTCCTCCATAATTTTGTTTTCCCAGACAGGGAGTTTTCATTTCTTTGGTATTTTTTCATAATCTTGCTAAATAGACTATATTGCATGTCATCTAAATTTTATTTAGTAAATAAAGATTTAAATATCTAATATACAATACTTAGAGTAAAACGGGAAACAGCAGAGGTTAATGATTAATCTGTACTTTTATTTCTCCACAAGGGTAACTTGTAATCCTACAGTGCTAAGTATTTCTCCTAGAGCTTTTCATTTCTTTTCTCATTTGATTCTCAGACGTCACATAACTTGGACAGTCCCCTGCATCACCTAGAGGAAATTCTGACTCAAAACTAGGCCAAGATCCAGTAGAAACTCTGAATGGAATCTTTTTTTTGTAATTTATTTGGTAGGTGTATTTTTGGAATACAAAATATACATGGTAAAAATTGTATATATATAAATTAAAATTTTAGTCTGAGCTCAGAACTGGTTCTTATCTCTGTGAAATCTGTTTTATTTTTATTCTCTCTATAATGACAGTCCTTAAAACAATAAAGTCCTTTCCTACAAGGTAATGATTGTTTCAAAGCACTTCTGAAGACTATGGAAGTTCTTAATTGTTTACTTGCTCCTAAGAGACAGTAAACAAATACTGCTGAAAGTATGAGTAATGATCTCTTGGACTGCTGTTTTTCAATGCAATCATTGTAAATCTCATTACTTTCCTGATTCTAATTTGTTCAATGTTCACATCAGGACAGAGCATGAGAACTGGCCCAGGACTTCACCAAGGGGCAGGAGTGAGCAGAACCGGCCAAACCAGAGGAAAACAGGAGGCTACGCAGGGTGCCCACAGCTGCCCAGTGGCTGCACCTGGGGGATATGTTGTCAGCCTGTGGATTTCCCTCGGGTGGGTCCTGGGCACCACCATCCTCGTACAGAAAGCCCTGTTGGGAGCCAGAGAGCCAGGATCTGTTGCCTTTCTCCCGAAGCCCCTGGCTCAGTGGTGCCAGCATTGAAGAAAAATCTACCACATAAAAAGCACACCGAGGATCCACAGCTTTCTTTGAAAAATAATCTTTAAATTTATGTAAATAAATTATCTATGGCTACAGCTTCTCTTGAATACCGCAGAAACCAAGAGTCAGAAACATTAACAAGCCTAAGTTCTTGCAGTGAGGACATGATGGAACACGGTTTGAACACAGTTCCTTCCCTTCCATCCACAGACTCTACTATGAAATACTTTCTACACAAAGTGCAATGATAGTGCCGACTGCAATTCGTAATTCTGCAAAGTGCAATCTCCTGGATTTCTTGTTCACTTTAGCATTGAAACAAACCAAGACCTATTCACAGGTATGATGACACACTCCTGCCTGAATTTCTCTTTGCTTCTCTCCTGTTATGTGTCTGCTGTTCCTAATGCTATTCATCATGAACATAGCTTTGTTCTATTTCCCCTCGGAGCTGTCCTTTAAATTTCTAAGATACAGCTGCAGCATTCCAAGCCCTCTGGTATTCAGAACACCTCAGGCCCCAACACTATGTTATTTTATAGCTCCTTTCCTTAGCCTCTATGTGTGGCGCCTCGAGCTTTTATTGCTTGCTGTGTTTTATGGGTTTCTCTAGGCCACGTATATTCATCGTGTTCTAGAAATAATAACATATTAGGCAGTAAAATATTAGGCAGTGATATTTAGGTTGGGCGGTAAATTTTCAAAGGGGTGGGTATGGTTTTCCATGAGAACTAAAGGAAATTGCGAGACTGAGTCTTTGGAGCTCTAAGACAGTTACTGCATCTGCATTAATGATGGACCTGCTTAGCGGCGGTGAGTCATGTTTACAGATCTGCTTACTGAGCAAGAGACCCGCTGGAAGTCACTACAGGGGAGCCTGAGAGTCAATGCGCATCAGCAGAAATCTCACTGCAATCCATTAAACTTTGGTATTTAAAACTTAATCACCTTCCAAATGTTAACACTTCTATTTTTTTCTCCTCTCGAAAACTTTACACAAGTTACACTTGATTATTTTAAGGAAACTTGCTAATTAGTAGATTTCATTCTAAGAAAAAGAAAAGTTATCTACAAGAGACAAAACACCCTTGCGAATGTGACAGTGTAACAAACGCAATTAGGAAACGTTACTAAATGTCAGGAGAGTACATTGTACTGTGGTGCTGTGTGCTCCTCGCTCCTTCGAGGATGAAGACAGGTATGCCTCTAGAGTCCCCGCTGGAAGGCTGAAAACGGCGTCCCCTTACCTGCTGTTGACCTGATGGTGGAGGTGATGTCGGAGGGTGTCATCATGGGAATACATTCGTCATCTTGGGAGTAGCCGGCTTGAATGGCTCGAAGGTAGCTGTGACTCCTTGTTCGGAAACATCCCGGGAGGTCGAGGGCATCCATGGCCTGAGATTCAACTTCACTGAAGACGGACTCGCACACGGACTCGAACTGCCCATTGATCTCCGCCTCGCTCACCTGCAATCATCAACAGCACACGTGATGCCCCGGCCCTCCAGGGTCACCATCACGTTACAGAAAAGCCAGGAGAGCACGCTCATTCCCAGGCTGCCTTTCACTGCCTCATAGTTCAGCACAGTTAACCGGAAGTCAGCATGGGCATCGGCTGCGCTTGGGAAATACAGCATTGGGTTTTCCCTTACAAAACACTTAGGCAAACAGCCAATTCCAAGTGTTGATGAAATTCTGGGGGACCGCAAGGCAAACCTTCAAGGTAAGGCTGACAGTTATTACAAAGTGTAAGAGAGATAGAACTTTTAAAAGATTAGCAAAGTACCTGGTACAAAGGAAGGGTTCAGAATGCATTTCTTCCTTCCCTTTCCCACATGACGGCCCCCCCTTTCCAAGCTACTAATGGCACAATGGCTCCGGGCACTGAGGCTGTGTAAGTGAAAGCACATTCAGTGCATACACTACTCAGTTCTTTTTCAGAATATGGAGTCTGCTTCTACCCATTGCCATGGCAACTCATCACAAATTTGGCTTCTAAACTCATCTCCTTCTCCCCATTACGGCAGCATACATCTGAGTCCAGATGAGAAAGAAATGGCAGTACTGGTGTTTTCGTCCACATGAAATGTGCTACTTTACCTAAATTCCAGGCTTTTTTTATTCTTCCTTAGCTTAGGATATTAGTATACTCACTTCATTTTCCCTCCCTCCCATCCTCCCTCCCTTCCTTCCTTCCTCCCCTGTTTCCCTTTCTCCCCTCACCCCTCCCATTCAGATTATTTCTCTTCTTGTTTCTCCTGGGGATGTGTGACAGCTCAAAGCACCAACAACTTTCTGAACCCCCTGGATTATGTTGGCAGATACATTGTAAAAATACACTGTTTTAAACACCAGATTAGTTCTTTTCCTTTAGTTGTCAGCAGAGTAAAAGGCAAGGTCAAAGAATCAGGTTCTCCCTCTAGCAGTTGTGTTGTTGACACAACACGACACTGGTTGCCCGTCTCCAAGTTCAGACCTGTGGACTTCTCTGGTTTCACCCAAGGTGACCTACATGCTGGAAGGATGGCCTCTTTCCCTGTGAGCCTAACTCAGCATGGACCCTGGAGAGGCAGGGGGTGAGCAAAGGGCAGCAAAGCCTGAAGCCACCCTACAGGGAAGACAGACCCATGCCAGGCTGCAGAAAGAGGTGGCACAATGCCGGCGGGGTGGCCTTTTTCAGAAAGGTCTGAGGATTCCTGACACTGGACAGAGACAGACAAACCCAGGCAGGCACAACCAGGACACAGCCAGCAGGACGGCCTCAGGAACCCAGCAAAGGGCTCAGAAGCATGCACACTGGCTTGGAAACAGGATGTTTTTCTGGACCATAAATTTCTTCCAATCTAAGTTTTCACTTATGTAGAATTTTATGGAAAAGTCTTAGATTGTGTCATTCCTGTCAAAGATGTATAGTAGACAGCGTGACAAGGTCAGAACCTGTGTGAGGCCCTGGTACGCCTCAGTGGACACCCTTCTGCAAGCCCAGCCCAGGGCCCAGCTGCCCTCACTTCTAAAGAAGAGACACCATTAACCTGGTATGTGCATTTCATAAACAGAAGCTGGCATCTCAGCAAGGACCCTCAGCTATGCTTCCAGCTACAAGCCTTTCAGTGAGGATCTAGACATGAAGGTGACTCCTCCTCCCCAAAACAAATAAAAAGTGGTTGAGGAGCATCTCAAGTTGGTCCAGCAGGGAATTAAAATGACCTGTTCACCCAGACCTCCCGCCGAGACCCTCGGGACACGCGGACCTCCCACCAAGACCCTCGGGACACCCGGACCTCCCGCCCAGACCCTCGGGACACCCGGACCTCCCGCCGAGACCCTCGGGACACCCGGACCTCCCGCCGAGACCCTCGGGACACGCGGACCTCCCGCCCAGACCCTCGGGACACCCGGACCTCCCGCCCAGACCCTCGGGACACGAGCTGCAGGAAACCCAAGCAGAGTGCAGCTACTGAGGTTCCAACGAGGAAACGGCATGGACATAAGCACCTCTCACAAGACTTCAGTTAGATTTTTAATTCCCTTCTTGTGCTTCAGAAAAAATTGAATGTTAAACATGAAGGGCAAACTTTTTTTTTTTTTGAGGCGGAGTCTCACTCTGTTGCCCAGGCTGGAGTGCAGTTGCCTGATCTCGACTTACTGCAAGCTCCACCTCCCGGATTCACGCTATTCTCCTGCCTCGGCCTCCCGAGTAGCTGGGACTATAGGTGCCCGCTACCATGCCCAGCTAATTTTTTGTATTTTTAGTAGAGACGAGGTTTCACCATGTTAGCCAGGATGTTCTGGATCTCCTGACCTCGTGATCCACCCACCTCGGCCTCCCAAAGTGCTGGGATTACAGGCGTGAGCCACCGCGCCTGGCCAAGGGCAAACTTTCAACAAACTTTGGTTTGTCACCAAATTCACGTCTCTCCAGAGCCCCGGAGTGTTAGTAATTCCAGATGTCCCACCCTCAACCATGGGAACTGTCCCCTTCCTTCCATAATTGTCGGGTCTCGTGGCCTAGGGCTGGACAATCAATTAGTGGAAGTTTGTTTCTGGGTGTGACAGAGTCTCACCTACTAGGTTTGTTTCTGGGTGTGATACAGTCTCACCTACTACCAGCATTCCAGGATTATTTTGAACAACACTATTTTTTTTCCTGAGAATTCAAAACTGAGTTAAATTTAAAGTAATGCCATAGAACTCTGCATAGGAATGACTTACAATTCTAAATTTCAAGGTCGTTAAATAAACCCCCAAGCACCCATCTTCTCTGCTTAACCATTGTTTCCAATGATGAATCCTTTCAGATAGAAAAAGATGTGAGAAAATGTTATTTTTACTGACTTATTTTGGTAGATACCATCTTGGGTTCATCAAAAGCGAGATGACGAGAGAACTAGTATATTTAGCTTACATTTACCCCCAAACAGGGCGACGAGTTGCAAAGAGCCTCTGAATGTTTCATAAGAGCATTTAAAGAGGTGTGAGATCCATTTAATTGAAAGTTGTTTGTGGAAAAGTATTAGAGATGAACGTTCACACCTCGGATGAGATAACTTTGCACTTCTGTTTAAACCTTTTGTTGGGTTACATCTGATTTTTAAAGCTGTATTTTGGTAAACTAGGTTATATCCACTGAAAGGGAAGGTGATAGCTTTAAAAGAAGAAAGTCTGCTGTATCCTCATCTCTGTGTAGGGAGAAAGTTGTTAAAATGTATCATTGACTTTCAGTTACTCTGTTTAGTTAATTAGTGTCTCCCCATATCATCTTGGACTTTATGCTGAAATAGAATGTTTCCTCAGTTATTAAAATAATTACAATTATCTAGTTGCTGAGGATCAGTTGATGTTATTGTTTGCAGGGGGCTGGCTGGGAGCAGGGGGCTGGAGGACCCACCATTCCCATTTGCCCAGGACTTGAGTGCAGGGCTAGGGACGGTCTTTCCTTGTCATTGGGAAAAAGGGTCAGTGCAATTCCTGATGCAGATGAGAACTTAATTCCATTTCTGGAAGGAAAGAAGTAACCGAGTAGATAAAAGAGGTGGTATCCTTCTTGAGTTGTGGAATAGGAAAAACCTTAATAGCTCAGTGGAAAAAGTCCTGAGTACAACCTTCCGATAAGGAAAAAACCTGCAAAATGAATAGACTCTACCTCATGAGGAATTTAAAGTCTGCGGCAAAAGAAAGACTTGTGCTTATTGAGCCCCAGGCAAGCTACCAAGAGCTCACAGCATGATTTGCAGCCAGGAGGGCTTTAGTGCCCAGAATTATATAGTATTACCTATTGTTATCATGGTAATAATAAGGGCTATCATTTTTGAGTGCTCGGTATATGCTGGACTCTTTGCCTAATAGCTTCTAAAATTCACTGCGTACTTACATTGTCACGCCAATAACTGCATCACGGGATGGCACAGAAAGCCCAGGCCTTGGCCCAGAAGCCCAGAATAATCCCTGCTCCACAGTAAGTCAGAGAGAATGTGAGGTCGGCTCAGGCTCCTAATCCCTGCTCCACAGTAAGTCAGAGAGAATGTGAGGTCGGCTCAGGATCTTAATCCCTGCTCCACAGTAAGTCAGAGAGAATGTGAGGTCGGCTCAAGATCTTAATCCCTACTCCACAGTAAGTCAGAGAGAATGTGAGGTCGGCTCAAGATCTTAATCCCTACTCCACAGTAAGTCAGAGAGAATGTGAGGTCGGCTCAGGCTCCTAATCCCTGCTCCACAGTAAGTCAGAGAGAATGTGAGGTCGGCTCAAGATCTTAATCCCTGCTCCACAGTAAGTCAGAGAGAATGTGAGGTCGGCTCAGGATCTTAATCCCTGCTCCACAGTAAGTCAGAGAGAATGTGAGGTCGGCTCAGGCTCTTAATCCCTGCTCCACAGTAAGTCAGAGAGAATGTGAGGTCGGCTCAGGCTCTTAATCCCTACTCCACACTAAGAGAAAATGTTTGTTAGGTAAACAAACTCAAGGTCAGCTCAAGCACTGTTTTCAAAGGCATTTAAGTGAGTAAGCAACGTGCTTAATGAAAATGATAAACTTTTGATTCTTCTTTGCCCTGTAATATAGGATGATTAGACTGAAGGACACTTGCCGATTTTTTCACCGTGCGTTCTCAGGCCCGTCCACCACAGGTGGGGAGCAGGGGGGCCTCCCTTTTACAGCCCCCGTGTCTTAGGCACCTGATTTTAACACCACCCCTCTCGTGGTGCCCAGGGACCCTTCTCCTGGCCACTGTGCCTGTTCCGAAATCAGTCCTGCCCTGGGAGTGGGGCCGACCTGCAGGACTCTGTGAGCGACACCATGCTCTCCTCTCACAGGACTTTCTGAGGCACAATTCAGAGGACAGAGCTGAGAGCCATGCTGCCAGAGCCTTTCCCTGGCCCCCTTTTACTGGAAAAATAGCCTGGGAAGAAGGAAGACAGCCTGTGCTTTATCAACCAGAGAGGCCAGGATGACCACCCTTTCGGTCATTGCTTCCTCAGAAAAAAATCAACACAAAAATGATACGGAGTTATACACGTCAAAAATACAATAGTAAGTCCACAAGTCTTTAATCAGCCAGAGCTAATTCCAGGGGAACCCCCTGCGGTGTAGCCTCACCCAAGCGCTGCTGACCGGGAGGGCAGCGCCATCGCCACCTATGCGGCCGAGGCCTCCGTGCCAGCCTGGCTGGGGAGACTGGACCCCAGGGAGAAAGGGCGAAGGGACCCTGACCTGGCTCACGCAGCTGGCCTGGCTCAGGGTGCTGACGGCCCTCATGTAGCTCTGGTTCCGGGAGCGGAATTTTGGGGAGTTGTAGTTCGCAGCGGGGTCCAGGCTGTGTCCCACAGGCACGTCACTTGCAGCTTGCAGGTAGGTCTGGCTACAGGAAAGAATAAAGGAGAAAAGGCATTCTGTGAGCAGGCCAGAGATGGGAACAGCCGTCCAACCCACACCCAGAGGCTGAGAACCCACCGCAGGGCAGAGATGGGAACGACCGTCCAACCCACACCCAGAGGCTGAGAACCCACCACACGGCAGAGATGGCAACAGCCGTCCAACCCACACCCAGAGGCTGAGCACCCACGGCAGGGCAGAGATGGGAACGACCATCCAATCCACACCCAGAGGCTGAGCACCCACGGCAGGGTAGAGATGGGAACGACCGTCCAATCCACACCCAGAGGCTGAGCACCCATGGCAGGGTAGAGATGGGAACGACCGTCCAATCCACACCCAGAGGCTGAGCACCCACCACAGGGTAGAGATGGGAACAGCCGTCCAATCCACACCCAGAGGCTGAGCACCCACCACAGGGCAGAGATGGGAACGACCGTCCAACCCACACCCAGAGGCTGAGCACCCACCGCAGGGCAGAGATGGGAACAGCCGTCCAACCCACACCCAGAGGCTGAGCACCCACCACAGGGTAGAGATGGGAACAGCCGTCCAACCCACACCCAGAGGCTGAGAACCCGCCACAGGGCAGAGATGGGAACAGCCGTCCAACCCACACCCAGAGGCTGAGCACCCACCACAGGGTAGAGATGGGAACAGCCGTCCAACCCACACCCAGAGGCTTAGCACCCACCACAGGGCAGAGATGGGAACGACCGTCCAACCCACAGGGAGTAGTTGAGCACCCACCACATGGTAGAGATGGGAACAACCGTCCAACCCACACCCAGAGGCTAGCATCACATTTCCAACTGAATGTCTGTGTCTTTTGATGAGTAACTTTGCCATATGCAAATATTCTGAGATTCATATTTATGAATCTAAATTTCATCAAAAGTAATAGGGGAGGCTATTTACAAAATTGCCTTTGAAACCTGAGATTTTATGGCCAGGTAGTGAAATTAGGGTCATTCCATATTTTTAAAAAAGTGCTGTACGCACTAGTAACTCACAGAGCATAACAGCAAACTCAGATCCTGAATTTAAGCCAAAAAACTGAGAGTCTCATAAAAATTATTGGCTCTCTGGCAACTTTACATATTTTAAAAATTACAGAAAAAATACAAGGCTCACTTTCAGTTTTAACTTATGCAAAGTTGTCCAGGTTATGCAATATTGGCAAATATAATAGGAGGAGTAGGCTGAATGAAAACCATTTTATAATCACAATGGTCGTTTTCTTCCAAACTCCCTTAAAATAAATCAGTGTTCTCTGGTCTTCCTTCTCGCCGTTTTGTGAAATGTTAAAAGCATGGAAGAACCCTGCGAGTGTTTGGCAGATGAAAGGTCTGGCTTAGCTTAAACTTCCGGCTAACTGGACCACTTTCCAGTTTTATTGACAATCTTTCCACAATGCAGTAAAATTCATTTTATTTTATCAAAAGCTGTAGAAATGTGGACAGAAATGATTAATTATTCTTCTTGCCTGTTTTGGATGATAATAGGAACATTAAATATCAGTGCACAAGCAGGTACATAAAAATGTCTATAGATGTTAGGTAGACGATTCTGACTCCAGAGTTGGGCATTAAAGCACACACTTTCTTTTCAAAGTAAACCCTTGGTGCGGTTTTTCTCTGATTTACTTCAGTCTTTAAAAATGGAATATCAGAGAAAAAAAACTGGACTCCATGAATTCTTATTAAGTGAAGCTTATTCATTATAGATTTAAAGTCATTCTTTCTGCTAAATATTTTTGCTTTAAAAGAAAATGTATAACATATAGCAGCTCCTACCTACCTTCCCCTCCCTGACTTAGACCAAAAAGTGAAAGAGAGAGAGAGAGAGAGAGAGAGAGAGAGAGAGAGAGAGAGAGAGGGAAAGCAAAGGGATGAAACTAGTTTTGAGCTGATTCTAATTTTACTGGGTATGAAGCACACAGTCTTCACATCGATGCCCGCTGACTCCCGCTGCACCTGGGCAGTGGGATGGGCAGCTCTGCTGCAGATGTGGGGACCGGCACCAGCACCAGCAGGGGCCCTGTCCCCTCCCCTCCTCTGTGGATCCCCCAGGTCGACTGCCAGTGAACAGAAGGCGAGCTAACATGGATCCCTGACCTTGGCTGTCACCACCCTGAAAGCACGGGTTCAACAGAGCGGCAAAATGTCAACAGCATCCTGAGACACGGTCACAAGTTTGAGGCTCAGGTTGATGGATGCGTGGACTCATTCTGTAAGAGACCACTGCTGGCTTCCTTTGAATGTGTCCAAGTGCCTGTGCGTGTTTAATACAGGGTCATGTGCAGGGGACGAAGCCCCGAGCTACTGAGCCCGAGCGGTGTGGCCTCAGGTGGATGCCAAGAGCCCCGACTGAGGCTCTTAACTTGACTCACCTTTGTCTTTGCAGAAATGTAAACTTCCTGTACTTCTGCTCTCCTTCCGTGCTTCCTTGAGATTGCTGGTTTCATACCCTCCATTTATACCAATTGGCACTTTCTACCAATTACCAATTCTCTTCCAATACAACAGCCATTCCTTCTGATTAACATCACCGTTTTGCATTTTAACATTCTCAAATTGAAGCTGCCTTCTAGACTGAGAAAACATAAAAGAAGGATTCTCATCCTCTGGATCTGGTGTCCACAGTTTCTAACCAGTGCCTGCTACGTGAACGAAGGGATCACCTCAGAGCCATGGCTCGTCACCCTGGCAGTGGCTGCTGGACGGCCCTCACAGGTGGATCCATGTATTTTGTGAGTCTACGTTTCAAATACATATTCTCTCAATGATTCTCTTTATTTCAAAATGGAGTGTGACACATAAATGTTGCCGATGAAGAAAGCTAATAATTTTTTTTAAAACATAGACTCACAATAGCTAACATTTTCCATGCACGATTATGCCAGAAATGCTAATAAGTGTTTTGCATTGTCCTAACACATTTAATGTTTATATTAGTCCTATAAACCAGGCCTCTTCCCAACCTGCCTCCTATGAATGCAGCATCAGACGCACATTGGTGCAAGGTCATCACGCACTGGTGCCAGGTCATCACACACTGGTGTCAGGTCATCACACATTGGTGCCAGGTCATGGCACACTGGGGCCATGTCATTGCACACTGATGCCAGCTCATCATGCACTGGTGCCAGGTCATCATGCACTTGTGTCAGGTCATGACACACTGGTGTCAGGTCATCACGCACTGGTGCCAGGTCATTGTGCACTGGTGTCAGGTCATTGCGTGCTGGTGTCAGGTCATGACGCACTGGTGTCAGGTCATCAAGCACTGGTGCCAAGTCATCACACACTGGTATCAGGTCATCATGCACTGGTTCCAGGTCATCACACACAGGTCTTCACACACTGGTGCCAGGTCATCACCCACTGGTGCCAGGTCATCGTGCACTGCTGCCAGGTCATGCACTCAGGCTTGGGCGGGGTGGGGGCAGCACTCCCTTCTGAGTCCAGGTGGCCTGGCTCTGGAATTCATGCTTTAAAATCCCAAGGTCACTGGGATTTTAAGCACTCAAGGTGCTGAGTCATAGGACCACGGAGCCAAAGATCCCATCCTCTGATACCACAGACTTTTTAAATAGTTAAAAAATAACAAATAAAACCTCAGCCTCATTTGGCTTAAGAGGCTTTTTAAAAAATATTATAATGGCTTAGCATTTTATCATATAGAGTCCCAGAAGGCCAGGTTCCTCACAGTCACAGATCAAAACTCAAGAACTAGGACTAGGGGGAGCCAATCAAGATGGGGGGATGCACCCTCCGGTGGCCCCACCAAGTGACACAGGGTGAAGTCCCCAGCATGGCTCACTCCACAAAATCCACCTAACTCTTCCCCCTGAAAATCCCCCTCCGACATCCCGGGGCATTTTGAAGTTGACTTTCAGCCCCTTTGGTTATCTCTCTAAGTGGTAATTCCTATGGCATCCCAGGTGTCAGAAACGGAAACATATTTTGCTATATAGACTTAGTAGCTCAGAATTTTTTTTAAATAGTGAAAAGTTTTCTAGAATAACACAGCAATGTTTTTGTTCTAGTTTTGCCTTTCAGATGTTGCTCCCCTTAGATTGTCACCCACACACAGGCGAGAGGGAAAGCTGTGCAAGTGAATCCATAACCCCAAGACAGAACTGCAGGATTCCTGGTGTTCAACCTTGTTCTCGCCCTTTGCGAATGGTTCCAGAGCTGCTTGCTGAATCCTGGGCTCAGAACCTCCTCTGTGACTTAGGTCATTATGAGAACGAATGTACATAACAAAGGGTACCCCTGAAAGGGCCTCTGACCCCAGCTGTTTAGATCCATCTAAACATGCTTGAAAATACACAGCGTAAACCATCTCCCTTGTTACCTTGGAAAGCAGTAAGGATTCTATGCAGGTTTGGCTAAGGAGATATTTAAGAAAATTTTTTTCCATACTAAATGCGTTCATGTGAAATACAGAGAGCATCTTCTCATTTCTATAAATGGGATCTGACAGGAGAAGCTCCCAAATATAAGAAGTGTTTCTTCCACTGCATTCAATGGAAAATGGAGCACGCTAAACAGTGCTAGTGAAACAGACATTCGTGTGCACACGCGTGTGCTGTGTGTGCACATGTGTGTAGTATTCCACCTGCAAAATGGAAATTCTTAGAACATCTTTCAGTATACATTTCAAATAATATCACAATTAATGACTGGATTTCAGAAAATGGCTTCTTTCCAGATTATTTCCACATTCAGGGTAAAAAGTGTTCTTGAGCTTTCTGTGCCCTTGCAGGAGATGAAGGCTTGCTTGTTCCCTAACTGCACATTTTTGAGGGAAACCCACATTTGCATCTCACTGTTGGCACCCACATCTGGGATGCCCCACAGTTGCCCCGACAACCCATCTCTGAGCTCTTGAATGCAGAGGCTCGGAAACGCCATATCCTTGACCGCAGAGGCTCGGAAACGCCATATCCTTGACCACAGAGGCTCGGAAACACCATACCCTTGACCGCAGAGGCTCGGAAACGCCATACCCTTGACCGCAGAGGCTCGGAAACGCCATACCCTTGACCGCAGAGGCTCGGAAATGCCATACCCTTGACAGCAGAGGCTCGGAAACGCCATACCCTTGACCGCAGAGGCTCGGAAATGCCATACCCTTGCTTGGCTGCCCTCCTGGTGCTGACTGTGCCTCCGAGGTATGACCCCGCTCCAGCTGGTGAGTCTGTGGAGCAGCTGCTCAGTGGCTTCTGAGCAGAGTCCGGCCTTCTCCATACAGATGACTGCTCTTCCTGGAGCCCGTGGCAGGTGGGGCTGCAGTGGCTGACCCAGGGCCAGCTGAGAGTGAGAGCCAGCATGCTCAGATGCATGACGCTGGCTTGGGTCCCAACGGGGCTGACCCCAACCCAGTGTGGACAACCTCCTCTGGCTCTCCTCTGCCCTGGTCCCAGTGCAGCTAACACTGACCCAGCCATGACAACCTCCTTTGCCCTGGTCCTTGTGTAGCTGACCCCAACCCAGTGTGGACAACCTCCTCTGGCTCTCCTCTGCCCTGGTCCCAGTGCAGCTGACCCTGACCCAGCCGGACCAAGCACCTCCGGCTCGTGTCCACTTGGCTCTACCCGTCCTTTGCTATAACCAGGACTGGGCAGGTTTGCAAAGATGTGCCACCAAAGGCTTCCCAAACAGAACACAAGGAGAAGGCATCTCAATAAGGCACCTCCCACGTAAGTCTGGGTGCTTGGAAGTGCAAGAAAGGCCTTCTGCAAGATGGCAAGAGTAGCACTCGTGTAGTCGACAGTGTGTTGGGGACAAAGACTGGAACACAGATTTTTTAATGCAAAATGCTAAAAGGAAATCTAGAGTGTGTGCCAGCTTGGAAGTGGGGAGTGAGCACTGTTTGGAGAGCAGAGGGTAAAGGGGGAAAGGCATTCTGGGAGAGAAGTTTGAGGAAGCAGAGTGGGAAACTGTGAGAGACACCCCAGAGAGCTTGATGTTTATGCCACAGGCAAAAGAAAAGTACTGCAAGTTCTTAATCAGGGACTTGTGAGCTGGGAGCTCAGGACGGTCCCTGTGCGTGGGGCCTGGAGGACGAGGTGCCTGAATGCAGGAAGTGGTGCCCTGGACACAGACCCCGAGAGGCTCCTGCAGACTTGAGCTGGTTTCTCATGAGACACCAAAGGGCTTGGATTTTAGGGACACAGCCCACAGGAATGAGGAATGTGTTAGAGCTGAGATGATTCCAAGGTGCCTAGACTTCTCCCAACAAAGGCAAGATCTACGCTAGGAAGAAAAACAGGTTTTGGAGGTCGGACCTGAGTTTGATTTGGACCTGCTGATTCTACGGCACTTCCAAGAAGTCTGTGAAAGAACAGAGCAAGTGTGACGGTCAGGGCTGTGAACCTCTGAGTGCTTCAGATGTAAAAGTGTGGAAGACGTCGGGCTGTGAGTGTCACGCAGCAGAAAGGTGGAGGAGGCCTCTCGGGTGAGGCGGGGCCACGAAGGGAATCCAGGAGGAAAGTGAGAGGGGCGTGGGGCGGGGGAGGCTCCTGGGCACCCGAGGGACAGGAGAAGCCCGGCCCTGGAGCAGACGCTGAGAAATGAAGTGGAATGAGATGGGGAAAGACCGTCAGATGGAGCAAGCTGGGGTCATTTTCAAAAAGGACAGTTTCAGTGGATCTGGGTGCAGAAATGAGATTGCAAACGTTAAGGTAAGAAAATGGAAGCATGAGTGGAACTTTTGAACAATTTGTCAGGAACAGCAGAGAGGACAGGCGATTTGAGAAAGGCTGTGAGTTTTCTTGGATGGGGGGATGAAGCAACGTGAACATTTATTTTTAGAAGGTGAAAATAAGACACCGTGGGAAAGACACTCAAAGAGGCTGGCCTGGGATCATTTTTCCTGTCTACAGGAAACGCTATGCTGAGGCCAACAGTGTGCTCGGCCGTGAAATGTGCTTTACAGGTCGGAAGTAACATGGTGCGCAGAAGGCAGTTTGTATGCACAGTGGAGCACATGTGTTGATGCCTGAAAGCCCACGTTGAGATCCTGGCTCAACCTCTCGCCAACGGTGTCATTTGGACAAATCTCTTAATCTATGCAATGTACAATGAGGACAGTAGTCACAGGACATAACTTATGGAATTCTGTGAATATTAGGTAAGAATGTTACATGTAATACAAATATAATACATGGTAAGCACTTAGTTAATGTTAACACATACTATGTTTAACTTGTCCTTGCAAGACCTGTATTGTGACTCCAGATTTTAGAATTTGGTAGATGTCTCAGAAAGAACTGGTCTGAACAAAATATTTCAACTGTTTAAATTTTTCTTAAAAGAACAAGGTAAACTCACCAAAAAATTTATTTTTCTTTCTTACACAGAAATGAAACAGAAAAATATATACCCATTAAATTGTATTAATTGAGAGAAAACTGATAGACAGTGAAAGGCACAGGTCTCACTTGTAGGACTCAGTGAGTTTTGACAGATGTTGACTGTGGCCTCCACCCATATCCTCATGGGCATGTTGTATTGTCATTCTTTTTAACTTAGGCCATTCTAGTGAAATTGAAGTGTATCCCATTAAAGTTTTCACTTTCACCTCCTGGATGACTAATTCTTATTGGACATTTGTGTATCTTCTTTTGCAAAGTAATCTTTTGGCTTTTATGCCCATTTCTGTGGGGTTGTCTTTACGTTCTTGTTTTGTAGGAGTTCTTTACATATTCTGCATTCAAGCCCTTTGTCAGACAGACATTTCCCTTATTCTATGGCTTGCCTTTCCATTTTCTTAATTGTGTCTTTTAATGAACAGAATTTAAAGATTTTGACAGCTGGAGTCTCTATTCTGTCATCACACGGATCTATTTTGTCTATTTGAGTAGTTCTTAATCTGGGGCAATTAGGCCCTCAAGGGACATCTGGTGATGTCTGGAGATATTTTGAGTTTGCCACAATTTAGAGGAGGGTGCTACTCGTGTCTACTGGACAGATGCCAGAGATGCCGTGAAAAGATCCTACAGTGCACAGAGGGCCCCCAACAAGAGAGAATCGTCTGGCCCCAAATATCAAGAATGCTGAAGGTGCACGGAGATCCCCCCAAAGAGAGACAATTGTCTGGCCCCAAATATCAAGAGTGCTGAGGTTGAGAGACCCTTTTCTATTCTTATATGAATATCACACTGTCCCGATTAGATTTAACGCAAGTCTTGAAATCAGATAGCGTGAGTCCTCCAACTGTGTTCTTTTTTATCAAGATTGTCTTGGCACTTCTAGGTTCTTCACATTTTCACACATTTTAGAATCTTCTTGTCAGTTTCTCTAAAAACTGAGGTTGCTTTGAATCACATTGATTCTACTGAGGTTGCACTGAATCCATACCTCAATCTGGGGAGATTTCACATCTTCACATTACTGAGACTTCCAATGCATCACAGTCTAGCTCTCGATTTATTTAGATGGTCTATCTTAGAGCACCACAATTCTACAATGCTGTTGAGATGTTTAAAACTAATTGCATTTTCCAATTATTCATTATGGGTCTACAGAAATGCAATTGATTTCTACCTATTTCATTCATGTCCTAGCCTTGATGAATGGCATGATCTGTTCCAGGATTTGATTTGTAGTTTCCTTAGGTTTTCTATGTAAACAATCATGTGATACAAGAATAAACCTGGAACCTAAACATGGAAGGAGCTCCTTCCTTTTAAATTTCGTGCTTTTTCTCTTCTTGTTTGCCTTCTGTGTCTGGCAAGGACCTCCATTAGAATGTTAAGTAGAGGAGCTGAGAGTCGGCATCCTTGTGTTTTATCTCATCTTACGGAGGGAGTTAAATGTTGTACCCTTAATGTTGACATTTTTTTCCCAGGGTTAGAACTGTAGCCTTTTACTTACTTATTCCACTTACTTTAGTACACGTATTATTATGACTGGGTTGAAGCCTACCATTTTACTGTTGTTTTCCATATGTCCTATTCATATACTTGTTCCTCTGATTTCTTTTTGCTTTCTTTTGGGTTAATCAAATATTTTTAACATTGAGCTTTAGCTCGTATTGGCTGTACGGCATAGCGTTAATATTTGAGTGGTTGCTCTAGAGGTGCGCTGTCCATTATAGTAGATAATGGGATCTAATTAAACTTAAGAGCTTCTGCACAGCAAAAGAAACTATCGACAGAGTAAACAGAAAACGTACAAAATGGGAGAAAATATTTCCAAACTATGCATCCAACAAAGGTCTAATATCCAGCATCTATAAGGAACTTAAACAAAGTTGCAAGCGAAAAACAATGTGGGCAAAGAACGTGAACAGACACTTTTCAAACGAAGACATACATGTGGCCAACAAGCACATGAAAAAATGCTCAACATCATGAATCATTAAAGAAATGCAAATCAAAACCCCAATAAGATAGCATCTCACACCCATCAGAATGGCTATTACTAAAAAGTGGACAAACCACAGATGCTCTGAGGCTGTGAAGAAAAGGGAATGCTCATACACTGCTGGTGGGAGCATAAATTAGTTCAACCATTGGGGAAAGCAGAGTGGCAAATCCTCAAAGAACTAAAAACAGAACTACCATTTGACCCAGCAATCCCATTATTGTGTATACACACAAAGGAAGAAAATTCATTCTACCATTAAAACACATGCACATTCATTGCAGCACTATTCACTATAGCAACAACATGGAATCAACCTAAATGCCCATCAATGGTAGATGAATAAAGAAAATGTGGTGCATGTACACCATGGAATACTATGCAGCCATAAAAAAGAATGAAATCATGTCCTTTGCAGCAACATGGATGGAGCTGGAGGCCATTATCCTTAGCAAACTAACACAGGGACAGAAAACCAAATACTGCATGTTCTCCCTTATAAGTGGGAGCTAAGTGATGAGAACACATGGACACAGAGAGGAGAACAACACATACTGGGGCCTCCTGGAGGTTAGAATGAGGGAGAGGATCAGAAAAAAATACCTATTAGGTGCAATGCTTATTACCTGGATGATTAAATAATCTGTCCACCAAACCCACATGACGTGAGTTTACCTAAATCACAAATCTGTGCATGTACCCCTGAAACTAAATGAAAGATAAAAAAGTAGCCACATGTGGATACATGTATTTAATTTAAAAATAGATTCCTTACCTTTTGTTTATTTGAAAAGTCTTTATTTTGCTCTCATTTTTTAAAAGATATTTTTGCTGGGTATAGTATTCTGAATCAATAGATTTTTTGATCACTTTAAAGATACGATTCCATTGTCTTCTGGCTCCCATTGCTTCTGACAATGAGGCAGTCATAATTTTCTAATTATTCCTCTGGTTTCTGTTTGACCCCTTCCTTGGTTGCTTTATAGATTTGTCTCTCTCTGGTTTTCCACAGTTTAACTATTTTGTGGCTAGGTATGATTTTTTTCTATTTAACTTCTTAGAGTTCACTGAGCATTTTGGGTCTGTGGATTCTTTCAAACCAAATTTGTAAAATATTGGCCATTTTTTCTTCAAAAACTTCTGCCAAATTCTCTCAGTTTTCTCCCTGGTTCTCTAATTATATGTGTGTCCCTTCACTTCTTCTTACTACACATATTACTGAGGCTCTATTCTTTTTTTTAATATCTTACCTCTACTTTTTCATATTTGAGAATATCTACTGTTTCATTTTCAAATTACTAAGCTTTTTTCCTGCTCTCCCAATTCGCTCTTAAACACATCCCATAAATTTTTCATTTCAGATATTGTGGTTTTCTGTTCTTGAAAATTCACTTTGGCTCTTTCTCATGGCTTTCATTTCTCCAGCTAGTCAGGCATTAAGACCTTCTTCTCCTTTAAGATCTTTAACCTTGTAACAGCCATTTTTATATCATTCATAAGACCTTACAATGGCTGCTTTAAAGATCTTTGTGGTGAGTTCTAACATTTTTATATCATTCATAAGACCTTACAATGGCTGCTTTAAAGATCTTTGTGGTGAGTTCTAACATTTTTATATCATTCATAAGACCTTACAATGGCTGTTTAAAGATCTTTCCGGTGAATTCTAACATTTTTATATCATTCATAAGACCTTACAATGGCTGCTTTAAAGATCTTTCTGGTGAATTCTAACATTTTTATATCATTCATAAGACCTTACAATGGCTGCTTTAAAGATCTTTCCGGTGAGTTCTAACATTTTTATATCATTCATAAGACCTTACAATGGCTGTTTAAAGATCTTTCTGGTGAGTTCTAACATTTTTATATCATTCATAAGACCTTACAATGGCTGTTTAAAGATCTTTCCGGTGAGTTCTAACATTTTTATATCATTCATAGGACCTTACAATGCCTGTTTAAAGATCTTTCTGGCGAGTTCTAACATTTTTATATCATTCATAAGACCTTACAATGGCTGCTTTAAAGATCTTTGTGGTGAGTTCTAACATTTTTATATCATTCATAAGACCTTACAATGGCTGCTTTAAAGATCTTTGTGGTGAGTTCTAACATTTTTATATCATTCATAAGACCTTACAATGGCTGTTTAAAGATCTTTCCGGTGAATTCTAACATTTTTATATCATTCATAAGACCTTACAATGGCTGCTTTAAAGATCTTTCTGGTGAATTCTAACATTTTTATATCATTCATAAGACCTTACAATGGCTGCTTTAAAGATCTTTCTGGTGAGTTCTAACATTTTTATATCATTCATAAGACCTTACAATGGCTGCTTTAAAGATCTTTCCGGTGAGTTCTAACATTTTTATATCATTCATAAAACCTTACAATGGCTGTTTAAAGATCTTTCCGGTGAGTTCTAACATTTTTATATCATTCATAAGACCTTACAATGCCTGTTTAAAGATCTTTCTGGTAAGTTCTAACATTTTTATATCATTCATAAGACCTTACAATGGCTGCTTTAAAGATCTTTCTGGTGAGTTCTAACATTTTTATATCATTCAGAAGACGTTACAATGGCTGTTTAAAGATCTTTCCGGTGAGTTCTAACATTTTTATATCATTCATAAGACCTTACAATGGCTGTTTAAAGATCTTTCTGGTGAATTCTAACATTTTTATATCATTCATAAGACCTTACAATGGCTATTTAAAGATCTTTCCGGTGAGTTCTAACATTTTTATATCATTCATAAGACCTTACAATGCCTGTTTAAAGATCTTTCTGGTAAGTTCTAACATTTTTATATCATTCATAAGACCTTACAATGGCTGCTTTAAAGATCTTTCTGGTGAGTTCTAACATTTTTATATCATTCAGAAGATGTTACAATGGCTGTTTAAAGATCTTTCCGGTGAGTTCTAACATTTTTATATCATTCATAAGACCTTACAATGGCTGTTTAAAGATCTTTCTGGTGAATTCTAACATTTTTATATCATTCATAAGACCTTACAATGGCTATTTAAAGATCTTTCCGGTGAGTTCTAACATTTTTATATCATTCATAAGACCTTACAATGGCTGCTTTAAAGATCTTTCCGGTGAGTTCTAACATTTTTATATCATTCATAAAACCTTACAATGGCTGTTTAAAGATCTTTCCGGTGAGTTCTAACATTTTTATATCATTCATAAGACCTTACAATGCCTGTTTAAAGATCTTTCTGGTAAGTTCTAACATTTTTATATCATTCATAAGACCTTACAATGGCTGCTTTAAAGATCTTTCTGGTGAGTTCTAACATTTTTATATCATTCAGAAGACGTTACAATGGCTGTTTAAAGATCTTTCCGGTGAGTTCTAACATTTTTATATCATTCATAAGACCTTACAATGGCTGTTTAAAGATCTTTCTGGTGAGTTCTAACATCGGGGTCTTCTCAGGTTTCGTTTTGAGCACATCAGTTTTTTCCTTGCAGGTGGGTTTCATGTTGCTACAACTTCAGCCTCTTTTTGGCATAAAGGACACGACTGGCAGAGACCCCGGCACCTGCTCCCTCCTCCAATGTGTGCTAGTTTTGGTTGTGGCCGATCCTCCTTAGCTTTGGGTGTTTGGCTCGTGCGTTGCTGGGGTGGGCCTGGGGAGGCTGCAGACAGTTTACCTGGCCTGTGCATTTGGTGGGGTTCAGCCTCCAGACTGATCTTCACCATCGGTGGTCAGCAGCTGGAAACTAAACTTTTTCAGGGGTCCCCAAGTGTTAATAGACTTTGGGGTCTCCCTCCATGGCTCCATCCCTTCTGTTCTGACCCCCACCTCTTCTGGCAACCCCAAATTCCATCCTGTAACAGACACATCCAAGGAGACTGCAGCTGTCTGCTTCAGTTCCTACCGCCCTCCCGCGGCAGGTAGCGAGGGTGCTCAGAGGGAACTCACAGGACCATGGGCAGCCCCGAGTGACCGTGGCGCCTTTCCTTTAAAATGTGAATAGTCTCTACTTCCTGCCCAACTCTGCTTTCAAACAGGGCATGCGTGTGTGTGTGCGCGTGCGCGTGTGCATGTGTGTGCACGTGCAATGCATGTGTGTGTGGGCTCCACAGTTCTTGGCTGTCATCTGTATGAGTGTTTCTTCAATATAAGCTATTATCCCAGAGACAGAACTCCCCATTATTACATTTTAAAAAATCGTGTCGCCAGGGTGAGCAACTGTCCTTGGCTCGGCCAACCTGCATATCAGTTCTGCTGCTGTAGTTGTTGGTTTGGGGAGCCCAGCACTGCAGAGACAGAGGCTGCGCCACGGGGGGCTCCGCCTGGGAGGTCTCCTTTCCCAGAGTCCCCGGAGCTCGTGTGGGCACAAGGTCCTCCGGTAAGTCATGTTTTCTGCACACCTGGAGGTGATGCTGGCAACACAAAGTGGGGTCCAAGGCGTCGATGGCAGCTGCGGCAGAGGCCACCTCCAGTCCGCCGGGTGTCTGTGGTCATATTCCAACCTCGGCACCCCTTGTCCTGCCTGTGGTACCAGCAGCGCTGACTGTGAGGTCTCTGCCAATGTGGCTGGTAATTCCGTGTTCACTGAGGCAGTTCTGAGGTGAGATTCACCCTCTGGCTGCAGAGGCCCCACGGCTGTTCTCTTGCCCGACTGCAAATGCTCAGGAGACCCCAGGTCTGTGCCATCCGTTTTTTTTCTGCCTGTGAAGAGTTGATTTCTCCATCTGCTGAAGGTGCTGGTGGGGTTTGTGAAGGATCCCATGAGAAGTATGTGATGATCCACCATGTCCCCTGGGCTACAAGGACTCAGTCACCGTTGAAGCCAGGGCATACACTTGCAGTGAACCAGCCTCCCCCACCTGGCTCTTCCAAAGGCCTCCTGAGGCCCATTTTCACTGAAAACCCTGCCAAGTCTGAGACCTGTCAGGTCACGCATTGCAAAGCCTGGCCTTACTGTTCATGTTTGTACCGGGAATAGTTGATAGAACTAGAATGGAAGGTAGCAATTTAGTCCTTTGGCATTCAACATTTTTGAGGCTTATTTTTAAAAAATTCAATTTGCTAATGTTTCTCTATGATTTTTCCAAAAAGAATACAGAGGAGGCCAGTGTGAGTGAACTGAACATGCAGGGTGGACATGAATTCAGAATGGAGACCTACATCTGTCCGAACCAGTACAGAAAAGGTTCTCGAAAAAGGGCGTTTACTGCTGCTATTAAACTACTCTCCCAAAATAAGTTAATTTAGAAAATGAGTTACTCATCTATCAAATACTTTCTGGGCATCATTTATGAAGGCATCGCCCTTGTCCTCATGGAGCTGGGTATGCAGTGCATAAATTTCAGTTGAAGTCAATTTTCTAAAGGATATATTTACACAAGCCCGATGTCTTTCTAAAAATCTTATTTTCCTCAAATTGCTTTATATTTCAACTGTGAAATGTATTTCTAAGAAAAGATAGCAATATTGTGCTAAGGAGTATAAATTAGATTCCCTTTGAGAAAGGACAGTGACTTAAACGTCAGAACAGATGTGATGAGCAGTATGGAAATCCTCCAATCATTTGTCCTCCAGGATATGGGTGTCAGTATATCCATACTGAGGAACATACACATTTTAAGATAGATGAAAAATCTGCTCTTGCTATAAAACTGTGTCTCTGTAAATCTTTAGAGATTAAAGAATATAAATCAGATTTTAAAAAATGATGGATAATTTTTATATAAACATAGGTATATGAAAACAATACAATAATATAATGTTACATATGCAACTAATTTATGTTATTTAATATTATATGTAGTACAGCCACTTTGAAAAACAGTCTGGGAGTTCCTCAAAAGGTCAAACACTGAGTTATCAAGGACCCAGCATCTCCACTCCTTGGTATATGCCCAGGAGAAATGAAAATGTGTGTCCACATAAAACTCATACAGGAGGTCGGGTGCTGTGGCTCATGCCTGTAATCCCAGCACTTTGGGAGGCTGTGGCAGGTGGATCTCTCGAGCTTAGGAGTTTGAGACTAGCCTGGGCAACATGGTGAAATCTCATCTCTACCAAAAATACAAAAACTTAGCTGGGTGTGGTGGTGTACATCTGTGGTCCCAGCTACTTAGGGTCACTGAGGAGGGAGGATTGCTTGAGCTCAGGGGGCGGAGGTCGCAGTGAGCCGAGATTGTGCCACTGCACTCCAGCCTGGGCAACAGAGTGAGACCTCATCTCAGAAAACAAACAGAATAATGGTCATCGCAGAATTATTCATAATAGCCCCCAAAAGGAAACAACCTAAGTATACATCCATGATGGATGGGTAAATAAACTGTGGTCTATCCATAGAATGGAATATGCTTCCATCATAAAAAGAATTGCGGTTCTGACACATGCTGCAATGTGGATCAACATTGAAAACGTTATGCTAGAAGCCAGACACAAAGATACAGTATTGTGGGGTTCCATGGCCACGACAGGGAGAATGCAGGTTCGTGGTTGCCAGGGGTTGGAGGAGTTAGGGGAAGTGGGGAGTGACGGTACAGGGTTTCTTTTTGGTGTGAAGTTTATGTTCTAAAATGGATTGCACTGATGTTCGTGCAACTCCATAAATAAACTAAGAACCACTGAATTGTACTCCAAGTGGATGAATTGTATGGTTCTTAAATCATAACTCAGTAAAGGTGGAAAATAAGATACGAAGAGCACTCTATTTAGCTTTATGCCATCTGAAAGTTGAAATGAACCGTACATTCAGAACGTAGACTTGAAGCAAATTTTCAAAAAAAACCCACTGGTACCTTCAGTTCGTCTTTTCTCTCGGGCCTCAAGGGAGGAGGACAGTGAGGGAGCTCTGGGGCAGCAGAGTTAATGGTAATTCATTTTCCACAAATACTTTCATTCTTCGCCTCTGATTTGGTGCTGGTTATGATTCTCTGCGGAAGGTATTATAATTAACCTTGCTTTAACAAGAAGAGAAAGTCTTCACTCAGAGGTGACATGTTCTACAGCACGAGCTCGAGCTGAGATTTGAGCCTGAAGACCTTCTGATTCCAAATTTGGCATGTGTTGCTTTTGTGGCATATTTTAAACATTTGCCATGGATTATTACAACTATATGATAAACTAATAATTCAGACAAACACGGAAACGAGTCAACAGTTTACTTCCAGAGTGGGGAGCTGCTGGCTTCGGTTCTCAGCCCATCATGGACGCTGTGGGCTCGGACAGTTAGCAAAGGCTGCATGCTCTGTTTTCTTCCTTATAACAGGGAATGTAACATCAGCGGGATCACAGATTTGCTGGAGGGGACAACCGTGGAAAGGAGCAGGGTATAAAAGTCTTTGATTGCTAATTGAAAAGATTTCATCCTAAAGAGGCACTTAGGCCCACAAGAATGTAGCACATTTCTAAAGCTCATGCACAAAGGACAGGCCGCGCTCACTAGACCCCTGGATACACGCATTCACCAGAGATTCTTGTGATCATCTGCTTCCTTCAAGTCGCGAACAGAAAACGTCAGGGGAATTTGGAGACCACTTTGCTTCTCAAGCATCTCAGAGGCACGCACTCTGAGAGCCCTGCTGTATCACTTGTGTGGCGACGGAAGTGCGCATCAAGTATGTAACCATCTTCGGCTCAAATTGGTCCACTCCCCTGAGTAGTAGGGACCTGTGTCCAGAACACAGGAGTGGAGGTCAGGAGGTCCGGATCTGGGGCTTGCATTCGGTTCTGTCCATCCTCACTGTATGAACCTGGGTAAGTCACAGATGTTGTTCACCCACTGTTTCCTCTTTCGGCAGTGGAAGCAATGATGGTGCCTGGCCTGCGTCCTCAGGGGCCGATGAGGTTAGGTGAGCCGATGGCACCGAGGTTGGCTGCAGGGTGGTGTGCCCCGCCTGGCTTCTGGTACTGTTGCTTCTAACAACAAAGCGACTGCACTATCTTTATCCTGTTACACCACAAGTACTCCACACACGACGCAAAACATCGGACCTTTTCTGCAGCGGCTCCTGGTAGATGCTAAGCTCAGCGATTCTAACGCCTGGCCTATCACAGAGAAGCTACGATTCTGCCTGTGGTATCTTCATTATTATTTACATCTAAGCCATTTATGTTTGAGTTTCTTTTTTTTTTAACAAGTACATTGCTTTTTTCTTTATAAATATTTTTGACTGTTGTCAGTTTACATTTAAAGGCTGGTGTTGGAGCAACAAGAAAACATTCATTGGATGGTTTTGCAAATCCCAATCTGGATCACAGTCTCCTGCGTGCTTGCATGTAATGTAGATTCCTGGATCACGGTCTTCCGCATGCTAGTATGTAATATAGATTCCAGGATCATGGACTCCTGAGTGCTTGCATGTAATATAGATTCCTGGATCACGGTCTTCTGTGTGCTTGCATGTAATATAGATGCCTGTATCACGGTCTCCTGAGCGCTTGCATGTAATGTTGATTCCTGGATCGCATCCCCGGAGATGGAATTTAGAAGGGTGAGGTCAGCCCCAAATACAAATTTTAAATAAACATTCTAGGTGATTCCATTCCTGGTGGTCTATGGGCCAGACCACACTTTGAGAAACATGGATCTATTTGGATGGAGGGATAGGGTGCCCCACTGAGGTACTGTTTAGAGAATCTGAATTTTGTCCATTTCATTTGCAAATCATAATGAACACCCTAGTGAAACATCTCTCCCTGGTGTTAGGAGATAAAATTTGTATTTACATTTTCAGCAAACTCCAGTGCATTTATAGCAAGGTCCCTTCTCCCGCAGTTACCTAGCAATGTTTCCAGAAAAATGATTTCTGAATCCATGTCGATAACGGCCATATGTGAACAGTGTCTGCAGTGTCCACAAAATGAAGAAGGGTCATTCATCTTTGTGCCTGTTCACTTAAGTGTCTTTAAGAACGTGTTCTGTCCCAGCTGTGTCTTGGGCATCAGAATGGAAGTGTGTGGCCGCAGCTGGCCTGACTTGAGGAGAGGTGCCGACGTGGTGGCTGGGGTATGTGGTGAGGTGGGGGTTGGAGCTGCAGGACTCAGAAAACACATCACGCGGAGGCAACTTGAGTTTAGTAATTTGCATGGAATCTCACCAAATATTAAGTGGTCAAATATTGAACGGTGGTCTCCTGCCAGCAGGACGCATGGGGAGGATGATGTGGTCAGGTTTAGAAGCCTGCAGATCCCTCCTCAGCCCCAGTCCCTTAGACAAATAATCCCTGAGACAGAAATACTGACTGTTCCAACTACTATGAGCTGGATGCTGAGCCCATCACAGTGTGGAGGAGATGTCATGGCCTTGCCTGCACAACCCAACAGAATGAAGAACCAGCCTCCACTCTAACCAGCCTCTACAGAACTGAGACCCAGCCTCCACTCTAACCACCCTCTGCAGAACTGAGACCCCACCTCCACTCTAACCAGCCTCTGTAGAACTGAGACCCAGCTTCCACCCTAACCAAGCTCTGCAGAACTAAGACCCAGAATCCACTCTAACCAGCCTCTGTAGAACTGAGACCCAGCCTCCACTCTAACCAGCCTCTGTAGAACTGAGACCCAGCCTCCACTCTAACCAGCCTCTACAGAACTGAGACCCAGCCTCCACTCTAACCAGCCTCTACAGAACTGAGACCCAGCCTTCACTCTAAGTAGCTCTGCAGAACTGAGGCCCAGCCTCCACTCTAACTAGCTCTGCAGAACTGAGACCCAGCCTCCACTCTAACCAGCCTCTGCAGAACTGAGACCCAGCCTCCACTCTATCCAGCCTCTGTAGAACTGAGACCCAGCCTCCACTCTAACCAGCCTCTGTAGAACTGAGACTCAGCCTCTACTCTAACCAGCTCTGCAGAACTGAGACCCAGCCTCCACTCTAACCAGCCTCTGTAGAACTGAGACCCAGCCTCCACTCTAACCAGCCTCTGTAGAACTGAGACCCAGCCTCCACTCTAACCAGCCTCTGAAGAACTGAGACGCAGCCTCCACTCTAACTAGCCTCTGTAGAACTGAGACCCAGCCTTCACTCTAAGTAGCTCTGCAGAACTGAGGCCCAGCCTCCACTCTAACCAGCCTCTGCAGAACTGAGACCCAGCCTCCACTCTAACCAGCCTCTGCAGAACTGAGACCCAGCCTTCAACCCCTACAGACCCCCTCACTCTGTTGAATTCTCCCTTGTGGCACTTGACACCTTTAGGATGCTACACACTTCACTGTTTATTACTGATCACCTGTCACGTTTACTGCTTATTATCTGTCCTCCTCTGTGACAGCAAGGGAAGCATGAGAGCTGTCGCTGCCTGCCATGCCCACGACATTGTGGAGCATCTGGAGCAGTGCCTGACACATGGAGGAGCTCAAGAGACACTTGTGGGATGAATAAATGAATGAATGAATAAACTGCTGTCACTCCTGGGAAGGAGGGGCTTCCTTGCTGCCTTGGTGGTCTCTGAGCTGGTAGAGGGTCAGCCTGGAGTAGCTGGTGCCATCTCATCATTGCCTGGGATGGTCTGAATGCCAGTGCAGGTGGGCAGGCCCGAGACCTGATGCTGGGGTGGCCTGGCCCGGCCTCCGTGGACTCGGGCCTCCAGCCCTGGCTAGCTCTGGGCAACGTGGCTGCATGAATCAGTATATTCCCTGTGTGGAATAGGCCTTTCACTATTAAAGCTGGAGATTCTTAATGCCCAACTTTGAAGCAGCCAGGCTGTAAAGCATGTCTGCATTTTTAAAGAAAGACCCCATTTCAGTGACATCGATTCGTCAGAGCACACCATTAATTAGAAACAGCAACACTGTCTTACACTTTCTACTAGAATATCATTAATTAGAAATAACCACATTATCTTACGCTTTCTACTAGAAACACTTTTACTCCTCTTGTCATATTGGGCCATTCAACAAACATTAATGTCGAATATGTGTTGTGAATGATGCTGGGCATTAAGAACATATCCATTCACTCACTCTCTCATTCACATATTTGACAAGTGTGGGCCGAGTGCTTCAATGCAGCCTGCATGTCCCAAGTCTGGGATGCAGCAGGCAGCATGACTGACAGCTCGTGAGGGATAGAGGCCCCCACAAGCAAGAAGGTAGCATGGGCTGATCACACACACACACACACACACACACACACACACACACACACACCCTGTTAAATTAAGGTTTTAGGATCAAAAGTGACTACATAGCTACCTCAGATTGCGTGGTGAAAAAAAAGTCTCACTGAACAGGTGCTATTTAAGCTGATATCTCAATGACTAATTATGCAAGGATTGAGAGGAACCATTTAGGGAGAGGAAACAGCAACTCCAAAGACCCTAAGCTGTGAGAGAGCTCTGAGCATCTGAGGAAATTAAAGACCAGAGTGGTGAACGAGCAGACCAGGCTCGGTCTCATAATGGAGACGTTTGTGGGCCGAGGCGGAGAGGCTCCATTTTACTCTCAATGTGACAAACATCTGTCACGGAGTTTTCAGGGACATGGTCTGGTCTGTCTGTAAAAAGCCTGTAAAACTGCTCTCTGGGCAGGGCATCTCTGAAAGAAAGGCAGCAGCCCCAGTCAGGGCTTATAGATAGAACTCCCATCTCCCTGGGACAGAGCACCTGGGGGAAGGGGCGGCTGCGGGTGCAGCTTCAGCAGACGTAAACGTTCCTGCCTCTCGGCTCTGAAGAGAGCAGTGTATCTCCCAGCACAGCGCTCCAGCTCTGCTAAGGGACAGAGTGCCTCCTCAAGTGGGCCCCTGACCCTCTTGTCTCCTGATGGGGAGACATCTCCCAGCAGGGATCAACAGACACATCACACAGGAGAGCTCCGGCTGGCATCTGGCAGGAGTCCCTCTGGGACGAAGCTTCCAGAGGAAGGAACAGGCAGCAATCTTTGCTGTTCGGCAACCTCCACTGGTGATACCCAGGCAAACGGGGTCTGGAGTGGACCTCTAGCAAACTCTGGCAGACCTGAGAAGAGGGGCCTGATGGTTAGAAAGAAAACTATCAAACAGAAAGTAATATCATCAACATCGATAAAAAGGACGTCTACACCAAAACCGTATCCGAAAGTCACCAGCATCAAAGAACAAAGATAGATAAATCCACGAAGATGAGGAAAAACCAGCACAACAAGCTTGAAAATTCCAAAAACCAGAACGCCTCTTCTCCTCCAAACGATCACAACTCCTCACCAGCAAGGGAACAGAACTGGACGGAGAATGAGTTTGGCAAATTACAGAAGTAGGTTTCAGAAAGTGGGTAATAAACTCCTCTGAGCTAAAGGAGTATGTTCTAACCCAACACAAGGAAGCTAAGAACCTTGAAAAAAGGTTAGAGGAATTGCTAACTAGAATAACCAGTTTAGAGAAGAACATAAATTACCTGATGGAGCTGAAAAACGCAGCATGAGAACTTCGTGAAGCATACACAAGTATCAATAGCTGAATCAATCAAATGAAGAAAGGATATCAGAAATTGAAGCATCACCTTATTAAAATTAAGTGTGAAGACAAGATTGGAGAAAAAAGAACAAAAAGGAACAAATAAAGCCTCCAAGAAATATGGGACAATGTGAAAAGACCAATCCTACATTTGATTGGTGTACCTGAAAGTGACGGGGAGAATGGAACCAGGCTGGAAAACACTCTTCAGGATATAATCCAGGAGAACTTCTCCAACCTAGCAAGAAAGGCCAACAATCAAATTCAGGAAATACAGAGAACACCACAAAGTTACTCCTTGAGAAGAGCAACCCCAAGACACATAATCGTCGGATTCACCAAGGTTGAAATGAAGGAAAAAATGATAAGGGCATCCAGAGAGAAAGGTCAGGTTACCCACAAAGGGAAGCCCATTAGACTAACAGTGGATCTCTCTGCAGACACGCTAAAAGCTAGAAGAGGGTGGGTGCCAATATTCAACATTCTTAAAAAGAAGAATTTTCAACCCAGATTTTCATATCCAGCCAAACTAAGCTTCATAAGTGAAGGAGAAATAAAATCCTTTACAGACAAGCAAATGCTGAGAGATTTTATCACCACCAGGCCTGCCTTACAAGAGCTCCTGAAGGAACCACTAAACATGGAAAGCAAAAACCGGTACCAGCCACTGCAAAAACATACCAAATTGTAAAGACCATCGACACTATGAAGAAATTGCATCAATTAATGGGCAAAATAACCAGCTAGCATCATAATGACAGGATCAAATTCATATATAACAATATTAATGTTAAATGTAAACAGGCTAAATGCCCCAGTTAAAAGACACAAACTGGCAAATTGGATACAGTCAAGGCCCATTAGTGTGCTGTATTCCGGAGACCCATCTCACGTGCAAAGACACACATAGGCTCAAAATAAAGGGATGGAGGAATATTTACCAAGCAAATGGAAAGCAAAAAAAGCAGGAGTTGCAATCCTAGTCTCTGATAAAACAAATTTTAAGTCAACAACGATCTAAAAAGACAAAGAAGAGCATCACATAATCATAAAGGGATCAACGCAACAAGAAGAGCTAACTATCCTAAATATATATGCAGTCAATACAGGAGCACCCAATACAGGAGCACCCAGATTCATAAATCAAGTTCTTAGAGACCTACAAAGAGACTTAGACTCCCACACAATAATAATGGGAGACTTTCACACCTCACTGTCAATATTAGATCAACGAGACAGAAAATTAACAAGGATATTCAGGACTTCAATTCAGCTCTGGACCAAGCGGACCCAATTGACATCTACATAACTCTCCACCCCAAATCAACAGAATATACATTCTTCTCAGCACCACATCACACTTATTCCAAAACTGACCACATAATTGGGAGTAAAACACTCCTCAGCAAATGCAAAAAGATGGAAATCATAACAGTCTCTCCGACCACAGTGCAATCAAATTAGAACTCAGGATTAAGAATCTCACTCAAAACTGCACAACTACATGGAAACTGAACAACTTGCTCCTGAATGACTACTGGGTAAATAACGAAATTAAGGGAGAAATAAATAAGTTCTTTGGAACCAATAAGAACAAAGACACAACATACCAGAATCTCTGGGACACAGCTAAAGCAGTGTTTAGAGAAAAATTTATAGCACCAAATGCCCACAGGAGAAAGTGGGAACGATCTAAAATCAACACCCTAAAATCACAATTAAAAGAACTAGAGAAGCAAGAGCAAACAAATTCAAAAGCTAAGATAAGACAAGAAATAACTCAGATTAGAGAAGAACTGAAGGAGACAGAGACATGAAAAACCCTTCAAAAAAAATCAATGAATCTAGAAGCTGGTTTTTTGAAAAGATTAACAAAATAGATAGACCACTACCCAGACTATTAAAGAAGAAAAAGAGAACAATCAAATAGACACAATAAAAAATGATAAAGGGGAGATCACCACTGATCCCACAGAAATACAAACTACAATCAGAGAACACTATAAACACCTCTACACAAATAAACTAGAAAATCTAGAAGAAACTGACACATTCCTGGAAACATACACCCTCCCAAGACTAAATGAGGAATAAGTCAAATCCCTGAATACACCAATAACAAGTTCTGAAATTGAGGCAGTAATTAATAGCCTACCAACAAAAAAAAGCCCAGGATCAGATGGATTCACAGCCAAATTCTACCAGAGGTACAAAGAGGAGCTGGTACCATTCCTTCTGAAACTATTCCAAACAATAGAAAAAGACGGACTCCTCTCTAACTCATTTTATGAGGCCAGCATCACCCTGATACCAGAACCTGGCAGAGACACAACAAAAACAGAAAATTTCAGGCCTATATCCCTGATGAACATGGATGCAGAAATCCTCAATAAAATACTGGCAAACCGAATCCAGCAGCACATCAAAAAGCTTATCCACCACGATCAAGTCGGCTTCATCCCTGGGATGCAAGGCTGGTTCAACATATGCAAATCAATAAACATAATCTATCACATAAACAGAACCAATGACAAAAACCACATGATTATCTCAATAGATGTAGAGAAGGCCTGCAATAAAATTCAACACTGCTTCATGCTAAAAGCTCTCAATAAACTAGGTATTGATGTGATGTATCTCAAAATAATAAGAGCTATTTATGACAAACCCACAGCCAATATCATACTGAATGGGCAAAAACTGGAAGCATTCCCTTTGAAAACTGGCACAAGACAGGGATGCCCTGTCTCACCATTCCTATTCAACATAGTGTTGGAAGTTCTGGTCAGGACAATCAGACAAGAGAAAGAAATAAAAGGTATTCAAATAGGAAAAGAGAAAGTCAAATTCTCTCTGTTTGCAGATGACATGATTGTATATGTAGAAAACCCCATTGTCTCAGCCCAAAATCTCCTTAAGCTGATAAGCAACTTTAGCAAAGTCTCGGGATACAAAATCAATGTGCAAAAATCACAAGCATTCCTATACACCAATAACAGACAAACAGAGAGCCAAATCATGAGTGAACTCCCATTCACAATTGCTACAAAGAGAATAAAATACCTAGGAATCCAACTCACAAGGGATGTGAAGGACCTCTTCAAGGAGAACTACAAACCACCACTCAAGGAAATAAGAGAAGACACAAATAAATGGAAAAACATTCCATGCTTATGGATAGGAAGAACCAATATTGTGAAAATGGCCATACTGCCCAAAGTAATTTATAGATTCCATGCCATCCCCATCAAGCTCCCATTGACTTTCTTCACAGAATTAGAAAAAAAAAACTACTTTAAATTTCATATGGAATCAAAAAAGAGTCCATATAGCCAAGACAATCCTAAGCAAAAAGAACAAAGCTGACAAAGAACACCACCTGACTTCAAACTATACTACAAGGCCACAGTAACCAAACAGGATGGTACTGGTATCAAAACAGATACATAGGCCAATGGAACAGAACAGAGGCATCGGAAATAACACTACACATCTACGACCATCTGATCTTTGACAAACCTGACAAAAACAAACAATGGGGAAAGGATTCCATATTTAATAAATGCTGTTGGGAAAACTGGCTAGCTATATGCAGAAGACTGAAACTGGACTCCTTCTTTACACCTTATACTAAAATTAACTCAAGATGGATAAAAGACTTAAACATAAGACCTAAAACCATAAAAAGCCTAGAAGAAAACCTAGGCAATACCATTCAGGACACAGGCACTGCTAAAGACTTCATGACTAAAACACTAAGAGCAAAGGCAACAAAAGCCAGAATTGACAAATGGGATCTAATGAAAGTAAATAACTTCTGCACAGCAAACGAAACTATCAGGCAACCTACAGAATGGGAGAAAATGTTTGCAATCTATCTATCTGACAAAGGGCTAATATCCAGAATCTACAAGGAACTTTAACAAATTTACAAGAAAAAAAACCTAACAACCCAATCATAAAGTGGGTGAAGAATATGAAGAGACATTTCTCAGAAAAAGACATTTATGAGGCCAACAAACATATGAAAAAAAGCTCATCATCACTGGTCATTAGAGAACTGCAAATCAAAACCATAATGAGATACCATCTCATGCCAGTTAGAATGGCGATCATTAAAAAGCCAGGAAACAACAGATGTTGGAGATGATAAGCAGAAATAGGAATGCTTTTACACTGTTGGTGGGAGTATAAGTTAGTTCAACCATTCTGGAAGACCGTGTGGTGATTCCTCAAGGATCTAGAACTAGAAATACAATTTGACCCAGCAATCCCATTACTGGGTATATACCCAAAGGATTACAAATCATTCTACTATAAAGACACATGAACATGTAAGTTTAGTGCAGCACTATTCACAATAGCAAAGACTTGGAACCAACCCAAACGACCATCAATGATAAACTGCATAAAGAAAATGTGGCACATACACACCATGGACTACTATGCAGCCATAAAAAAGGATGAGTTCATGTTATTTGCAGGGACATGGATGAAGCTGGAAACCATCATTCTCAGCAAACTAACACAGGAACAGAAAACCAAATACCGCATGTTCCCACTCATAAGTGGGAGATGAACGATGAGAACCCATGGACACAGGGAAGGGAATATCACACACAGGGGCCTGTTGGGGGGTGGGGGGCTAGGGGAGGGATAGCATTAGGGGTTACACCTAATGCTAAATGACGAGTTAGTGGGTGCAGCACACCAACATGGCACATGTATACATATGTAACAAACCTGCACGTTGTGCACATGTACCCTAAAACTTAAAGTATAATAATAATAAAATTAAAAAAAATTTACTATTAAAAAAAGAAAATATATTTCAATTTCATTTAGCACTTAGTTCAGACTACTAAATAAATATTTATAGTTAAAAAATAATAATAGGCAGAGTAGTGGTGAATTTGGGAAGAAGGGAGTAACTGGGTGGGGAGCTCGCTGAGGGCTTCCGGAATGACCTATTTCTTGACTTCAGTATTTGGGAGGATTTTTGAGGTGGGAACCTATTGTTTCTCCTCTTTTGTATGTTATTTGTCAATAAAAAGTTTATATATATTAAAAAAGCCCGTAAAAGCTGGGGAACATGCGAAACCCTGTCTCTCCTAAAAATACAAAAATTAGCCAGGTGTGATGGCAGGTGCCTGTAATACCAGCCACTCGGGAGGTTGAGGTGGGAGAATCGCTTGCACCCGGGAGGTTGAGGCTGCAGTGGGCTGAGATCACGCCCTGCACTCCAGCCTGGGTGACAGAGCAAGATCTTGTCTCAAAAAAGATTAAAAAAAAAAAAAAAAAAAAGAAACCCCAGGAGCTGCTGTGTGGAGGACACGGTGTATGGATTCAAGATGGGAAGCGGGAGGCCAGTTAGTGGAGTGACCCCACGATGGTCCTGCTGACAGCTGGAGCCCCGAGTGAGTGGCAGGAAGAAGTCAGAGCTGGGACAGAATTGGCTGTGCCCAGGGGGCATGGCTGGCAGGAGGTAGAGCACAGAGAAAGAGCAGGGGCAGGGATGAGTGTTCGACTTTTACAATGTTTAACTTTTTTTTAAAAAAACTATATTTTTGGCAGTTAAACTCTAGTTCTATTAGTCATTATAAGAGAGTGTGACCTGGCCGGGCACGGTGGCTCACATCTGTAATCCCAGCACTTTGGGAGGCCGAGGCGGGCAGATCATCTGAGGTCAGGAGTTCGGGATCAGCCTGGCCAACATGGTGAAACCCCATCTGTTTGGTGATTTCCCATAAGTTCTGTAAGCTTTCTTCACTCTTTTTATTACTATTTTTTGCTGTCCTGATTGAATTATTTGTAACGATGTTGTCTTTGAGTTCACCGATGCTTTCTTCTGTTTGATCTGGTCTGTTGTTGAATCCTTCTAGTAAAATTTTCAGGTCAATTATGTTCTTCAGCTTCATAATTTCTGTTTGGCACATTTAAAAAATATGTCCTGTCACTTTACTGAAATTCTCATTTTGTTCCTTCATTGTTGTCTTGACCTTAGGGGGCATCTTCATATCCCTTGTTTTGAATTCTCTGTCGAATAAATCATATAACTTCATTTCACTAGGGTCAGTTTCTGGAGATTTGTTTTGTTTCTTTGGAATATCTTTGCCTGAGTTCTCATTTTCCTTGACTTTCCGCGTTGGTGCCTTTCTCAGTCTTCATGACCTTGTCTTATACATGAGAAGACCCCCACCAATCATTCAGAGATTCTGAGGGTCTCAGCCAATTCTTTCCCTTCCCAGAGAGGAGAAGGTAGCTGTGGTTTTCGCCTGCTTGCTCTGCCTGAAACAGGGAAGAACACCATGGCATCTACTAGTCTAAGCTGTCATCTCTGTCCTCCCCTATGTGGCTGGACTGCTGGACCCATCAGAGCTCCAAGACTGGAAGGCTTGGAAGGTAGATGCCAGTTCTCTGTGCAACCCTGAAGAAGCTGAGGTGTGGGATGCATGGATCACCTCTTTCCTCTTCAGTGGGAAGCTGAGAGATGGAGTTCTTGTTTGCTTATTCTGTGCTGAGGAGGGAGAGGATCTACGGCATCTACCAGCCATGCCACTGTCTTCATTCTCCCCCACGCAACCAGAGTGGGCCAGACTCCAGCAGGCCCAATGCTTGCAGGTCAGAGGCCAGACCTCTGGGAGCTCTCTTGGAAAAGTCGGGGTGCTGGATGTGCTAACTGATCCTTCCCTCCCCTGGGAGAAGGTAGGAGCCAGGGGGTCTCTTCCTGATTGTAGGGTGCTGTGCCAGGGTAGGAATTCTTGAGAGAATCTCCCAAGCATCTTTGGTAAGTCTGGTTTTGTATATTCCCAAGGTGCAGGAGATTTTCAATTAGTGTCATTTATTTATTTATTTATTTTTATTTTATTATTATTATTATTATTATTATTTTTGAGACGGAGTCTTGCCTTGTCGCCCAGGCTGGAGTGCAGTGGCGCGATCTCGGCTCACTGCAAGCTCCGCCTCCTGGGTTCATGCGATTCTCCTGCCTCAGCCTCCTGAGTAGCTGGGACTACAGGCGCCCGCCACCACGCCCAGCTAATTGTTTTGTATTTTTAGTAGAGACGGGGTTGCACCGTGTTACCCAGGATGGTCTCAATCTCCTGACCTCATGATCCACCCGCCTTAGTCTCCTAAAGTGCTGCGATTACAGGAGTGAGCCACCGCACCAGGCCTAGTGTCTAAATTTTTGTAAAGGGAATTTGTCCACAAATCATTGTTGAACGGCTGTGTTTGTTGAGGGGAAGGAGGGCCCAGACCTTCCTACTCCATTATCTTGTTGAAATCACTCCCCAAAAGATTTTTACTATTGCAATGTATAATCACAAATGCTGAATTAATAATTTGAGTACTTCATAATATAAATGTAAGGATCAGTAGACAGTAAAATCTATCATCCTGCTGTGATTTTAGATAATCAAAATGTTTGCTGAATCTGCATCCATTTGAAACTAAAATGCTAGTGTAACTGCTCCATGTAACATCCCAGCCAGCGGTACCCTGGTCAGTCGGTGATGCTCACAGAGAAGTCTGAGCCTGACAATTACTGTGGGATAATAAAAAGAAATGAGTTTATATTGCCCTTCCATTTGAGGAGGTCATAATTTAATCAGGAAGTAGAGAAAACACAGAAGATAAAAAATAACTATCACAGCATTAAATGGAACTACAGAAAAATGACACACGGAGAATTCTCCCAATGGAAAATTTTCAATAGTTAGAAGTTATCCAGTAATGCAATGGGAGCCCTGAAAAGGAAATCCGTGGTGGGAACCCCCTCGGCTGGACTAGGAGGATGTTGGAAGTTCCTTCCTGTTACATCTGGATGGGATTTGGGGACCGCTTTCCAGACCTTCAGGGGGCAAATGTGCAACAGGACCATATTTGCACTTTAGGGAGCCCTTTCCAAGCAGAAACACAGGGGTAAAGTCAAGGGGGCCAGAGGCACACATCAGGCCAATCGTCAATATAAAGATTTTAGAAAGGGATAAAAAATAGTATGTGAAGATTTTCAGAGTTTTCATAATTAAAGATTTTTACTGAACATAATCGAACATAATCAACCTTAGAGTAATAAGAAACAGCCGATGGGGGCGTATTTTGTGAAGGATCTTGGTAAATGTGAACTGGACTAAACTGGCAGTGGGGAACCATGGAGAGCTGCGGCCAGGAGATGGCCCCGTTAGGTAAGGCTGGGCGGGCGTGTGCTGGGGCACCTTGCTCTGCAGCCATCGCAGCTGTTTGTGTGTCTGGGCCCAACAAGGGCCATGGTGGATAAGGGATAAATGAGCCTGGATACTCAGTGCCCCAGCTCCCAGCAGAATCGTGTGGCAGGAGGCATGAAGCTAGATCCTGGAAAATGTGCTCGGATTTCCAAGGCCTGTCTGCATGCCACCCCCTCCCTCCGCTCCTCCTCCATCCACTGCTCCGGGTGGGAGGAACCTCCCTGGGAGTCCGCGGGAGTTTGTAGTTCATGTTAGAATTATTGACGCAGAGGCCAAGGGTGGGCTTCAGAATCCACAAACGTGAAGGGCAGCAGGGTTTCCCTCTGCTGGGGATGGGTGAGGGCCTCCCGCTGGAGATCCAGGATGCAGTTGGGTGTGATGTGGGGCCAGGAGAGACGCGGGTGTGTGGGGTGTAAACTGGCTGCACACCTGCCTTTGGGTAGAGCAATCACACGCATATTTCCTGCAGGTCAAGTAGATGTGTGGCAAGTATCGGGTGTGTGTCATTTTACCCACAGTGAGTCCCAAAGAAACGTACCCCACAAATAGGCTGCAGGGGTGAACTGTGGAGATGGAGTGGGAGGAAGGGGTTAGGCAGGAAAGGGGAGGCTGAGCCATCTCTCCATGTTAGAAAAGAAAGGAGGGGAAGACCCCATCAGGAAACTCAAAAGAACTGAAAAATGCCCAGTGCAACGTCCAGTCTTAGAGAAGCAGTGACCAGAGACCAGGAGGGCCCTTTCTTTTTGCTCAGTCAAGAGCCTTCTTTCTCCTCCGTCCTCCTTCCCACCTGGCCCAGATGGAGCCACCTTTAGGAAGAGGGAGGGGGAGGGGGTGTGAGTGACCCCCATGCTCTAACCTCCCTTCCCTGTAAGTCCCTAGAAATTAATGTTTGGGCTTTGCAGAGGGAAGGGAAGAACAGAACTTTGAATAGGAAAACAGACTGAAGGTTAAAAGACATCAGGTCTGTCTGGACAGGGCTAAGGGCTGGTGTGTTCATGGGCTGCACCTGAGATTGAGTGCACCCAGTTCTGCAGCTGCCGGCATGGGGTTGGGTCCCGAGCACGGAAGGGCAAGAATGTGTAAGATGTTTTCATAACTGCATCCTCATGCTTTGACCTTCTTTAACTATCCCAAGACTAGAAGCATGTATGTTTTGCTTGGTCCTCCAACACCATTGAAGATGGCTTCTTTAAGGTGGCTTAAAGAATGGTTAAGGGATAGAGATCCACCAGTCCCTGGTAGTGACATTGACAGCGAAGGCCTCCGCCAGGGGTGGGGCTCAGGGATGCAAGGGGCTGTCTGCTCTGGACCAGAGGGAGCCTCCGAATGGGATGGGGAGGAAGGAATGTCCCTCAGGACCCAGGAGCACAGAGGTGGGATTCCCATTTTCAAGTGAATAGGACAGAACAAGATTTTGAGCAACCAATTTCTTAGAACTACAAACTCAGTTAATCATGGAATTAAAGTGGAACTTGAGAGTGTGGAGTATACATTTCTCTTTATTTTAGCCAACTAAAGTTACTGCTCTTCATGAAGAATCACCAACAATCGCTAAACTGATTTGAAGACAGATAACTGAGGAAAGGAAATCAAGTTTCAGCTGAGTAATCCGTGCTTCCCTTCCAGTAGTCAGCAGGAAAGTCACCATGGTCACCCAGCTGGAGAAATGACATCCTATGTTTGACCATACATTCCGGAAGAGAAAAGCCAACATGGAGATGGAAATAAGTTTCAGAAACAGTGTCCGATAATTACCAACATAGAGGGGTGCCATTTTATGCATACTTCATTATCTTGGCGACGCGATTGCTTCTGTTACGGCCTGAACTGTGTCTCCCTGTAGAAAAGGTCCATGGAGATCCTCACCCCCAGTACCTCAGAACATGACCTCACTTGGAAATAGGGTCACTGCAGACGAAATGAGCTGAGATGAGGTCACCGGAGTGGGCTCCGAGGATGACAGTGCTCTTATGAGAAGAGGAGAAGGGACGAAGATGGGGAAGGTCTTGGGAGGCAGAGGCCGAGGGTGGAGTGATGCAGCCACAGCCATGGACACTGAGGCGGAAGGAGGGATCCTCCCCTAGAGACGTGCAGGGAGCGAGGCCTTGCCCACACTTTGATTTCAGACTTCTGGCTCCCAGAACTGGGAGAGGGTAGATTTCTATTGTTTCCAGCCACCCTGTGTGTGGTACTTTGTTATAGCAGCCCCAGAAACTAGTACAGTCCATCCCCCAAATGTAAATGGTGTTGCGGGGTCGGAAGTGACCTCAGAAAGCTTCTAGCAATACTCAAATGCGCATTCCTCACCCTCCATCAAGGCAAGGGGTTCCCCGGTGCTAACAGCAAACCCCAAGCACTCCCTGTGATGTGGTTCTGCCTCTACGTATTCCCTTACTGTACATCTTCTTTAAAAACAGCCTTGGACGGGTGGATTGCTTGAGCCCAGGAGTTTGAGACCAGCCTGGGCTATGTGATGAAACCCCATCTCTACAAACAAAAACAAAAACAAAAACAAAAACAAAAACAAAAACAAAAATTAGCTGGGCATGGTGGTGCAAGCCTGTAGTCCCAGATACTGGGGAGGCTGAGGTGAGAGGATCATTAGAGCCTGGGGAGGTTGAGGTTGCAGGGAGCTGTGATCCTCCCACTGCACTCCAGCCTGGGCAACACAGCAAGACCCTACCTCAAAAAAAAATTACCCTGGAGACACAAAATGTGGCAATATGCAAGGAATAAGTTTCATTTCTGAGGCTTTGAAACACACAGAATTATTGTTCCACTCATAGCCGAAAAGTAAAATAAAGCTGTTGATCACAAATTTATTACTATGGTAACTGCAATACAAGGATAATTTGTTTTTAAATGCAGCATTACTATTGGAAAAACTGTACTTATAGGTTGCTAGGGGGCTTAGAAGAAAACGAAACTAATTTTTTTCAATTATCTTTTCTTATTTTAGTGCTACATGCTTTTTGCAGAAAATTTGGAAAATATTTAAAAGAAAATACAATTCAACCACAAACCCAGAGATAACCACCATTGGGATTACTGTACATTCATGCATTATTAGTTTTCATTGCTGTGTGTGATAGTTTGTGTGTGTCAACTAGGATATGGTACCACGGCATTTGGTCAAACACCTGAATATGAAGGTGTGTTTTAGAAGAGATTAATGCTCACATTGGCAGACTCTGAGTAAGGCAGATTTCCCTCCAAACTTGAGATGAAGTCACACTCTGTCGCCCAGGCTGGAGTGCAGTGGCGTGATCTCGGCTCAATGCAACCTTCACCTCCCGGGGTCAAGGGATTCTCCTGCTTCAGCCTTCTGAGTAGCTGGGATTACAGGCATGCATTACCATGCTCAGCTAATTTTTTTTTCCTTTTTTTTTTTTTTTTTAGTAGAGACAAGTTTCACCATGTTGGCCAGACAGGTCTTGAACTGCTGACCTCAAGTGATCCACCTGCCTCAGCCTCCCAAAGTTGTGGGATTACAGGCGTGAGCCACAGCACCCTGTTAAACACTCTTAATGTTTTAACAGTCTGTACACATATTATTTACTTGACAATTATTTTATTTATTTATTCAGTCCTTAATACATATTTACTTACTGAATGAATAAATGAAAAAATTCATATATTAGGTATCATATGCCAAAGAAGACAATGAACTCATAGAACACATTGTCTTTACTCTTAGGGAGAATTACATATAAGATGAATTGTTTAGTAAAACTCGCTGCTGCTTCAAGGTTAGCACCGGGATCTACTAATGGTGCGATTCCACTTAACTGTGTCCTCAGATCTTACAGATTGGACTCTTTTTTGCTCTGTTCTCTTCATTCAGTACATTCTCTGGAATCTCGAAGGCCAGACCTTCAATAGCCATTAGATTAAGAGACATGAACAGAAAGCCTTGCATGAATTTTGTCAGCTAAAAATACAGAAGTATTTAGCTGAACTATCCGTGCTGCTGCTGTTAGACATTCTGAAGTCTATGACAGTAAAGAGGGTGACTCATATTTAAGGAATGATTGTTCTGAACACTCTTCATCGTGCGAATGTGAAAAATTATTTTTCTATTGTGCTACCAGAACTCTGTTAGGAGTCGTGTGATGAACTCAGGTAAGGCCCTTGGTTATGGGGCAGGAATGCACGTAACACAGTTAGAGGAAAACTCAGAAAAGTAGCTCATTGGTATAGTGAAGAGCTAGTAAATGCATTTTGTGGCTCTGAGTGTTATCATGAATGACTTAACTGTTTTGGAAAGTTAAGACTTCATATAATTAGAAATGGAAAAAAATCATGGTATTTTATTTATGTCTCTAAACCTAACTCCCTACCAAAAGCAGGGGCTGAAAAGAGAAAATGGCCACTATTAAATAATTTTACACATTATAAAAATTTGAAAAAGTAATTTAAAGAGAGAAAAATAATTAATAGTAGCTATATTTTTAATAGTAACCCTATCTCTCCTTCATTTCTTTCATTCACCCCTTGAGTCAAAGTGGAAATCAAAGTCAAAATTGCTGAGTATTTAGAAAACAGTGACTATAAAAGCATCATCTATCAATATATGTGTGATGTAGCTAAGATATATTCTTAGAAACATTCATAGCCTTATATACTTTTATTACTGAATATACTTTCAGATGAAGAATGAAACAACAAATAGGTCTAAGAAAACAAAAGAAGCAATAGCAATAAAAGCAGAAGTTAATGAATTAGAAAACAATTGAAAATGTATACATCCACCCAAGAGCCAGTTCCTCTCTGGCCACACCCCAGATCACCATTTTCCTTTTTCAAGACCATCCCCCTGAAGCTGGCAGACCACTATAGGCAAAGTTATTTTTCCTGAGAAGCAAATCTATAAAAATCTCCTAAGAAAGTTATTTCCTGAAATTAAATAGTTCCTATAGATGAACGGGCAATGGATTTCTGCAAAGAGACCAGTATTTCGGATAAGGCTTTGCTGCCTAAAATTAGGAGATTCTCAAACTGCCCTTTGGAAGTAGGATGTTTTTAAGAAAGCATCCTGTAATGTTTTTAGGGAAAAAGGCAATAAGCCAGTGTCTGTGGGATCCTTGCCCCTCCCGCTAGGACTTTCCAGAGGTAGGGGTTAAACTATGCATAGATTATGGGTATAATCAGCCCATTTAAAAAAAGCAATTTGGAATACCTCCATTCTAGTCAGAATCTCCTTAGCTGCACTGACGAAGGTAAAAGCGTAAAAGCTTCAGAGGCAGCCACATGCCCAGAAAATCGCCTTATGATGCTACCCAGAAGAAGAGATACCTTGGCAATAAGTAGACTGGTCGTTGCGCATTCACAAATATTTTCTTTGCAACACTCTGTGCAGTAATAAAAACAAAGAGGCAGTTCCCCAATGGTAACGTTAAAGTCACGCAGCAGTGTGTCCGTCCAGTGACATCTGGGCCTAGAGTCCGCCACAGAAGGACGCATGTGGTACCTCTGCAGGCGGGACTCTGACCCCTAGGGCCTTCCACGCTGGTGCCACATCTGTGAACACATTACGTTACACATCAAAAGGGCATGAAGGTTGCAGGTGGAATTGAGGTTGCTAACCAGCAGACCCTGGGGTAGTGAGAATCTCCTGATGACCCAGGCAGGCCCCCTCTCAGCGCAGGAGAATTGAAAGCAGAAGAGGAAGGCAGAGCAAGTCGGAGATCAATGTGGACGTGAGACAGGAGGGGTCTGCAGAGTGAGAGAGACCCCACACCCCGACCAGCTGGCTCTGAAGATGCAGGCAGGGGCCAGAGCTAACACATCCCTGTGGGCGGCCTCTGGAAACAGGGGGCTGACTTCAGCTGACAACAAGGACACGGGGCTTCGGTCCCCCAACTGTCACATCTTGATGTGAAAGAAAACCACTCCCCACACAGAGCCCTGGGAAGGAGGGCCAGTGGCCGACACCTCAGCCTTAGCCCAGAGAGACCCAGAAGGAGGGCAGGCTGCCGACACCTCAGCCTTAGCCCAGAGAGACCAGGAAGGAGGGCAGGCTGCCGACACCTCAGCCTTAGCCCAGAGAGACCCAGAAGGAGGGCAGGCTGCCGACACCTCAGCCTTAGCCCAGAGAGACCAGGAAGGAGGGCAGGCTGCCGACACCTCAGCCTTAGCCCAGAGAAACCCGTGTTGGCTCATGACCTGCAGGACTTGGCTGAGGATAAACGCCCTGTTTTAAGACACTAAGTTTGTGGCAGTTTTTATGATAGCAACAGAAAACTAACAAAATATTTGGGAGAAAAAAGGAAATTGTATAGTAATGCGTGCAGTGGGACCTCATGTTTATTGTAAACTACGTCCATATGTGTATATTTTTATACACACACGAAAGTGTCCAGACAGGATAAAGTCATGGGCAGTGGAAACCCCTGGCGATGGACATGCCAGAGACAGAGTGACACTCCACTTCACATAATTACGTGTGTTAGCTCTTTACAATGAGTCATAATTTTACAGTTTAAGCATCAGTTTAATAACTCATTTAATGAATGGACTGCGAGTGTATGGAGAGGCTGGCTACAGTACTGCCCAGGCACTGCCCACGGCTGGGTGGTGGGGGCACAGGGCTGCCAGGTTTTCCAGAGACGCATCTCTAGGGATGTCTCCCTGTGGTGAGCTCGCTAAGCTGCATTTCTTGTTTGCACCTGTAATGGCACAGTTGGGTTAAAAAAAAAAAAAAAGCTTATGTATTCTGTGGATTATGGGTTTTTAAGTTGCAGTTCGCCATAAAAGTGCTGGATGGTAAAAGACAGCACTCACTACAGCCCCCTGAACCGACAGCCCTAAGGAGTATTTTTTTTTCTTTCTCGGTCTTTTGCCCAGGCTGGAGTGCAACGGTGCAATCTCAGCTCACTGCAACCTCCGCCTCCCAGATTCAAGCAATTCTCCTGCCTCAGCCACCTGGGTAGCTGGGATTATAGGCATGCGCCAAGATGCCTGGCTAATTTTTTGTATTTTTAGTAGAGACAGGATTTCGCCATCTTGGCCAGGCTGGTCTCAAACTCCTGATCTCAAGTGATCTGCCCGCCTCGGCCTCCCAAAGTGCTGGGATCACACGTGTGAGCCCTCATTCACAGCCAGGAGTATTAATGAACAAAGCAGGCACCAGTCTTAGGAGCCTCCCTCTTAACTAAGGTCTTCATGAAAACAATATCAGTTGTAGCAGGCCAAAAACTAGATGTTGAAGTAAAATATGAGAAACATAGAAATAACAGAAAAGAATAAGTAAAGCACGAAATTTAAAAATGGAAGTTTTTAATTTGTCTTTCATTGTACTTAAGTTTTTGATTTAACGTTAAGGACATTTTTTCTAATAGAAAAAAGTTAGAATAAGACTAGAGTTGGTATGCACAAGAAGAAAGAAATGAGGTAAAAAGTGAAGAATTTACTAGAGAAACAATGAAATCCATGAAGAGATATAAGGTAAGATACTGGAAACAGCACGAAACAGGTGGATGGATAATGTTCTGCTGCCCTTCTTCATGGCTGCCTGTTGGGTCCGCCGGGTGTGGGGTGAGCTGCTTCCCCGATGGGCAGAGACCCCCAGGAGCAAGTGCCAAGTGCCATTCGAATCCCCAGGTCCTCACCTCATGCCCAGATGCCTGCGCTTCTGAGGAGAGACATCGTCAGGGACCTGGGAACCCCTAGGGCTGGACTGATCAGAGTGCAAATACTCTCTCTGCACGTGCTGGCAACGGTTGCAACACAGGCTGGACCAGAATCTCCCCTCCGCTTCCCTCCAGCTGAAACTAAAAATGAAGAGCCAGCAGCCCACGGTAGTGGAGGAGACTGTGAGAGAGGATGCCTCCTCCCCAGGAGCATATGGCTTCCTATTAACTGAAGAACTGCAGGTTGCAGGTGTGTGGCACGCACGAGGAGTCTGGCGTCTGCTCCCGTTTTGACTAATAGAACCTAAAGGAGCTTAAGAAATCAGGTGAATGTGAATCAGCTTTGCACACGTCTTTTAAATTGATTATCTTTATGTTTAGGCTCTAAACAGGATTACTTTATTGGCGTCACTAATAGCAGTTCATTTATTAAGTTGATTATCAATAATCCCTGACAAGTGAGTCATAAGACGTTGGTTTTATCCATTCATCCAGTGTGTGCGGAGCACATATAATGCCTCACAGTGAAGGTGCAATGGCAATGATAAATGAGACAGCTCTTGCTTTCAAAGGCTATAGGGACTCTCGGGAAAGCAAACAGGCGTGTGGTAGAGACAAGCATGAGCAGTGAGGAAATATGCAGCAGGGGACCTAACTCCAGGGAGGCTTCCCAGAGGAGGCAATCAGAGCTGGGCATGGAAGGATGACCGGCAGCAAGGAGGAGATGGTGAACAGCCGACTTCAAGTCAGAGGAGCCAGGAGGAAGAAAACTGTCAGGGGAACAAGGCTTTCCGGGGGCAGATCACAAAGGATCTGCACTGGGATGAGGCAAACCCCTGCAACCAGCGCGTGGAGGGTCTCAGACAGAAAGCTGAGACGTGAGATCAGCCTTTGATGTGAGAGGCAGGACTTGGAGCTGGTGTCCGAGAGGTGCTAGGAGCTGAGTGATCTGAAGGAAACTGTGAGAGCCCAGATACCAAATTCACAGGATTCTGTTTTATCCTCCACGATCCATTGTTTCGTAAGATTCACTTTTGGCAGCTCTGGTTCAGATGCTGAATGGGTCGGTGCATCTCACTTTCTGCATGGCTGTAAGAATTTCCGCAAATGCACGGTCATGCAGCCACCACCACAACCGAGACATGCAGCCCTCCCTCTCACTGCAGTTCTAAGTTCCTGCTGCCCTCTTCTCTCAGAGCCATGCTTAAAGAACTTCCTTTCTTAGGAAGCCGAGGCGGGCGGGCCATTTCAGGTCAGGAGTTTGAGATCAGTCTGGCCAACATGGTGAAACTCTTGTCTCTACTAAAAATATAAAATACAAAAATTAGTTGGGTGTGGTGGTGCACACTTGTAATCCCAGCTACTCGGGAGGCTGAGGCAGGAGAATCGCTTGAACCCAGGAGAAAGAGGTTGCAGTGAGCTGAGATTGTGCCACCACACTCCAGCCTGGGTGACGAAGCGAGACTCCATCGTCGGGGGGGGAAAAGGAAAGAACGAACTTCATTTCCTATTTCTTGCAGTACTGGTCTGCTGGCAATCAATTTCCCCAGCTTTTTTTTTTTTTTTTCCTAAGGATGACTTTTTTCATTTTGATTTATGAAAGATATTTTCTCTCAGTCTAGAATTCTGGGCTAACGTCGTTTCCTGTTTTAAGTATGCCACTTTATGGTGTTCGGGCCAGAAACATTTACGATGAAAAGTGTGCTGTAATTCTTTATTCTTCTGTACATAATGGTCTATAATTTTCTTTCTTTCTTTTTTTTTTTTTAAAGGTTTTATCTGTATCCTTCGCTTCTGGTAGTTGACTGCGGTGTGTACATGTGTGTGGGGCTTGTCTGTATCCTTCACTTCTGGTAGTTTGACTGTGGTGTGTACATGTGTGTGGGGATTGTCTGTATCCTTCACTTCTGGTAGTTTGACTGTGGTGTGTGTATATGTGTGCAGGGTTTTGTCTGTATCCTTCACTTCTGGTAGTTTGACTGTGGTGTGTATGTGTGCGGGGTTTTGTCTGTATCCTTCACTTCTGGTAGTTTGACTGTGGTGTGTGTATGTGTGCAGGGTTTTGTCTGTATCCTTCACTTCTGGTAGTTTGAATGTGGTGTGTAGATGTGCGGGGTTTTGTCTGTATCCTTCACTTCTGGTAGTTTGACTGTGGTGTGTATATGTGCAGGGCTTTGTCTGTATCCTTCACTTCTGGTAGTTTGACTGTGGTGTGTGTAGATGTGTGCAGGGTTTTGCCTGTATCCTTCACTTCTGGTAGTTTGACTGTGGTGTGTACATGTGCGGCGTTTTGTCTGTATCCTTCACTTCTGGTAGTTTGACTGTGGTGTGTAGATGTGTGGGGTTTTGTCTGAATCCTTCACTTCTGGTAGTTCGACTGTGGTGTGTAGATGTGTGGGGTTTTGTCTGTATCCTTCACTTCTGGTAGTTCGACTGTGGTGTGTAGATGTGTATGGGGTTTTGTTTCCGGTGTTGATCTGTCTTTGAGATTTTCTCAGATTCTTCAGTCTGTGATGTGATCTATCTTGTTAATGTTAGAAACTCCCTGGCATTAGTGCTTCCCACGTTTCTTCTGTTCTGCTCTGCTTTCGTCTTTCTGGCTGGGATTCAGGTTCTATGTGTGTGAGAACATTTGATAGCTCTCTGCAGCTCTCGGATGCTCTTTTCTGCCTTTCGATTCCCACGCTTTTTCTTCGAGCCTCCGCTGGGTAATTTCCATGAACCTATCTTCAAGGTCACTGATTTCTTCGTTATGTCGAGCCTGCTGATGACTCATCAGCAAAATCCTTTATTTCTGAAACCATGAATCCCATTTGTGGTCTTTCCCTCTGCCTCTTTCTTAGAGTTCTCCTCTCTCCACTGCTTCCCATTTAGCAAGGCCCACTGTGCCGCTGCTTGATCGTATAACTATAGTTACTTTCACGTTTTCTCTGAGAGTTTGAAGGAACATCCATGTCACTTCTGAATCTTGTCTTGATTGCCCTGTGTCTTGAGAATGAGCTTTAATTTTACGGTGTCTCCTAAGTTTTGATGAAATCTTGGTCATCGTGTACAGAACAGTGGGAATGGACGTCAATGGTATCAGTGCTGGGAAATGGGCAGGGCTCTTATTCCATCAGGCTTTCGGTGGAGGTGTTGAGACCGTCAGGTCAGGTGCAGAGCTGGCTGAATCGTGCTGCCCTGCGGCTGCCTGTGCCGCAGCACACACTTTACCTCCTCCAGAGCAGCCTTTTGCTGAGGGTGGTAGCAGCGCATGGTGGGGGCTTCCTTAGTGTCCCCACATCACCCAAACCAACCCCCACGATGGGCACTTAGGCAATGTACCATGTCACACAATGATATGTAACACAATAGTGAACGTGGCTGTATTTTTTACGTCTTTGCATGCTTCTCAGGAATTTCTCTAGAATAAACTTTTAGATTTTCAGTTTTAAATGGCATGCCCTCCAAACGTTTTAGTTATTGATAAGGTAGATGAATAGTCTTTGCGTGGCCTTTATTCATTTTTGCACTGTGTCATTCATTTTTTTCTTTATTGATTTGTAAGGCAATCTTTATATATTAAAAATATAAACATTTGTTACTTATATTGAAAAACTCTCAGGTTTTTATTATGATTTTACTTTGGCGATATTATTTTTAGTTTGCTTGTTGGCTTGTATCATAAATAAGTTTTTAATTTTATGAATTTAAAGTGGCATCTTTATAATTCCGCCCCATGGAATCATGCCCAGATACCTCTTCTCCACCCCCAGAGTATAGAATACTCATATACATACATGTCTATATATATATACACACATATATGTGTGTGTATGTATATGATTTTTATGCTTATGTATTTAATCCATCAGAATTTATCTTTATAAATGATATGAAGTATCTTTGAAATAAGCTCTTTTTTCTTTATAAATTTAAAGTGCTACCTTCATTAGAGAATGACTCAGAGACATTCAAAATTATTAGAGCTTTGACTTTCTAATTGAACTAAGCAGAAAAAAAAAGCAAAGGCCTCCAAATGAAATTATTTGGTCTATCTTTCATCACAATCAGAATTGAATTAGTTATTCAAGTATTTCAAATGTTAATATATAAGCAAGCCCAGTATCTCAATCACTAATACATAAGCTAATTTAGAAATGCAGTAAATTGGATTCAGTAGGACTTGGAATTTGCATTTCAATTAGTTGATAATAATTCTAAGTGGTGCTCTGCACGTGGGCAGGGTCTGACCCACAGACGGGGCCATCAGCCCTGGGAGTCTGACCTTCCTGATCGGGGACACAAGGCCGAGGGCCTGTACACGAGGGTATGAGACAGGTGGGACAGGATTTCTGCTTGTTTTTATTTTTATTTTTGAGAGTGAAAGGCCTTCTATTATCTTGCACTATGTTAGAGAACATAGCAGGGTATAAGTGAAAGTGCTTATATATATAATTAGGATGTGCATATTAAGTGATTAACGAGAAGACTGATTTTTTCTCAGTTTTACAGCAGGAAGATAAGATGGTTTTTCACAGAATAATTCTGGCATTGTTCCAAGAGGTGGAACATTTTGAAGCAGAATTCCTGCAGTCTTTGCAGGAGTGCTCTGCTCTGTGGTTTAGAAGGAGGGCTGATAACAGCCAATTAAAGACCCAACCTTCTTCCAGTCCCGTACCAGGCAGTCAAAAAAGAACTGCTGACACAGTCCATCTCACGGGACAGCGCAGTGAACGAAGGTGCCCAGAGCCTCCTGAGGCCTTGGTGTGCCTGATAACTTCGGGGTAAGAACCTGAACCCATACCTATCACATTAAAATTAAATACAATTAGCAAGTCGATCCTCCCATAACATTTGCATTCTTAACTATTGTTCAGGTGAAGACAAGTTGTTCATGCACACCAAGAGGAGAATAAAGGCCTCATGGAGACAAGCAAACATTCATTCTCATTTTTATCATTTGAATCGCTTGGAAACGTAAAAGATTTTGTCAGTCGGCTCCTGCTGGGAAGCTCTTTTGTGCAAAAAAGAGAAAAACACTCAGTGCACTCTATCCAATTACTTTCAATTCTGTTTAAAATACAATTATAGAATCACCAATTTTGTTTAAAGCAGCCTTTGGGTATAAAATAAACTTAGTATAAGAGTGTCTATGTAATTTACCAACAAAACGTCATCAGATTACATTAATGCAGATTTCCACACCTTGCCTCTGGCAGCTATGAGCACTCGCGCTGGTGCCAGTGGCACCTCGGAGGCACCGGGCGGGGCTCAGCACCTGCGGGGCCAGGGGCAGGTTGAGGAGGAAGGTCAGTGCTGACCACGCTGAGTGCTGCCCGTTCCCCAGCATGCTGTGTGCCCCCGTGGGAATCCGAAGTTGCTGCTCCTTCCTGGGTCCTGCAGGCTCCTCTCACTCCCCTGGCCCCGGGCTGCTCTTGACACCTGTCCCTGCTGCAGGGACACCAGGCTGCAGCCTCCAGCAGGGATGCCTTTCCTCTTCCATTTCTCACAATAAACCTCTTGTTGGATATCCTGTGGCATTTACTTGCTTTAACTTTTTTTTTCTTTTTTTTTTTTTTTTTTGAGAGAGAGTGTAATTCTGTGGCCCAGGCTGGAGGGCAATGGCACGATATTGGCTCACTGCAACCTCCGCCTCCCGGGTTCAAGTGATTCTCCCGCCTCAGCCTCTCGAGTAGCTGGGATTACAGGCATGTGCCACTATACCAGCTAATTTTTGAATTTTTAGTAAAGATTGGGTTTTGCCATGTTGGCCAGGCTGGTCTCGAACTCCTGACCTCAGTTGATCTGCCCGCCTTGGCCTCCCAAAGTGCTGGGATTACAGGTGTGAGCCACCACGCCCAGCCCCTTAAAAAATTTTTATCGTATATTGACAAAGTATGTGTATTTACGGGGTTAAAAAGTGTGTTGTGATTTTAAGTACAATGTAGAAAAATGAAGTGAATTAACACAGCTATCAGCTCAAATATTTCACATTTTTTGTGATGAGAACATTAGAAATTCACTCAGTGATACTGAAATGTGCAGTACTCAATTACTTGCAGTATTCAGTGTGCTATTGATCTAAAAACATGAAGAATATCCTCCTGTCTCGGTTACTGTAGCCTGTAGTATAGTTTGAAGTCAGGTAGTGTGATGCCTCCAGCTTTGTTCTTTTGGCTTAGGATTGTCTTGGCGATGTGGGCTCTTTTTTGGTTCCATAAGAACTTTAAAGTAGTTTTTTCCAATTTTGTGAAGAAAGGCATTGGTAGCTTGATGGGGATGGCATTGAATCTATAAATTACCTTGTACTGGTACCAAAACAGAGATATAGACCAATGGAACAGAACAGAGCCCTCAGAAATAATACCACACATCTACAACCGTCTGATCTTTGACAAACCTGACAAAAACAAGAAATGGAGAAAGGAGTCCCTATTTAATAAATGGTGCTGGGAAAACTGGCTAGCCATATGTAGCTGAAACTGGATCCCTTCCTTACACCTTATACTAAAATTAATTCAAGATGGATTAAAGACTTACATGTTAGACCTAAAACCATAAAAATCCTAGAAAACCTAGGCATTATCATTCAGGACACAGGCATGGGCAAGGACTTCATGTCTAAAACACCAAAAGCAATGGCAACAAAAGCCAAAATTGACAAATGGGATCTAATTAAACTAAAGAGCTTCTGCACAGCAAAAGAAACTACTATCAGAGCGAATAGGCAATCTACAGAATGGGAGAAAATTTTTGCAATCTACTCATCTGACAAAGGGCTAATATCCAGAATCTACAAAGAACTCAAATAAATTTACAAGAAAAAAACAAACAACCCCATCAACAAGTGGGCAAAGGATATGAACAGACACTTCTCAAAAGATGACATTTATGTAGCCAACAGACACATGAAAAAATGCTCATCATCACTGGCCATCAGAGAAATGCAAATCAAAACCACAATGAGATACCATCTCACACCAGTTAGAATGGCGATCATTAAAAAGTCAGGAGACAACAGGTGCTGGAGAGGATGTGGAGAAATAGGAACACTTTTACACTGTTGGTGAGACTGTAAACTAGTTCAACCATTGTGAAAGACAGTGTGGTGATTCCTCAAGGATCTAGAACTAGAATAGAAATACCATTTGACCCAGCCATCCCATTACTGGGTATATACCCAAAGGACTATAAATCATGCTGCTATAAAGACATATGCACACGTATGTTTACTGTGGCACTATTCACAATAGCAAAGACTTGGAACCAACCCAAATGTCCATCAATGATAGACTGGATTAAGAAAATGTGGCACATATACACCATGGAATACTATGCAGCCATAAAAAGGACAATTTCATGTCCTTTGTAGGGACATGGATGAAGCTGGAAACCATCATTCTGAGCAAACTATCGCCAGAACAAAAAACCAAACACCACATGTTCTCACTCATAGGTGGGAATTGAACAATGAGAAGACTTGGACACAGGAAGGGGAACATCACACACTAGGGCCTGTTGTGGGGTTGGGGGAGGGGGGAGGGAAAGCATTAGGAGATATACCTAATGTAAATGACGAGTTAATGGGTGCAGCACACCAACATGGCACATGTATACATATGTAGCAAACCTGCACGTTGTGCACATGTACCCTAGAACTTAAATAATAATAATAATAATAATAATAATAATAATAATAATAATAATAATAAAGAATATCCTCCTGTCTCACGGAGGGTGGTTCTTTTGACCCTCAACTCTCCATTTTCCGCACCCCCAGCTTCTGTAACCTCCATTCCACTCTCTGCACCTGTGAGTTCCATTGTTTTAGGTCTTGTATTTAGGTGGGGATTTGCAGTGTTTGTTTTTCTGTATTTTGGCTTATTTCATGTAACCTAATGCCCTCTGCTTCCATTCATGTCTGCCTTCCCACGTTTGCCACAGCACTGCTCACAATCACCAAGTCACAGAGTCAACCTCTGTCATCAAAGGTGAGTGGATGAAAATGCAGCAGATACGGTGTGGAATACTAGTCACTCCTAAAGAGGAAGAAACTCTATCGTCTGTGATGATTTTTTGTATTGCTCATAGTCTCTTGTTGTGCGTTATTATGACCTAACATTGCGTTTCTCCCTCGCTTGCCTCTCTCTGTCCCTGTGTTGTGAGTGTGTGCCCACATGTGTGTTTGTGGAAGATACTCAGTCACTAGCAGGAAGCACAACAGTGGATTCCAAATACAATTCTTAGGCGAAGAAACATCTTCAAGAGAGACTCATTAGGTATTTTCTCAATGCTTGCAAAATCTCATGAGTCACATATTTATGCAGAGTGAGATGCCTGTCACACGTATGTTCGTGGGTTTCCTTTCTTGTGTCCGGAATGATCAGGTTGAACCATATACAATTTCTGCTTTTAAATATTGGCTGATTATTGGCAGTTTAATGTGGGTCAACCAACTTTATCAACTCAGCACAGTAAAGGTACTTAGCTCAGCCTAAGTGGAAGCTTTTATTTGCAGTAACACATGATTTGGGTCATAATAAAATGGAAATGTCAACTAATTGTTTAATAAATGTGCTTGCTCGATGGTATTGAGGCTCTGGTGGGAAGACCACACACAGGACTCATCACCGAGGGGAGATTCTGCTGCCTCCAGGGGCAGGGGGCAGCAGGGTTTAGCCGCGTAAAACCGAGAGACCTAGAGTTGACTTCCGGTGGTGTGACTCGCTGAGACAGGGCTCTTCATCTCTAAGGCTTGGGTCATGGTGTTTGCTTCAGCACAGTTACCAGAGCGGCGAGGGCTGGCATGGCTGTTGTTCTTGGTGTATTACAAGTCCTGTAATTATTGCCGGTGCTATGCCTAGTTCATCGCTCTCCTGTCTCACGTTACCCCCCATACACTAAAATCTGGTGACGCAGAACCTGTTTCCATTTTCTGATTGCACCTGAGTGATTCAACAGAGTTGGCATTCAACATGAAATAGTGTTATTATAAAATATTATTTCCCTCTCCCGTAAATATGCTGTCTTTGGGAACTTGGTCCTGCTCTGTGCAGGGCTGATGCTCTCCTACCCACCGCTTACCCTAATGCTCTAGGGTGGACCCCTCAATGCAAATGTGAGTCTGCAGGGAGACAAGCCTGGAGCTCCCGGAATGGGTTAGGAGTCCTGTCTCACGCATTTAGAGAGCACCTCAATTTACACCGTAAGTTACCTACGCCACTTATGACTACTCACTGAAGTGCACTGGGTCTGTTAGATTCTAAGGGGTCAGCTCACACTTTCTGTAAAGGCCCAGATGTAAGTATTCTAGGGTCTGCCAGCTGTCGGGGTGCCTCGCACCTGCTCAGCCCTGCCTGAAGCTGGGAGGTACCCACAGCAACATGATGACCAGTGAGCGGGCCACATTCCAATAAAACTTTATTCACAAAACAGGCCCTTGGCAGGCCCTTGCTTGCCAGCGTCTGGACTGAAAGCTCCATTCTCTGGTGTTAGTTTACCTGCATTTGGGCACCAGAACAGCACGTGATGTTTCCTGCATACTTCCCGAATAAACGAGCTGTTATTATTGATGACTAAATATAACTTAAGCAAGAATATGCTCCCCAAGCTGTGAAACCCACGGATGGCAGTCAGGGGTCTAAAGGACTTTTCTCTCAGACACTCTTCACCCTTTCTGTCTTCTCAATCCCATCAGACGCCCCCACAGTTCACCTTCTCTCCTCTCCATCTCATCAGACACCCCCGCAGTTCACCCCTCTCCTCTCCATCCCAGAAGATGCCCCTCCAGTTCACCCCTCTCTCTTCTCCATCTCGTCAGACGCCTGCAGAGTTCACCCTCTCTCCTCTCCATTTCATGAGACACCCCACAGTTCACCCCTCTCTCCTCTCCGTCTCATCAGATGACCCCACAGTTCACCCTCTCTCCTCTCCATCCCAGAAGATGCCCCCACAGTTCACCCCTCTCTCCTCTCCATCTCATCAGACGCCCCCACAGTTCACCTCTCTCTCTTCTCCATCTCATCAGATGCCCCCACAGTTCACCTCTCTCCTCTCCCTCCCAGAAGATGCACCTCCAGTTCACCCCTCTCTCTTCTCCATCTCATCAGACATCCCCACAGTTCACCCTCTCTCCTCCACATCTCATCAGACACCCCCACAGTTCACCCTCTCTCCTCTCCATCCCAGAAGATGCCCCCACAGTTCACCCCTCTCCTCTACATCTCATCAGACACCCCCACAGTTCACCCTCTCTCCTCTCCATCCCAGAAGATGCCCCCACAGTTCACCCCTCTCTCTTCTCCATCTCATCAGACATCCCCACAGTTCACCCCTCCCTCCTCTCCATCCCAGCAGATGTGTCCTCTCTTCATCCTTCTCTCCTCTCCATCCCAGCAGACGCCTCCACAGCCAGCCTCTTGTGCATTACAGCATCTGCACCTACACTGTGGTGAACATGTGAAATCCAACTGAGCCTTCTCAAAGCTTAGGTGGGAATGGTCAATTCAGAAATCAATTTTAAAACTAAGACAAATGAGGAATTGGATTAGGAGAACATGTTTGGGATATGAATATTCACCTACTACCTGTTAAAAATGCTGATATTTAAATGTGCCTAGATGGAAAGAGTCCCCAGGAGTGAACGTTACGAAAGGGCTGTGCGTAATGGAACAGGATGCAGAGACAACATCACGGTGCCAGCCATAGTCATAGGGGGTGCTGGGCGTTCACGTGGGTGAAACCCAAGTCGTTCCCAGCACAGTTAACATGACTCTGGAGGCCAGCAGAATGAAGACGGCACATGGATGTGTATGTGCCTCCCCGGTCTTGTCTTTCCTGTTTAATCTGAGGTCCCTATGATGTGCTTCTGACATCTCCACTGTTAAAATCTTTCAAGAGAATTTTGTCCACACTTACTACAGCTCAGTGTGCCCTTGTTTCCTGGAAACACAGGGTTACAGAGTGACAACTATGGAAATTCTCCCAGTCCTGGCCATTTTCTTCCTTTCTCTCCTCTCCCCACAGTATCTACCCTGGCCTCTGCCACTGCCCTCCACAGAGCAGTGCCATGGGGTGAAGATCTACCTGCCCTCCACAGAGCAGTGCCATGGGGTGAAGATCTACCTGCCCTCCACAGAGCAGTGCCACGGGGTGAAGATCTACCCTGCCCTCCACAGAGCAGTGCCATGGGCTGAAGGCCACGGGGCTTGGGGCTGAGCTACCTTCAGCTGAGAGCCTTGGTGGCTTGTGCAGCCTCCAGCACCTCATTTCCCTGAGTCATGTTTCTGTCCATAAAACAGGCATCATGAGAGCTTCCCTGAGTTACAAAGCTGAGCTTCAGCAATGTCATCTAAAATGCAAATAAATGAATTATGTTGGAATCCATAAAACGTGAAAGAATATAAGATAAACTAAGATGCGAATAGGCAACAGCAAAAATGTGTTGATACCTCCTGGTAACATAATTTTTTTTTTTTTGCAGAAACTTTCATTACATTAACCCCCAAAGAGTGACTCAGAGGAGTTTCGAGGACTTTCAAGTTAGCGGGTCCCTGGCAGGCAGGTCGCTGTCCAGACCCATCACATGGCTGCTTTCTCTGCTTTGTTATCTACAACACGGCGTCAGATTTAGGGAAAAAGAATGATTGGGGCACGTATAAATCGAGTTTGGCAGAATGCCTGACATTTGTTGGACTCATCAATGGAGTGATAAATCCTGGATAAATGGAAGAATGGACCCAACTGTTGCACCATCTCTGCTAAGTGGACAATGGCATGGGGGCCACAGGCAGAGTGGATTTGTGTCTGCTGAGTGGGCAGTGGCATGGGGGCCACGGGCAGAGTGGATTTGTGTCTGCTGAGTGGGCAGTGGCATGGGGGCCGCGGGCAGAGTGGATTTGTGTATGCTGAGTGGACAGTGGCATGGGGGCCACGGGCAGAGACGGATTTGTGTCTGCTGAGTGGGCAGTGGCATGGGGGCTGCAGGCAGAGTGGATTTGTGTATGCTGAGTGGACAGTGGCATGGGGGCCAAGGGCAGAGATGGATTTGTGTCTGCTGAGTGGACAGTGGCATGGGGGCCACGGGCAGAGTGGATATGTGTCTGTTGAGTGGGCAGTGGCATGGGGGCCGCAGGCAGAGCGGATTTGTGTCTGCTGAGTGGACAGTGGCATGGGGGCCATGGGCAGAGATGGATTTGTGTCTGCTGAGTGGGCAGTGGCATGGGGGCCGCAGGAAGAGTGGATTTGTGTCTGCTGAGTGGACAGTGGCATGGGGGCCACGGGCAGAGACGGATTTGTGTCTGCTGAGTGGACAGTGGCATGGGGGCCATGGGAAGAGTGGATTTGTGTCTGCTGAGTGGGCAGTGGCATGGGGGCTACGGGCAGAGTGGATTTGTGTGTGCTGAGTGGACAGTGGCATGGGGGCCATGGGAAGAGTGGATTTGTGTCTGCTGAGTGGACAGTGGCATGGGGGCCACAGGCAGAGTGGATTTGTGTCTGCTGAGTGGACAGTGGCATGGGGGCCACGGGCAGAGTGGATTTGTGTGTGCTGAGTGGACAGTGGCATGGGGGCCACAGGCAGAGTGGATTTGTGTGTGCTGAGTGGACAGTGGCATGGAGGCCACAGGCAAACACAGATTTGTGTCTGCTGAGTGGACAGTGGCATGGGGGCCATGGGCAGAGTGGATTTGTGTCTGCTGAGTGGACAGTGGCATGGGGGCCACAGGCAGAGACAGATTTGTGTCTGCTGAGTGGACAGTGGCATGGGGGCCACAGGCAGAGTGGATTTGTGTCTGCTGAGTGGACAGTGGCACGGGGGCCACGGGAAGAGTGGATTTGTGTCTGCTGACTGGACAGTGGCATGGGGGCCACGGGCAGAGTAGATTTGTGTCTGCTGAGTGGATAGTGGCATGGGGGCCACGGGAAGAGTGGATTTGTGTCTGCTGAGTGGACAGTGGCATGGGGGCCACGGGCAGAGTGGATTTGTGTGTGCTGAGTGGACAGTGGCATGGGGGCCACGGGCAGAGTGGATTTGTGTCTGCTGAGTGGACAGTGGCATGGAGGCCACAGGCAAACACAGATTTGTGTCTGCTGAGTGGACAGTGGCATGGGGGCCACGGGCAGAGTGGATTTGTGTCTGCTGAGTGGACAGTGGCATGGGGGCCACAGGCAGAGACAGATTTGTGTCTGCTGAGTGGACAGTGGCATGGGGGCCACAGGCAGAGTGGATTTGTGTCTGCTGAGTGGACAGTGGCATGGGGGCCACGGGCAGAGTAGATTTGTGTCTGCTGAGTGGATAGTGGCATGGGGGCCACGGGAAGAGTGGATTTGTGTCTGCTGAGTGGGCAGTGGCACGGGGGCCACAGGCAGAGTGGATTTGTGTCTGCTGAGTGGACAGTGGCATGGGGGCCACGGGAAGAGGGGATTTGTGTCTGCTGAGTGGACAGTGGCATGGGGGCCACGGGAAGAGGGGATTTGTGTCTGCTGAGTGGACAGTGGCATGGGGGCCATGGGCAGAGTGGATTTGTGTTTGCTGAGTGGACAGTGGCATGGGGGCCACAGGAAGAGTGGATTTGTGTTTAGAACAGGAGTAACGTAGGCAGCACATCTCACCCATTTTCCTCACATCTGATCAGATTTGAGGCCGTGGAATGCTTTCTGGTCAGGTGTTAAGGGCTGTTGGTGAGTGAACTCCCAGAGGGTTTCCCACCTGGGCAGGGAAGGGTCTGGCCAGTGTTTAGGTGATGCTGTCAGGGGGCCTCAGGCTCACATCCCTCCGCTGGTTTTTTGAAGAGTTTCAACTACATTGGGTGATGGTGTGAGTTTTGCCAGTGTAAAGTTCTGAGAGTGTCCTTTGAACACTGTTAGTACTGGAGCCTCCCTCATACAGGACTCTGGGCCGGTCCCTGATGTGAAGAAAGGAATGAGACACCATCTCTGCCACTGAAGAATGAGGTGATAATGATCCTGGGGAACCCGCGGCAGTGATGGTGAATGAGTGGAAGAAGGAACCCGTCAACAGGAAAACGCCGTTCGTAATTCTTAAAACACTTAGTCCCTGCCCATGGTCAAAAAAAGGCTTTTGTTTTTTCATGTTTTGCTTTCAAACGTATAGAATTATGAAATGAATCACAAACATTTAAAGTGGGAAGTTAACCAATGGCTGTTTACCTGGAGGTCCAAAACCCCAGGACTGAGGCTGGCCTTGGAGCCCTGGACCCACGAAGCATAGCTTCTGCATGTGTGTGCTTTTCCCTAGAAGACGTTTCAGATAATTCATAATTCTCCTAATGTCTTTAAGTGCCCCAAATAAAAGGTGGGTGAGAGCCGACATCCAGTCCAATCCTTCACTTTCCTGCTGGAGCAGATGGGTCAGACAACTTGGCTCTGCTCCCAGCTCTGTCCAGCTCCCCAACCCCTTCCTGGTAATCGTGTTTCCTGGTTATTTCTTGGCTTACAAACACCTGCTCCCCATTTCCTTCCAACAAGTCTAAGAGCTTCCCCAGGGCAAGACTTTGGCTTTGTTCTCAGCCACTCGTCCCACAAGCTGGCACTGACCACCCTCTGTGGAGGGAGAGGAGATGGATGGGCCTGGGCTGGGCAGACATGTGGCCCGGTCTCAGGGCATGACTTGTCTGGCATTCCTACACCATAGCTCTTGAATTTAGTTGAACTAGGCAACAATGATAGAGTTCGGATTTGTGAAGTTCTAATTTGTAAGATTTGGTTTCAATTTAAAATTTCACTTTCTCATCTTGTAAGCCAACAGCGATGAACAACTAGATGTATTGGAAGAGGTTACATGGTCACTGGCTCATCACTGGGTGCACCCGGCGTGGGTAGAGACAATACAGGGAGGGCCCTGTGGCCCAGGGCTCCCTGTCTGATGTGTGGGTCATAATTAATAACTCTTATGTGGCACTGGCCAAGGCTGAGAAGCAGTTCCGCCCTGGCTATCCACTTGCCCAGGACCTCACAGCCGGCCGCGGAAGGCACGGGTAGCTTCCAGGCAGGTCTTGGCATTACCACCCAAACTAACTTGTGGGACTCAAGTTACACAGCAGCGTGGCTGTTGACGGTAACAGTCATATTTTCATGGTTCATAGGAATTGCTGATTTCCCAAAGAGTTTTATCTCTCTATATTTTCAAAATTTAATTTATTAATAATAAATTTTGGGCAAATATGTAAAGTGTAGGGTATTATATTTATAAAGCTAGTCCATTTCCTCCCTCCTCTACAAAAAAATGTGTTGCCTAGAAATGCACTTACAAAGTTATAGTCAACAACAAAATTCCCTTTTAACGAGTTTTACTCACAAAGACATTCAAACACACACCCATACGCACACATTCATACAAACAGAGACATGTGCTTGTCCTGAGGATAATCTGAATGATCAGAAAGATACGATGGCTCACGTTGGCTTTATAATTTGACAAGGAAGTTGCCCAAGCACACTTCCTTAATTATTATGTAATTGATGAATAACAAAAGCTTTGGTTGTTCTTTAAAAAAATACTCGAAAATTGACAGCCATGGGTCTAATATTTTCAGCTTGGGAATTTAGTTTAAATGGATGGCACTCAGCTCACGGTGAAGTGGTTTTGGAGAGGGAGCTCGCAGACAGTGGGAAAGTGCTTGGAGTGGGAAGGCAGCTGGTCTCACTTACGTCTGGTGCTCTCCAAGCGGTCTCTGTCCGATGGACTTCAGCAGCGGCTCCGGTAGGATTGCCGACTTTGGTGATGTCTTGGGGCTGGAGTCTGACTCTCCGCTCTCCTCGTCCCCCATGGCTTTAATGTAACTCCCACTTCTCATTCTCCTGCAGGGAATCTCCTCATCTTTGCCACCGGTGGGGTACCCTCCCCACTCATCCTGAGGTACCTGGGAGCAGACAGACATGAAACGCGTCAACTTTGTCACTGAGAACGGCAGCATCAGCTCCTTTTTGGGAACAAATCCTCTACAATTCCATAAAGATACACCTCTTTACAGTCATTTATCAGTTAAAGTCAGATGCATAAAAATGCATACCCTAAGAGGAAATGAATATAAAAATGTTGGTTTTCCTTCATTATAAGTGATAGGTAAACACTATGGATAAAGTGAGAACATGTGAGAAAAGTAAGAGAAGAAGGGACACTTACAATCTCAGCAGCTGGGACAAAGCACTGGCTAAAATTTAGTTTTATTTCCCTCTGGTATAAGAGGAAATTGAAAGTTGAGTAACTGAACAGAGAAGAAAAGGAAAAAAAAAAAAAGAAAACAAGAGAGAAAATGCCTATCTTATTGTATATTTATATCTTAATTGCAAGCAAATAAAAGAGGACGGTTTTAACTCTAGAAGCCAAGTTCTGTCATACATGCAAATTCTCAGTACTCAGAGTTGCAAAAGGATCTTGCCCAGCCACATCACATGCCACCTGACATATCACCAAGCACCTGTGCATGGAATATGTCTGCCTGTTACAGAACTCAGCACCCGCTCATGTTATATATCTGTGTGGTACAGAGCTGATCACCTGTGTGTGTTATACATCTGCCTTGTACAGAGCTGAGCACCCATGCATGTTATATGTCTGCCTGGTGCAGACCTGAGCAACCATGAATGCTATATATCTCTGTGGTACAGAACTCAGCACCCATGCATGTTATATGTCTGCCTGGTGAAGACCTGAGCAACCATGAATGTTACATATCTGTGTGGTACGGAACTCAGCACCCATGCATGTTGTATGCCTGCCTGGTGCAGACCTGAGCAACCATGAATGCTATATATCTGTGTGGTACAGAACTCAGCACCCATGCATGTTATATGTCTGCCTGGTGAAGACCTGAGCAACCATGAATGTTACATATCTGTGTGGTACGGAACTCAGCACCCATGCATGTTGTATGTCCGCCTGGTGCAGACCTGAGCAACCATGAATGCTATATATCTGTGTGGTACAGAACTCAGCACCTGCCTGTGCACGCTATATATCTGTGTGGTACAGAGCTGACCACCTGTGCATGTTATATGTCTGCCTGGTACAGAGCTGAGCAACTGTGCATGTTATGTGTCTGCCTGGTGCAGACTTGAGCAACCATGAATGTTATATATCTGTGTGGTATAGAACTCAGCACCCGTGTGTATTATATATCCGCATGGTACCAAACTGAGCAACTGTGCATGTTATACATCTGCCTGGCACAGAGGTGAGCACCTATGCCTGTTATATATCTGCCAGGCACAGAACTGGGCCCATGTACTTGCTATATATCTGCCTTGCACAGAGCTGAGAGCCCATACATATAACCCCCCTGTGCTGTGTATCTGACTGCTCCAGAACTGAACCCACGTGCATTTTATATCTCACCCACAATGGCCCCACAGGCTGCCTGCTGTGTGTTTGTGTGAAGTGTCTCTCTGAGGGGAGGGTAAACCATGAAGACGACAGTGCGGGCCAATATTCTGTTTCCATCCACCATCTGTGAAACTGGAAACCCAACGCGGCCATGAGCACAAAGTCATGGAACTGGAACACAATGGTTTGCGTTGAGGGAGCTGCTCCCTGCAGCTCAGGACCTGGTGTCTTTTCCCCAGGGTTCATTAGCTTGGAACAGCTCCCCAGAGGCTCTGGGTAAAGTTCACTCCATAGGTCAAATTCACGTTTACAAAGGCAAAAGAACACAGCATGCAGTCGCTGAGTGCAGAGAACTCCAAAGCTTTCCACAGCAACTAGCTCATCACCCACAGTCTGTAGTCAAGGAACTAACGTAGCATGTTTTTCATGTAGAAGAAGAGAATCTCCCCAAATGCTGTTTACAGAGAAAGAAAATAAAAAATTTCCATATTTAAAAAGTCTTCAGACAGGGTATTTTTTTTTCCCTTGCTGTAAAATACTTAGATACTGAGGTATATTCCTTATATCATCTTAAAAGGAACCTCCTATCTTTCCAGTGTCCATATTGCCTGTGAGCCGATCGATAGCACTACCAGCAGGGATCTGCGTGGCTGGTGGGGAAGGTAAGTCTTCTGGCTGAAGGCCCCTGTATTCATTCCTAAATGCCATGCCGCACCAGCGCTCCGGCAGATCTGACATCTTCCACATTGCAGCCCAGGACAGCAGCCAAGGAAGAGGGAAAGGCATGCTCATTTCTGTCACTCACAAATCCTGGACTTCCAGCCTGGACGAGCAGGAGCTCCCCTTACCATGGACCCCGTGTGACAAGGAGTCCTGAACACCACACAGTCCTGCAGCAACAAGGCGCAGACACCCGAACACCACACAGTCCCACAGCAACAAGGCGCGGACACCCGAACACCACACAGTCCCGCAGAAACGAGGCACAGACACCCGAACACCACACAGTCCCCCAGTAACAAGGCGCGGACACCCGAACACCACACAGTCCCGCAGCAACAAGGCGCAGACACCCGAACACCACACAGTCCCGCAGCAACAAGGTGCAGACACCGGAACACCACATAGTCCCCCAGTAACAAGGCGCAGACACCCGAACACCACACAGTCCCGCAGCAACAAGGTGCAGACACCGGAACACCACATAGTCCCCCAGTAACAAGGCGCAGACACCCGAACACCACACAGTCCCGCAGCAACAAGGTGCAGACACCGGAACACCACATAGTCCCCCAGTAACAAGGCGCAGACACCCGAACACCACACAGTCCCCCAGTAACAAGGCGCAGACACCCGAACACCACACAGTCCCCCAGTAACGAGGCGCAGACACCCGAACACCACACAGTCCCGCAGAAACGAGGCGCAGACACCCGAACACCACACAGTCCCGCAGTAACAAGGCGCAGACACCCGAACACCACACAGTCCCACAGCAACAAGGCACGGACACCCGAACACCACACAGTCCCGCAGAAACGAGGCACAGACACCCGAACACCACACAGTCCCCCAGTAACAAGGCGCAGACACCCGAACACCACACAGTCCCGCAGCAACAAGGTGCAGACACCCGAACACCACACAGTCCCGCAGAAACGAGGCACAGACACCCGAACACCACACAGTCCCCCAGTAACAAGGCGCGGACACCCGAACACCACACAGTCCCCCAGTAACAAGGCGCGGACACCCGAACACCACACAGTCCCGCAGCAACAAGGTGCAGACACCCGAACACCACACAGTCCCGCAGAAACGAGGCACAGACACCCGAACACCACACAGTCCCCCAGTAACAAGGCGCGGACACCCGAACACCACACAGTCCCGCAGCAACAAGGTGCAGACACCGGAACACCACATAGTCCCCCAGTAACAAGGCGCAGACACCCGAACACCACACAGTCCCGCAGCAACAAGGCGCAGACACCCGAACACCACACAGTCCCGCAGTAACGAGGCGCAGACACCCGAACACCACACAGTCCCGCAGCAACGAGGCGCAGACACCCGAACACCACACAGTCCCGCAGAAACGAGGCGCAGACACCCGAACACCACACAGTCCCGCAGCAACGAGGCGCAGACACCCGAACACCACACAGTCCCGCAGCAACGAGGCGCAGACACCCGAACACCACACAGTCCCGCAGCAACGAGGCGCAGACACCCGAACACCACACAGTCCCGCAGAAACGAGGCGCAGACACCCGAACACCACACAGTCCCGCAGTAACAAGGCGCAGACACCCGAACACCACACAGTCCCACAGCAACAAGGCACGGACACCCGAACACCACACAGTCCCGCAGAAACGAGGCACAGACACCCGAACACCACACAGTCCCCCAGTAACAAGGCGCGGACACCCGAACACCACACAGTCCCGCAGCAACAAGGTGCAGACACCGGAACACCACATAGTCCCCCAGTAACAAGGCGCAGACACCCGAACACCACACAGTCCCGCAGCAACAAGGCGCAGACACCCGAACACCACACAGTCCCGCAGTAACAAGGCGCGGACACCCGAACACCACACAGTCCCACAGAAACAAGGCGCGGACACCCGAACACCACACAGTCCCGCAGCAACGAGGCGCGGACACCCGAACACCACACAGTCCCGCAGCAACGAGGCGCAGACACCCGAACACCACACAGTCCCGCAGCAACGAGGCGCAGACACCCGAACACCACACAGTCCCGTAGCAACGAGGCGTGGACACCCGAACACCACACAGTCCCGCAGTAACGAGGCGCAGACACCCGAACACCACACAGTCCCGCAGTAACGAGGCGCGGACACCCGAACACCACACAGTCCCGCAGTAACGAGGCGCGGACACCCGAACACCACACAGTCCCGCAGCAATGAGGCGCAGACACCCGAACACCAAACAGTCCCCCAGTAACAAGGCGCAGACACTGGAACACCACACAGTCCCGCAGCGACAAGGCACAGACACGCGTACAACACACAGTCCCGCAGCCGCAAGGTGCGGACACCCGACCAACACACAGTCCCACAGTGACAAGGCGCGGACACCCGAACACCACACAGTCCCGCAGCAACGAGGCGCAGACACCCGAACACCACACAGTCCCGTAGCAACGAGGCGTGGACACCCGAACACCACACAGTCCCGCAGTAACGAGGCGCAGACACCCGAACACCACACAGTCCCGCAGTAACGAGGCGCGGACACCCGAACACCACACAGTCCCGCAGTAACGAGGCGCGGACACCCGAACACCACACAGTCCCGCAGCAACAAGGCGCAGACACCCGAACACCACACAGTCCCGCAGTAACAAGGCGCAGACACCCGAACACCACACAGTCCCGCAGCAATGAGGCGCAGACACCCGAACACCAAACAGTCCCCCAGTAACAAGGCGCAGACACTGGAACACCACACAGTCCCGCAGCGACAAGGCACAGACACGCGTACAACACACAGTCCCGCAGCCGCAAGGTGCGGACACCCGACCAACACACAGTCCCACAGTGACAAGGCGCGGACACCCGAACACCACAGTCCCGCAGGCCCCTGTGGGTCACAGTGCAGGTGGATCACAGCTGTAGCACCCGCAAGGTGGCCCAGGTACACGACAGCTCACAGCGACACCCTAGCACCATGCACACTAGAAGATCCGGATGCTGTGATGAGGATGCTGTGATGCTGTGATGAGGGTTGGACAGGATGGGAAGTTCCAGATTCTCCCTCCACCCAGATTCCAAGAGGCCCAAAGGCTCAGGACAAGGATCCTGAACTGTGACCATGAGCTGGACAGGCAGTGTCTGCGGTCCTCTCCAGCTGGGTTCTTCTAAAGCCTTTATGACCTGGTGCCTTGTGCCCAGGTCTGCACGGGTTCAAAGAGGAATACAGACCAGGCTGAAAGGGAATTGGAGGTATCGTGTGCATGTCTTCTCACACTGCTAATAAAGACATACCCCAGACTGGGCAATTTATAAAGGAAAGAGGTTTAACTGACTCACAGTTCCACATGGCTGGGGAGGCCTCGCAGTCATGGCAGAAGGCAAATGAGGAGCAAAGTCATGTCTTACATGGTGGCAGGCAAGAGAGTGTGTGCAGGGGAACTCCCTTTTAAAAAACCATCAGATCTCATAAGACTTGGTCACTATCATGAAAACAGCACAGGAAAGACCCACCCCCATGATTCAATCACCTCCTACCGGGTCCCTCTCATGACACATGAGGATTATGAGAGCTGTCAGGCAAAATGAGATTTCCGCGGGGACACAAACCATATCAAGTATTAATGACCTGGTCAATGTAAAAGTCCCACAGATGACACCGCAGAGCTGCAGAGCTGTAGGTCAGGTAAGAGACAGGCCTGGGGCCTCAGCCACAGCAGGTTCTCTCAGCAAGAAATCAGCAATTAAGAAAACAGGCGTACATTTGCCCATGTTTTGTTCAAATTTTGTCCATGTGAATTTTGGTTTACATTTCCTGACAGTGAGGAAGTTTGAGCACTGGAAAAAGATGACTAAGGAAGAATAAAGAATTCACAACTTTGGGGACTTGACAATTCTTATCTCCCTGTCTTCAGGCCAGGTGGCGGGCAGTGGAGCGCCCAGTCTTTCTGGAGATGACTGGAGGCCTTCGGACTGGTCATGTCCTTAGACTGGGCAACTTTCCTTCCATGAAGCTTCCCCAAGACAATGCAGCCCAGGGTCAGGGACTGGGGAATTGGTAATCAGGGAAAAAGGAGAAATGACAACAATACTGTATCATAGGGGATGGCTTACAATATTTATTAAAACCACAGGATGGATACTACCCAGCTATCAAAAATAATATTGCAGAATGTGTATTTAGTGATGAAAAGATGCTCATGAAGGGGAAAAGCAATTTTTAAAGCACTTGACATTTTTATGTCTTTTAAAGATGTGACTGTGTTATGTGCAGAAGCAGCCAGAAGAGGTGAAACAGGGACCGTCACTAGGAGATGAAGATTACAGGGTTTTCAATGACTTTTCTTTATATTTTTAAATTGTCTACATGAACCCTATATGACTTTTGTAATAAACACCCTTATTTTTAATTGAAGAAAAGCCACAGTTCTCAATGACATTACAATTCGGTACAGGAGATGGACATGAAATGAGTGATAGCATCATCAGGGTGGAGAAGCCAGTGTGGAGGGGACACGTGTTGAAGGTCACTGTTGGCTGATGGGAGGGGCCAGGATCAGGAAAGGTCCTGGGGTGAGGTCCGGGTTTCCTTTTGTCTGAGCTGGACCAGCAGAAGGTGCAGGCAGAGGCGATGGGGCAGAGGGAGGCCCGGCCACCCAGTTCCTGGGCACGGGGGAGCTCGCGCTGCCACTCTCCTGGGAATGTGTAAAAAGCTGAGTTCGGGAAGGGAGGCTGAGGCTGGCTGGCGGCAGATGGAAGAGCAGCTCCTCCGCCATCAAAGAAGAGATTCACTTTGGCAGGTTTATGGGATTTTTTTGTGAATTAAAAACATGTTTCCATAAAAAACAAAGTAAAGATTTTTTTCTTCAGCAGGCTGCAAATTAACTAACAAATGAGACCAGCTTGTATGTTTCTGTTTCTGATTTAAGAAGCCAATTTCGCAGGCTTTGACAGAAGAAATTTCAATACAGAAAGAATGTCAACCAGAGTCAATTTCAAAGCATGAATTCAAGTACCAAATCCCCATTCCAAAGCATATGTCTGGAGACTATCAAAAGAACAGAAGAGCAATACTAAAATGCCAGCCTGCCTCAGCAAACAAATCTCTCTCCGTTATGTTACAGCGTTCGAACCCTGCAGCCCTCAGCCCAGGGTGGCCAAGTGCACGCTCTGAAACCAAAATGGCTTTATGGCCTTCAGTGAAGGAATGAATAAATTTCTTTTCACGACGGCTACCAGACTCTGCAAATCCAGTTTGCAGTCCCTGCTGCATTTAACGCCAATCAATTACCCTAATTACCTCCTTGTACCTAGTGATGAGTGATGTTCATAATTTCTAACAAAAAGGCACTTTCATAAGGGTGACATCAGCATACATTTCGACGTCTCCTGTTACTTGCTTTAGGGATAGTTCAACACTGCACAAACTGGAATATCTTTTCTTTCTTCCAAGCTGCAAAGCCCAGGTGAAAGGGGCCAGGATTATATCATCATATTCTCTCGGAGGCACTGGAACCGAGGAAGAACATTATCGTCCATTGCTGTGCGTTCCCACAGGGAAATGTCTTCTGCATTCCTTTAAGCCGTGTGTGTGTGTGGGGGTGTGTGTGTGTGGGGGTGTGTGTGTGTGTAAAGTACGTATATGTGTATGTGTGCAGTTATATGGGTGTGCATGCATGCATATGTGTGTGTATGTGTGTATGTGTAATGTGCATATATGTGTATATGTGCAGGTATATGGGTGTGCATGCATGCCTATGTGCGTATGTGTGTTTATGTGTGTATGTGTAATGTGCATATATGTGTATGTGTGCAGTTATATGGGTGTGCATGCATGCCTATGTATGTGTGGGTATGTGTGTATGTGTAATGTGCATATATGTGTATATGTGCAGGTATATGGGTGTGCATGCATGCCTATGTGCATATGTGTGTTTATGTATGTGTAATGTGCACATATGTGTATGTGTGTGTGCAGGCAAATGGGTGTGCATGCATGCCTATGTGTGTATGTGTGTGTATGTTTGTATGTGTCTCCGTCCTTCCCAGAGACTGTGGCAAAGGCTCCTGCCCACGCTTCCCTCTTCTCCTGCCTCCTGACCCATAGGTGTGTCCCCCAGGCCAGGGGTGTGGCCTCACCCTCTTCTGGGGCTGTGAGTTGTGAACTGTCTTTCCTATGGCCATCTCCAAACCTGTGGGCCACACTACAGCTGAGTGTACAAAACCCCCATCTAAGCTGCCTGCGACTGGGCACACGTGACTGGGCCCTTTGGCCCCGTCCAGCTCTTCTCGCCCTCATGCTTGGAATGGGAGCCACGGGCTCATGGACACCAGGAGGCCACCAACAGAGGCGCTGCATGCCTGGCATAACCCCACCCACATGGGAGCCCCCAGGATGCGTGTATGCCACACTCACCCCTCCAGGACCAAGGTGCCTGCTCCAAGCTGCTGGGAGGCGCCAGCCAATGGCTGAGTCTCTCCAGGGCATGCCCTCAGCCCCTCAGCGGGAGAAAGCTGCCTTCCCCACGCCCGTCCTTGGGAAGGACACACAAGTTATGGCCTGAATTGTGTTCCTCCAAATTCCTATGTTGAACTCTAACCCTTGGGACCTCAGAAATGTGATTATTTGGAGATGGGACATTTACAGAGGTGAAGAAGGTAAAATGAGGTCACCAGGGTGGGCACTGATCCTGTCTGCCTGGTGTCCTCCTAAGAAGGGGAGATGAGGTCACAGACAGGCAGAGAGGGGGCAACCCTATGGGGACATGGGGAGAGGACGGCGTCTGCGTGCCCAGGAGAGGCTCAGCAGGAGCTGGCCTTGGGACTCCATGGTCTTGGGCACCAGCCACCAGGACCCTGCGGAATGAATGTGCCTTTGGACGCTCCCCGGGTGTGTATGCCCATCATGGCACCCGAGCTGACTCACGCACCACCCAGGCTGGCGGCATGAAGGCAGGACGGCCACTCCTTGCCTCGGTGCGGAGACCCCTGAGTTCACACAGCACCTGAGTTCTCTCAGAATCAGCCGAGACCTGTCCCCGCTGCTCACCCCTGCCCTCTGCCCCATCCTGTGTCCTCACCCCTCAGCCACCATCTCCTTGTTGAGAGGACACCCGTGGCCATCGGCAAGTCCATCTCACCAGGGGCTCTTTCCGGGACCCTGAGGGAGGTCAGGCAGGCACAGTTATAGCCATTTATTTCCATGGAAAGCCCCTATTGCGAGCCCCCCGGCTGCACAGCTTGCGAGAAGGTTCCACGCGTCTGTCTTGTTCTAAAGCTCATGCTCTTTGGATGACACCAGCGGTTCCCAACCTGGTAATTCTGCCCCCAGGGGACATTTGGTGACATCTGGATATATGTTTGGTTGTCACTAAATGGGGGTGCTTCTGGCAGGTAGTGGGTGGAGGCCAGAAATGCTGCTCAACATCCCCCAGTGCATAAGAACAACCCCATGAGCGTCTCCCAGCCCCCACTCCGCCGTGCTGAGCTTGAGAAACACTGGGTGCATGGCTGTGCTCAACATCCCCCATTCCATAAGACCGACCCCACAAGCATCTCCCAGCCCCCATCCCGCTGTGCTGAGCTTGAGAAATGCTGGGTGCATGGCTGTGCTCAACATCCCCCAGTGTATAAGACGTACCCCACAAGCGTCTCCCAGCCCCCACTCCCGTGCTGAGCTTGAGAAACGCTGGGTGCGTGGCTGTGCTCAACATCCCCCATTCCATAAGACCGACCCCACAAGCATCTCCCAGCCCCCATCCCGCTGTGCTGAGCTTGAGAAATGCTGGGTGCATGGCTGCTGCCTCCCGGGATGTACATCTCAGCGGAAGAGATCTTCGCGATGCTGCTCAAATCCACTCTGGTATCCCTACAACAATTTAGCTTGGGTGGGAAGTCTTTCCTTTCCTGTTTGTTTGTTGTGGTTTTTCCTCTGAGCCACTGAAACCAAGTCAGAGTTAGGTTTAGAGTTCAGCTGCCCACTTCATTTTCTTAAGGACAAACTTGATTCCATTCCACTCCTTAACACCAAGACAGACAAGGGATGACTTAAATTGCAGTTCACCGGCCTGAGCTCCAACAGCTCCTAGTCCTGCTGTACTTTGGGTTGGGTCAGCCCTTCCAGGATCATTCACAGACCAGTACTGCACGTGGATCACCAAGTCTGAGGCAGGAGACACAGTCTCAGCGGGAACAGAGAAGCCTGGGGCATCCACTGTCCTAGGAGGGAGAGAACAGAGCCGGACTCTGCCCAGCTGCACACCCACAGGAGAAGACCCCTTAGCTGCCCTGGGAGGAAGAGGTCAGAGCCTAACCCCGTCCACCTGCACTCCTGCAGGAGCAGACCCTCAGCTGTCCTGGGTGGGAGAGGACAGAGCAGGACTCCGCCCACCTGCACACCCACAGGAGCAGAGCCTCATCTGCCCGGGGAGGGAGAGGACAGAGCCGGACCCCATCTACCTGCACTCCTGCAGGAGCAGAGCCTCAGCTGCCAAGTTGAGGGCACCGTGCCCAGAACAAGGTGACCACTCGGTGGCCCTCGTGGCACAAATGCAGATGGTTCCTCAGGGTCTTAGATCACAGAATCCAAGGACCCAGTCACAGGTCACAAGGTTTCTGCACCCAGTCACCAGGAGGTCTCTGCATCCACGACCATCTTGAGTTACAATTAGGCCATGTCATTCTCCCCTGGGAAACCTGGATAAAACAGCACATGTACCCACCCAGTGTTCCATGTTCACATGAGTTATGATTTCCAGTGTGCTTTTCGGAACACTGTCTTGAATCTCACCACAAACGGAGGTGTGCAGGATTGAAGAGGCAGAAAGATTTACCAGACACAAGGCTGGCCAACAACCCAAAACCAAACACCCTTCAACATCCATCAGCATTTCAACACACATTGCTGGAATTTCTGTCATGGGGATAAGAATGTGGTGGGTCCTAAGATGATGTCACTGAGATGTGACACAGCCCAGCGATCTCCCTGCCTGCCCGGCACCAAGCTGCCCCCAGCGATGACACACCGAGTCCCAGGACAACTGGGGAATGGGAGGAGTCCAGCCGGGGAGATAGTGAGAGGCTCGAAGGCACAGGCCCAGCTCCCGCACTCCTGCAGACGGTCCCTGATACACGAACGGGCTCGGTGAGCACCATCGAGATCCTGCGAAGCCCTGTGTGACGTTACTCAAGGTGGGAGAGGATTCTGTGGCAGTCGCGGCCGGGGGGAAGCGGTGACCCAAAGGCAGGGCAGTTGTGGAGGAGCCCCTCACAACACAGGCTTTGCAGTCAGGAAATGGTGTGGCCTGGGCCACAGGACAGGGAACACAGAGTGTGGGGGGCAGGCACACGTGGCTCCTGGAAGCGGAGGTCACCGCTTTGTCTAAAGGAGGCGTTTTAGGACTCACACTGGACGGATAGGGCAGCTGGTGGCTGGGTGTCAGTGCAGGACAGATCCAGACCAGAAACTCGAGGGGCTGCGGAAGGATTGTGCAGGGTTGTGCGTCTGTGTCCAGAGCGGCTTAAAAGGGGATGAGAATTTCCTCCCGGCCCTGCTGTTCCACTATGGGATTGGAAGTGAGGTGTGGCCACACCCCAACTCTCCTATACATTCACGGCCCCAGATCTATACCACGAGCCACTTAAAACAAAAGCCCTCCTTTCAAATTGCAACGTGCATTACAGTGGAGCACAGCCAGGCTGGCCAGTTCTTCCTTTCTGCTGACCACTGGTATCGCTAAGGATAGGAACCTACCACAGCAATCTCCTTTCTCACTCTTTTGCTCCTAAAACTACAACTACAGAGAAGTTTTCTGAGAAGCTTGTCAGAACTATTTGTTTTCTGGAGTTGAAAGCACCCCATAGGCCACAACGCCAGCCTTCCTGAACTGGTGGTGATACTGTGAGGGTGGTGGGCGTGGGGGAGGGGGGGCTGGGGCGCGTGGGTCCTTCCTGCTTGCCAAGTTCTGGAACATGGGACACCTAGGTGTCCGGAGAGACCCTTATGCTCAAGCCAGCGTCCTCTGGAACGTTGCAGGATACAGGTGCCCCTCGCTAATTGTTACTGAGTGTGTTGGACCCTCCTAGATACAGGGCAAAGCGGGACAAAGACAGGACCCGGGCTCAGGAGGCAGGTGGGGAGCAGACGGACCCTCACTAAAGGTCAAGGTGGAGGCCAAGCTGAGCTGAGGGCGTGAAGGAAACAAGCAGGGAGGGGTCACCCAGCATGTGGAGGTGGGCCTGTGGCAGGAGGGCCAGAGGTGGCCCAGGCTGTCCCAGGCCACCACACCCAACTCTGATGAGACTCAGGTTCCACCCCAGATAGGGCAGAAACAAGCAAACGGCCAGCGTCGTGCATTCCGTGACAAACCATTTTGTTTATTTATTTATTTATTTATTTAGAGATAGAGTCTTGCTCTGTCACCCAGGCTGGAGTGCAGTGGAGTGATCTTGGCTCACTGCAACCTCCACCTCCCAGGTTCAACCAATTATCAGGCCTCGGCCTCCTGAGTCGCTGGGGCTACAGGCACTTGTCACCAGGCCTGGCTAGTTTTTGTATTTTTAGTAGAGACAGGGTTTTGCCATTTTGGCCAGGTTGGTCTTGAACTCCTGACCTCAGGTGATCCACCTGCGTTGGCCTCCCAAAGTGCTAGGATGACAGGTGTGAGCCACCGTGCCTGGCCCTGTGACAAGCCTTTTAAATGCTTATTGTAGAGACAAGAAACAGGGGAGCCTGGCTCCATTTTGTAAAAGACGGATGATTTTTTTAAACTACACCGCAAGGATGACCTGTTGATCTGGGAGATGGGACTTTTAAGACGTGTTTTTGTACCTAACTGGAAACCTCACAAATGCAGTAGCTGAGCCTGAAAGCCGGGGATCTGCACGGCCTACAAAACAGACACGTCCTTCAGCGAATAGCTGCAAGGAAAGGTCAGTACTCGGTGATGGGACCCGCTGCAGAGGGCGGGAGCAGGGAGAGGTTCTGAAACACTTTACAAGCAGGGAGGGAATGCTCAGGGCTCCCCGTTTTCATTCCACCCCCTCCCTTCTGTGTTCTTTTCTGCCATTTGCTTCCAACACGTGAACATGTAAAAAGCCTGACAGGTAAAACCCAAAGTCTAACAGGGCTGCCTGTGAACACGCCAAATAACATGGGGCTGCTGCCCGTGAACACGCCAAATAACATGGGGCTGCTGCCCGTGAACACGCCGAGCACAACGGGGCTGCTGCCCGTGAACACGCCGAGCACAACGGGGCTGCTGCCCGTGAACACGCCAAATAACATGGGGCTGCTGCCCGTGAACACGCCAAATAAAATGGGGCTGCTGCCCGTGAACACGCCGAGCACAACGGGGCTGCTGCCCGTGAACACGCCGAGCACAACGGGGCTGCTGCCCGTGAACACGCCAAATAAAACGGGGCTGCTGCCCGTGAACACGCCAAATAAAACTGGGGGTCTGAACCTCTTCATGTCAAATAAAGAGTAGGGTCCGAACCTCTTCCCCAGGAGGGCCAGGGTTGCGGCCGGGCGACGCCAGGTGGGGAGGACACTAGAAGAGGAGAAAACCAGGAGCGCAGGACGGGGTGGGAGACTGGGAAGCCGCAGAGAGGAGGCCTGAGGACAGGAGGGAAGGAGGTGGGGACAGAGGCCATGGGCTGGAGGGGCTGCCGGGTCTTCTGTGGGAGGCAGCAGGGGCCCCGCTGTCCCTCCATCTGATGCCGCTGGGAGCCTTCCCAGGGAGGCGGCGTCTCTCCCTTCCTGCACGTCCCTGGGAGTTTCTGTGGACTGTGGCATAGAGAGCCTTTGGCATCCTGAGCTAAGCCTCGGTGAATCCGTTCTGCATTCCTACAATGCTCCTGAAAAGTTTGACCTGAGATGCTTAGTCTGCTGATGCAGAAAAGATGAAAACAAGAGCTTTGTGAAAGAATAACGTGAGGCCTGAATTGCCTTTCAATTCCACTTAGTCTCCGTTTTGACCTACTTAAAAACAAGAAAAAAATCTTCCTCTAATGTGAACCACATACTCTGTACAAACCAAGGGTGAAAATGAAAAGTGATCCTGTCGTTCAGCTGCAAGTGCTCCTAGTGAAAAAAGGAAGACAATTTATAAACATTTATTTCTCTCTTCTTATTCTTTTAAATCTTATCTGTACACTAGGACCCACAGACAAATTCCTTTAGTTTCCCTATTTCCCGGCTGTGAAATAAAATCTGGGTTTGTGAGGACCCAGAAACCTGTAGTTTTCCACCAGAAAGTTTAATGCAATCGACAGGAAGGGACAGCCCTGCACAGGCATCTTTGAAAATGCCAGATGTCAATCCAGCTGAGTCCTAGGACAGAAACAGCCTGAGGAGGTTGCACACAGCTCCTGATATTCAGCTTCATAGATCTTTCCATGAGGGGTCCAGCGGTGACCACTGGGGGACAGTGAGGAGGGGAGAGAAGTCACTGAGCTGCATCCCCTAAAAGAGGTGGTTTCACTGGGAGGTCGATGTGGGGATGGGGGGAGATTGCTACTGCAAGAAAACGCCCTTGTGAACGAGCGCCGTGAAAGCCATGGCTGCTCCCTCCAGACGACCTTCCATCCTCCGGGCAGTGCTTCCCAATGTCGGCATGATAACGCTCTGGGTTGTTTCCGAGGATGTGTCATTTGAGTGGACGTGAGAGGGAGGCCAGTGGCGTCCGGGCAGGGAAGTCCAGGAGTGGGTGGCCGGCTGCAGAACAACAGGACCAGAGTGTCTGGAATGACCCCATGGCACGGAACTCAGACTGACAGACACAATCAGACCAACCAGCTGGTTCCAAACAAAAAAAATCTAGGGGGAGGAAGAGAGGAAAGAGAGGAGAAACCTCGGACTGAATGAGATGAAGAGGCTCATCAGCAGCTGCCAGGCGGGACTCTTCTCTGGATCCTGATTCAAATAAAAGCCAACAAGAGACAGTGAGCCCTCAGGGGAATGTGACCACTGACCAGGCTGATATAATGCAGGTGGTTATGTTTCAAAAGAAAGCATCCTCATCATTCCGTGTGGATCTTTTGGAGATCAACACAGGCATATTTACAGTTGTATCTGTCTGTCGTGTGGGATTTGTTGCAGTGTAGCCTGGGTGGGAAGGCGTGAGTGCAGATGGAATGAGGTCACTTTCGGAGGGATGGTTTTTGAAAGGGACTGATGGTGCGCGGGTTCACTCTGTCTCACTTCACCTTTGTGGACGACTGGTATTCCCTGCACCTAGATCATGGAATAGCTGTTGGAGGCAGAGAGAAGCATGTTCCTGGGAGGAAGTGGGTGGGAGAAGCTCCTGGGAGAAGGCAGGTCCAAGGGGCACAGGACCTGTGGAGAAGGCGCAGCTGGAGGGGCTGGGGGAGAGTGGCAGGCATTGGACGCAGGTGACCCTGGGGCAAAACCTGGAGGCTCTGACAGTGTCCTGAAGTGCTCACTCAGGGAACATTGACTATCCACACCAGGCACAGACAAAAACAAGAGAGCAGTGTGTCTGTGACAATGAGGAGACAGATGAGAGTGAACCTCGATTCTTTCTACCAGGCTTCTCTAAACAAGCAGACACAACTTTTACATTTGGATATGATTAGGGTTTGCCAACAGCAAACAAAATTTACACCTCTTCCATTGCTATAAAGTAATATTTTATGCAACTACCAATTTGTCTCTGAATAAATCTGCCTGCAAAGGCAATTTGGTTAGCATTTCCTTTCAAAACAGAGCTGTTGAGACGTGGACGCTGGACCTGATGGTGACGGTGCCGCTGGAAGGATTTGCCACCACGACTCCCAGAAAGAATCACGGCTACTGGTCCCCCCGTCCCATTAGTTGACTGCCTGTTGGCTCAGCCAGCAATGGCCCATTACTCCATGAAGACAATTCTAACCTGATGCGAGGCCCACAGCCGCTGCTCTAGGCAAGCAACAGTGATTTGTGAGTTGGGACACACATGTTATGTTTTTTTTAACAGCGCTATTGACTGATGGAAGTCACTGAGCGGCATACTCAGAAGTAGCGTGTGCCTCCCAGAGGGCTTCTCCAGTAAACTCAGGAATGGCACAATTCAGAGACAGTGAGTGAAATCACATAAAACAGGGAATTCTGCAATATGCCAGCTCTAGGGATCTACCTTCTTTGTTTTTGCCTTTGGTAAATCCATTTAATCCACACCCCAGAGACACAGAGGACTTTTCCATAATCAGGCTTTTTGTGGTGGGGGGTGCTTAGAGAGGCTGTGGCCAGGTGCAGGGAGTGAACTCAGGAATGTCGCAGGCCCATTTCCATTAGGCCGGTCCATCAGCTCTCACATGGAAAACATCCACATGGGCAAGTCTGTGTTTGCTGTGGTTGTTAAACCCTCCAGCCTTAGAGGCCTTAAAGAAATAGCCCACTGTGTTTAGAGGGATGGTTCCAAGGAGGAGTCGGGATCTTCAGAGGCCCTCCCAGAGCAGGCCAGACTCACGCATGAGAGCTGCCCATAGATAATGTCTTGCCATCCCTGCAGCCCCGCGCACAAAGCCATAGCGTGCCGTCAATCCTCGAGTCTACCGGCAAATGATGGATAAAGAAGATGCGGTACGTACACAGGGGACACTATTCAGTCTTTGAAAGAAGGAGATCTGCCATTCTCCACAACACAGGTGAGCTGGAAGAAACTGCAAAGCAGGATGAGCCCGGCGCACACAGACAGAGGCCACATGGTCGCTCTCACGGGTGGCATCTGAAACAGCTGAACTCATAGAAGCAGAGAGTGGAACCGTGGTTACCAGAGGGACTGGGGATGGGGAAGAATTGGGAGATGTTGGTCAAAGGACAAGATTTCAGTGAGGAGGGGTCAGCTCAAGAGACCTGTTGGCCAGCACGGTAGCTGCAGTTAACAACCACGTATTGAATACTTGGAAATCATCCAGAGTGGATTTTAAGTGCTCCCACCAAAAAAAATTACGTATGTAAGGTAATGCGTGTGTTAACAGCTCAGTGGAGCTGTCCCAGAACATATCCGTATCTCAAAACATCCTGTTGCACACCCTAAATGTGTATGCAGTTGTTATCTGTCAATTAAAAAAGGAATAACGACAATACCACCTGCTGTGCCGAGACGGCCTCCACAGGGCCGTGAGCCTGCTTACCTGGAGGTAGTGGCACGGCCTCAGGGCGGGCTTGGCGTCCTGGTGCAGCAGCGGCTTGTCCAGGTTCAGCGAGCTCTTGCGGTAGGCCTCCTTGGCCTGGCTGACCGTCAGCGTAGACCAGGAGCTGCGCTTCAGGTACTTGGCGTCGGGCGTCAGCGCCAACCCCTCACAGGCCGAGCACTTGACGTCGTTGTTGCTCTTGGAGGTCTTGAGGGACAGGTCCCCGAAGGGGCTCTGCAGCGCGTCGGGGTAGCAGTGGGCCACGGGGCCCAGGTGGTGCCGGTTCAGCACGCTGGGCGTCCGATAGGTGCTGTCGCTGTCCAGGTTGTCGTCCGAGCTCCACCAGCTGCTCATGCCGGGCCGGGGCTTGCCCTCCGGCTTGCGCTCCTTGCTCTTGCTCCTCTTGCTGTGCTTGGCGTGGTGGGCGTGGTGGTGATCGTCCGCCCGGCCGTCCGCCTTGGTGCCGTTGGCGTTGCTCTTGGAGGAGCCCTCCAGCGAGTGCGACTTGGTGAAGAGCTTCTGCACGGAGTGTACCAGGTGGCGGATCCGCCCGGGGCTCTCGCTGCGCTGCTCGGCGGCCGCGGACGTCCTCTGGTACTGCAGCGTGTGGAAGCCGTCCCGGTGCAGCGGCAGCTGCTTCTCGAACTGGTCCAGCAGGTTGGCCGGGATGCGGTTGATCTTGGCACCCGCGTGGGCCACAGCGCAGTCGTCGCGCGTGTCGTAGTGAGAGCTGTAGTGCATCCGCGGGAAGGTGCTGCTGGACACGTGGTCGCCCAGCACCACCGGCATCATCACGCACTCCGAGTGCACCGAGCTGCGCGGCGAGCAGCGGTGGCGCCCCCCGGGGCAGCTGTCGGCGGGGCTCAGCAGGTAGGGCGGCCGCGCGTCGGGCCCGTGGTGCAGGTGCTCGCAGTCCTCTGGGGGCGCCAGACCACACGTGTGCCCGGAACACAGCGGCGGCTGGGTCCGACTTCCGGAAAGGCCCTTCATGCTCCTGGGCGCGGGCGAGTAGCGCTCCTCATTGAAGTGCTGCGTGGGCGACCATGAGTACTGCGGGTCTGCGGGGAAACAGAAACGGCATTCAACACCCGGAAGCGCGGCGGAAACCCTCAGGTGCGGGGAAGGGGAATATGTGACCCCCACCGTGGACTGTTTCTTCAGTAATCAGTGTCCATGTCTGGCCTGGGCACTCGAGAGGGCAGATTTGTGTTTTTTTTTTTTTTTTCTGAGACAGAGTCTCGCTCTGTCGCCCAGGCTGGAGTGCAATGGCGCGATCACGGCTCACTGCAAGCTCCGCCTCCCCGGTTCAAGCAATTCTCCTGCCTCAGCCTCCCAATTAACTGGGACTACAGGCGCCCGCCACCACGCCCGGCTAATTTTCTTTTTGTTTTTTGAGACGGAGTCTCGCCCCGTCGCCCGGGCTGGAATGCAATGCACGATCTCGGCTCACTGAAACCTCTGCCTACCGGGTTCAAGCGATTCTCCTGCCTCAGCCTCCTGAGTAGTTGGGACTACAGGCATGCGCCACCACACCCAGCTAATTTTGTATTTTTAGTAGAGACGAGGTTTCGCCATGTTGGTCAGGCTAGTTTCAAACTCCTGACCTCAGGTGATCCACCGGCCTCAGCCTCCCAAAGTGCTGGGATTACAGGTATGAGCCAGGGCACCCGGCCAGGCAGTTGTTTTTATATAGCAAAGTGTAAGGAGTGGAGAGGAAACACTGATGTTCCCAAATGGTTAATGACCAAGATTTAGCATCTAGTAGATTGAACAGGTCTCTTGACAGCCGGATTTTGGGGTATTAAAGGAAATTAACAATTTGGGGGAAAAGCATAGTTGTATTTCACATAGATTTCAGTTTTGTCGTACAGCTTAAGAAGTTTTAAAAATAGCATCTGGTACTTGATGGGTGATATTGTCTAGTAAGCTCATGTATCACATACACAGGTATTAATCGTGAAATCGTTTGTTCAGTCCACACCCTTACAGGCCAGTGAGGATTGGAGGACCTTTCTTGAGGTCCCATCTGTGTGGGGGCAGCTGTGCCTCCTTCCCCAGAGGCCAGGCTGCGTCCCCTCCCGCCTGACTCCTCCCTGTGTCCTTCTGCGGCCTGCGATGGGCTGTCCCTGAATGCCTGGAGGAGCGAGGCTGTGGCTACAACACAGCACCGCCTGTCTTATGGCCACTGAGCCACCAAGGGGCAGGTCGCTTGCTCTCTCCTCTCTCCCTGGGAAGGTGGCTGGGCGCTGGGGTGACCTGCAGAGAAGAAGGATCTGCCAGCTCCATGGCCTGTTGCTCCCCTGGTCTCTGCACTCACACCTTCCTCCTTCTGGCAGGCCCCCCTCAACCCCACATCTGCCTCCTCCATCCCAGGCCCCTCCTGCCCCAGACCCTCCTCCTTGTCACCAGGATCATCACGATGGTCTCCTCTGTCTCCCTCTCCCCCTGCCTCCACCCAGACACAGCTGTGGGGCTGACCCCCTCAAATGCACCCCAGCCCATCCACCAACTTTTAGGGGAGCCCTGTTCTTCTCAGCCTGTCACCCAGGGCCACATCTAGGACAGCAAGCTCCCTGCGGGCACAGCTGCCTGCCTTGTGACAGCCACGGGCCATACCGGAGCAGTGCCAGGCCCAGACCAGATGTCCAAGCTCTGTGATGACCAGAGGAGCTGCCGAGCCTCTCTCTGCCCCACGGTCCGCACGTCCCTGTGAGTCTGCTGAGCCTTAAGCACACCCAGCTGCCGTCATTTGTAGATGTCGCTGCCCGGGTTCTGCCGCCTCTCCTCCCAGCCTGGAATGCATCCCTGCATTCACTCCAAGACCCGGCTCCACACCACTCGGCCTTGCTGTGTGCCGTCCTCGAGGCCAAAGACCCAGACAGGAGCAAGAAGTGGCCTCCTCGAGGGGTGAACGTGGCCATCTCCTCAGGAAGGGAACTATCCCCCACACGTATGTCCAATACCTGCCTCTCCTGGACCACCTCCATGCCTCGGATCCCGGAACGAATTCCTGCCTGCCAGCTCCCCCGTCACCATAAGCGTCTCTCCCACTTGCTCCTCTCTCGCCGCCACCCTAAGCAGCCTGAGATGCACCCCTGCTTGCAGTCTTGGGGTGAGTCCATCACGCCCTACCCACTCTGACTCCCTGAGCAACATGGATGCCAGGGAAAGCAAGCAGAGTGATGGGGAGTGAGAGTTTTCCCATCGTGTCCAACCCCAACCCTCCAGGTAACCAAGGCAAAAACAAACAAACAACAACAACAAAATCCCCTGCTGATAATGTTTACCAAGTGACTAGTCCTAGGTATGGCCTCAAAACGTCGCAGATTTCAGGATCCAGGACTGCCAGCCATCCGGGCCAGCATGGCCATGGAAACACGGGATAAGGAAGGGATACGATTTCATGAGTCCCTGGGAAGTCAGGGACCGGCTTCTCACACCCAGGTGTGAATGCGGAAGGGAACGTAAAGATTTCCTGAGGGATCCTGAGAGACTAACAGCAAGGTGTGGGGCTGTTTCTCCCACTGAGGCCAGCAAAGGGATTGCTCGTGCATCTTCTCACAGTAAACAGTTTCCAGTTGAAGGATAAAGAGATCCTTTAACTTCAAGGTGAGCCTCACTGTGTTATATTTCAGGTGCCTACGCTGTCTCACAGGAGCACCTACACTGTAATGGCCGGCGGCGTCTTCCTTCCTCAAATAGTCAAATTATAATGAGAGCACTTTAATATACTGGGGGAATATTTAGATATTATTTTAATATAATTAAAAGCAAATTTTCAAATGAAATTCAATATTCAGCTGCTAAATAGCAAAACTATGTGCTGCAATCCAGACTTTACAGCGGCATAAAGTTGTCATCCTATTATCTTTTGCTTTGTTTTTCCATTAACATGTAATTTAATACAATTCTAATCTTCCTTCATATTAAGAAGCGAGTCCATTACTGCCCCACTCACGTATCCTACTTCTGCCTAATGTTTAGCCTAGAAGCTATGTTATGAATGTGGCTTCATAAAAGAACGGCATAAAAGATAAAATTTAACCGAAATGAATTAAATTTGATTATGCCACATGTTGATACCACATTCTCATTTCCACTATACAGGACTGGATTTCCTGATGGATGCATGGAAACATGTACTTTAAAATATTATCACAATAATGACAATGGCAGTGTGCTGTAAACAATGGCAACACTAGAACATGTAACGAGCACTGAGCTAGGTCTCCGGGTTTTTTAGGTGTGCACAATGTGTAATAAATACTTAGGGGCTGGTAATTTCTTTTTGTGAAAATGAGGTCGCAAACACAAAATGCGGAAATCATCTTAGTTTCCTAATTTCCAGTGCTTCACAACACCATTTTTGTCATTGACAGAAAACAGCAATTATAGTCATTATTCATGAACGTACAACCATCTCCCCAAATTCAGAAAAGAATGTAAATGCACGTCTTACTGTTGCACTTATGGGGCGGCCGGCCTACCCAATCTAAACAGCATATTGTAAGTGTAACAATAACAACATGAAGAATGCAGCAAATATTTACAGGGTACACGCCGTGCTTGTGGGACTCTTCCCAGGAGGTCCCCTCTGACCCTCCGACCCTTCATCGAGCAGCGTTTACAGGGTACACGCCGTGCTTATGGGACTCTTCCCAGGAGGTCCCCTCGGACCCTCTGACCCTTCATGGAGCAGCGTTTACAGGGTACACGCCGTGCTTATGGGACTCTTCCCAGCAGGTCCCCTCCGACCCTCCGACCCTTCATGGAGCAGCGTTTACAGGGTGCACGCTGTGCTTGTGGGACTGTTTCCAGGAGGTCCCCTCCGACTGCCTTCATGGAGCAGCGCTTACCCTGTTGCAGGCTGAGGAAACCGAGGGGAGATGGGCAGCATTCCCACCTCTTACACTTGGCCGTTGATGGATGGGAAGGCAGTGTTTGGAGCCCTACTTTCCTACTTTCTTGTCCAAACCCAGCGAGTAGTTCCACACTGGGCTGGCCTGAGCCAGCCAGCTGCCTGCATGCCTCAGTGACAATCCCAGCCCAGGGCTTTGGGGAAAGCATGCAGCTTACCCAGGGCAGCCACCAGTGTGAGAGCAGAGAGGAAGAGGCCGTGCACAGGGGTCCTCCCCAGCCCTCCCCTGACTATAGGCAATGAGGGGCCCTTCCCACCAGGAATGCCAGTTCCTCCTCCCTGCCTGAAGCTCATTTGACCCAGACTTATCTGCCTGCATTTTCTTCTGCTTAGGAAAGGGAGGTGGAGACCCTCAGTATGTATCTCTCCTGCCCTCCACCCTAAAAAGAATTGCCCTGCTGCAAGTGGAAGCCCACTGAACTTAAAGCAAAAACCAAACAAACCAAGACAAAACAGAACAACAAAAGCTTTATAAAGTAGACCATGGAGCGAGTTACTAAATAAATACTGATACACTCTACCAGAGTGTATTTTTCCCAAACTAGTTAAGCATAAGCAACATTTCCTCAGAAATTGTAATTGGTGTTGTTGAAAATAGTGAGACAATCCTGGTGGTGCTGGAATCACACTGACTCTCTCGGCCATCCTGGTCTTTCTGTCTCCTCTGCCGTCCCTTCTTCTGTCCCCCAAGTGACACTTGCTCATTCTGCTTCTCTTAAAGTCCCCCAGGCCCTGGACCCCACCCTGCCATTGGTCAAAACATCGGTCAAACACAAGTGCAAACATAGGCCAAGGATCCTAGTAAGAAATAGAGATTGAACCTATTCCTGTATTTACTGTATGATGGTATGAAAGGCATAGTCCACCATATGGCAAAAGGAGCCTATCTGAAGCCCCATTTTTTAAAAAGTTCCTTAAAATTTTAAGAAAAAGTATAAGATTTGAATGCTGACAGCTGTTAAGCATTGTTGACAGAAATTGTGACAATCTAGATAAATGGAAAGACATCCCATATTCATGGATTGGAAGGCTTAATCCAATGGTGAAGACATGGTTAAGACAGAAAGAATCCCCAAATTAATCTACAGATTCTACACAATCCCTATCAAGTCCCAGTTGGTTACTGCTTAGAAATTCAAAAGCTGATCTTAAAATTCACATAAACAGAAAAGGAAAACTATAGCCAAAACTAGCAGAAGGAAAGAAAGAATGAAGATCAGCACAGAGATAAATAAAATAAAGAGACAACAGAGAATCACTGAAACCAAAATTTTGTTTTTTAAAAAATCAACAAAACTGACAAACCTTTACCTAGACTAAAACTCAAAATGTGAGAAAACTCAAATTATTAAAATCAGAAATAAAAGTGAGGGCTTGCTACCGACTTTTAAAAAATAAAAAGGATTATAAGAGAATATTACAAAAATTACATGATAAAAATTAGATAACCTAGACGAAATGAATAAATTCATAAAATGACACAAATTACTTCAAGAAGAAACAGAAAATCCCAACAGACCAATAGCAAGCAAAGAGATTGAATCAATAATTGAAAAACTCCTGACAAAGAAAAGTTCAGGACCAGATGGTGTCACAGGTGAATTCTATCAATATTTAAAAAAGAATTAACACCAATCCCTCTCAAAGTCTCCCAGGACTAGAATAGGCAGGAATGCTTCCAAGCCCATTCTATGGTAATTCTATCAGGGCCAGAATTACCCTGCTAGCAAAACCAGGTAAAGACAAGAAAAGAAAACTATAGATTAAAATCCCTTATAAATAGAGATGCGAAAAGCCTCAAAAATAGGCCAGGTACGGTGGCTCATGCCTGTAATCTCAGCACTTCAGGCGGCTAAGATGGGTGAATCACAAGGTCAAGGGATCGAGACCATCCTGGCCAACATGGTGAAACCCCATCTCTACTAAAAATACAAACATAAGCTGGGCACGGTGGTGCGTGTCTGTACTCCCAGCTACTCAGGAGGCTGATGCAGGAGAATCGCTTGAACCCGGGAGGCAGAAGTTGCAACGAGCCAAGATTGCACCACTGCACTCCAGCCTGGCGACAAAAGTGAGACTCTGTCTCAAAAAAAAAAAAAAATCCTCAAAAATACTAGCAAATCAAATAATAGCAGCATATGAGGACAATTATATACAGTGACTATGTAGAATTTATCCCAGCAATGCAAGGGTGGTTCAACATAGGAAAATCAATCAATGTAATAAATCACTTTAATAGAACAAAGGGGAAAAGGCCACATACTCAACACAGTTGATACAGAAAAGGCATTTGACAATGTACAACACTATTTCATGATAAAAACACTCAGAGAACTAGGACTGGAGGGAACTTCCCCAACATGATAATGGGCATTTATGGGAAACCCACAGCTAACATCATACTCAATGCTGAAGGGCTTAAAGCTCTCCCTGTGAGAAGAGAACAAGACAAGGATGCCCACTTTCACTGCTGCTCAGCAAAGGAGCAGGTTACAAGAGCGAAATAAAAAATCAATTGTATTTCTATACATTAGCAATGAGAAACCCAAAAAGGAAATTAGAAAAGCAATTCCACTTAAAATAACATCTAAAAGAATAAAATCCCTGGGACCGCCTAACCAAGGAGGTAAAAGAGGGCCAGACGCAGTCACTCACTCCTGTAATCCCAGCACTTTGGGATGCTGAGATGGGGGAATCACTTCAGCCCAGGAGTTTGAGACCTGCCTGGACAACATGGCAAACCCTGTCTTTAAAAAAAAATACAAAAATTAGCCAGGCATAGTGGTAGGCACATGTAGTCCCAGTTACTTGGGAGGCTAATGTGGGAGGATTGCTTGAGTCTGGGAGTTCAAGGCTGCAGTGAGCCGAGCTTGCATCACTGCACTCCAGCCTGAGTGTCAGAGTGAGACTTTGTCTCTTAAAAAAAAAAAAAGAAAAAAAGGACTTGAAAGATTCGTACACTGAAAACTAGAAAACATCGCTACTGAAAGAAATTAAGCAAGACTTACATAAATGAAAAGACATCCTATGTTCATAGATTGGCAGACTTAATGGTTAAGATGAGGTAGGTCCTACCCCAAGTGACCTAGAGATTCCCTGAAATTCCTGTCAAAACCTCAGATGGCTTTTTTTGCAGAAGTGCAAAAGCCAATCCTCAAATTCATATAGAAATGCAGTGGGTCCTGAGAAGCAAAAACAATCTTGAGAGAGAAGAACCAGGTTGGAAGACTCACACTTATGGATCCCAACAGTCACAAAGTGATAGTAATCAAAAGGGTGGGGCCCCACACAAGGATGCACACATGGACCCATGGAACTGAACTGGAGTCCAGACATGCACCTGCACATGTGATACTTTTGATAAGGGAGACAAGGTCACCCAGAGGGGAAAGAATATTCTCTCCTACAAATAATGCTAGGATAACCCAATTTCTACACAACAAACAATGAATTTAACCCCCATCTTACAAAATCTGCAAAAATGAACTCAAAGTGGCTTAAAGACAGAAAAGGGCTCAAACTATAAAGCTGTTTGTAGAAAACATAGATGCATTTCTTTGTGACTGTGAACCAGGCAATGGTTTCTTAGACATGTCACCAAAGCACAGGAAAAAATATAGATAAAATAAACTTCCTAAAATGAAAAACTTTTATGCTTTAAAAGATGCCATCAAAAAATGCAAAGGCCATCCACAGAATGGGAAACATTTTTGTAAATCACGTATTTGAGAAGGAACTTGAATCTAGAATATATAAATCTGACAACTCCATTATAATAAGACAAATAATCCAAATAATAATGGGCATAGGATCTGAATATTTCTCCAAAGAAGATGTCCTAAAGGCGAAAGAGCACACAGAAAGGCGTTCCGCATCACTCACCAGTAGGGAAATGAAATCAAAACCACAGTGTGGTATCACTCAAGCCCCCTGGGGTGGACAGAGGGAAAAGGACACAGTTCCAAAGCTTGATGAAGATGCAGAGAAACTGGAACCTCGCACACTGCTGGGGAAGGGAGAACAGGCTGGAGGGTCCTCAAAAGACTGAACACAGAGTCACCAAAAGCCCCAATGAGTCTACTCCAAGGTGCACATCCAAGAGAAATGAAAACACATCCAGGCAAAAGCCTGTGTAAGAATGCTTACAGCGACATCATTCATAGTTGCCAAAAAGTGGAGACGACCTCAATGCTGCCCGACGGATGAATGGACAAACATGGGGGCTGTACCGCACGATGGAAATGTTTTCAGCAGTTAAAACCAATTAAGCCCAGAAACGTGCTGCACCAGGGAAGGGCCTTCAAAACCTTATGCCATGGGAAAGAAGCCAGTCACAAAAGACCACCAATGTACAATTTCATTCATATGAAGTGTGCAGAACAGGCAGATCTCGAAATGGAAAACAGATTGTTGATTCCCAGCATCAGGGTGGGTGAGAGGGCAGGCGGCTGCTAAGGCACAGGGTTGCTTTTTGGGGTGAAGATGTTTTAAATTGATAACAGCGATGGTTGCACACACCTGTAAATCTACTGAATGCTACCGAATTGTACATCCTAAAGCGTGACTATTATGGTGTGTGACTTATATCCCCATAAAGCTCGAATAAAATAAATACACACACGTGATGAAGGAAGACATACACAGAAACTCAAAATTGAATATAGACACACTTCACTTAAAATTTTTCTTCACTTGCTTTAGAACTCAGTAAAAGATCTGTTTCGTAACATTTAGGAAAGCAGTTATGTTTATTTTTTGCTTCTAAATCTCCTCCTTCTCCACAGAACAAAGAATGTGGCTGAAGCTGTTTCCTGTGTTGCTCTGATCACTATATGGCTCAGAGAAACATCTGAGGCTCTTAAATCAATAATCAAAGGTCCTGTGACAGTCATATACATCTCTTCTTTGCCCTTCATTCTCACTTAACGTTCCGTGACCACGATTGTGGATTCAGTGGACATTCCATCATTCCCTTGTACATGTTTCTGTTCTCGCTTCAGTTCCTCATGAAAAGAAGCAAGGTATAAATTAGTAAATCTGTTAACTGACCCGATAATGTGAGTTTGAGTTACACACAAATGGCTGATGGTTACTTAATCCACCACCCAGATAACTGCTGAGGAAAGCTTAAGGGAAATCCTTAGATCCCGTCTGGGTGAGCTGGCAGAGGGTCTAGAACCCAGTGGGCTCTGCTGGTTCCCACTCGTGGGATCCAAGATCTGGTCCTGGGACAGCTAACTGAAATCTTGCATTTCCTTATCTGTTTGAGGTTTGCCTTTATTTTTCCATAGTTCAAAGGGCTTTCAACCGAGGCTATACCTCAGCATCACCCAGGAAGTGTGTAAAGGACAAATTTCTGGACATCATCCCAGGCACAGTAAGACCATACCTCTGGGGTGCAGCTCAGGATATTTACTGATATCAGTAAATATCAGCAGCTACCAGGTTTATGCTCTGCGTTGTCTTACATTAGTTTTTATGTTTGATATTGTGTCTCCAACGGCCATTTTAATCTGAGTCATGCTGTATATTAGTAGAATTTCTTAAACTACCAACAGAGGTCTCAATGAATGTTTGATAATGGAATGAATAAATAAATGGATTAAACAAATAAATGGATTAAACACAAAGAGAAAGTGTGCATTAGGGGCTCAGTGGAGGTAAGAATCTGGGTGAAGCTCTCCCCTAGGTTACTTGGCAAAGTTTACATCCTCCGCAAATTTCCAAGGCTGGAATTGCTCCGAATAACACTTGGTTAATATTCTCAAGTACCCTGACGCTCTTGAGAGGAAGAGCTTCGTAGAAAATCCTGGGCTCTGTAGAAAATCCTGTGCTGGTTACCAAACCATGGATCCCTGGGCCGAATTCTGTGGAAAAGATTCTGCCGCTGTGCTCACAGGCGCCGCTTTGTACTTTCTTATTTAAATGTTTTGTTAGAAAAATTCTACTGTTTCTAAAATCTTAGCCCCAAATAGATGAGACCTGGATGTTTGTGTAGTTTCAAACCATTTTCAAAGGTGGAACTGTATTATCCAGAAATGGTTGTATGGTTGCCATATTTCATATTTCCAGAAGGTACAGGCAGCTTCTGAGAGGAAGCACCGCTGGTCACGGCCGACCCCGCTGGGCTCTGGCCGCAGTGATGCCCCCTCCGTGGGGTAAGACACCAGCATGCGTCTAGCTCCCGGCAGCTCCCTGGAGTGGTCTGCAAGGCAGCAGAGCTGTGCAGCCACACCCGACTCCAGCGCCCAGCCCGGGAGGAAGTTTGCTACATTATGGTCACTAGGTGGGTGTTTTTTCTTTTCTCATGAGGTCATAGAATTACAGAATTGGAGAGGTTTTAGATAGATCTTCTGTGGTATCAGTTTTAAAAGTGTTTTCCTGCCTTCCTTTCTCTCTCTTTCATTAATGACTCAACCCAGCCATTCAAACAAAATTTACAAAGCACCTGCTGCAAACAAGGTACCGTGGTAGACAGTGAGTGAAACAGCCCCTGCTCCAAAGCCTTCAGTTGGGTGGTGGTACCGGCAATAAACAGATAAACAGGCAAACGTCAGACAGTGACAAACACTCTAAAAACGCGGGGCAAGGGGCTGATCACCCCATGTTTCCGGCCTTTACTCGCTGGGACAGGTGTGGTGGGCAGCGCTTGACCGGGACAGAGACCTAAGGAAGTAGGACGGATCTCTGAGGGTCATGGGTGGAGGGTTCCAGGCACGGTGCGTCCACGGCTCTGTGTTGGTGCCTGTGGTGGCACTGCCAGGGAGGAGGACCACAGGGAGAGCAGGCAAGAGGAGGCCCTGTCTGGGTCCTGAAGGGTGGGGCTGGCAATAACAGGACTTTGCTGGGCTTCTGAGTCTGGAGGCCATAGGAGCAGAGAAGAGATGGGAAGCCACTGATGCTTGAGGGGGTCTCCCTGGCTGCTGAGGACGGACTGAGAGGCCTGGGGGGCACAGGAAGAAGGCAGGGAAGGGAGGCCCTACAAGGACACGGGCCGTGGTGCTCATGGCACAGCTGTGTCCCACCTGCTGGCTCTGAGGCGTGTCACACATCCACACGGAAAGTCTTCTATATCAAGCACAGCTAGACATGCAAAGCGATGCAATGCGGGCAGGTCTCGCTGTCGGCATCCTCCAAACAGGAAAGTGGGGTCTGCAGAGGGAGAAGGTGGCCCCTTCACAGCTCCTGGTGAGGGCAGGCATCCTTCAAACAGGAAAGTGGGGCCTGGAGAGGGAGAAGGTGGCCCTATCACAGCTCCCGGTGAGGGCGCGGGACCCTGGCAAGGCTCAGTGCACCCCAGTCCACTCTGCGTCGCACTTCTGGCTCCAGGCACAAGTTAAATTCTCACTCAACTCGTGGGAATGGGCTTGTTATCTCCCAGTGCACTGAGATTAGAGCTGTCCATCATAGGAACAGTCGCCAGTGTTTTAATGATGTGGCTAACCACGTGGTAACCTGTTTTCCTCTTCGGAGTCCTCACCCAGATGGACTTGACAACTCGTCTGTGGATTGAATCTCAATGTGGAAGGCATCCGGCCAACAGCAGCGATTACGCCCCAGAGAATATGTGCTGCCTGAGCTCTCTCAGAGTCTGTTGGTGGACATGCTGTTAGTTATGAAAACAAACGAAAAAAGATGAGTGACAGGCCAGGTGCCGTGGCTCATGCCTGGAATCCCAGCACTTTAAGAGGCTGAGGCAGGTGGATCACTTGAGGTTGAGAGTTCAAGATCAGCCTGGCCAACAGGGTGAAACCACATCTGTACTAAAAATACAAAAATTAGTCAGGCGTGGTGGTGTGCACCTGTAATCCTAGCTACTCAGGAGGCTGAGCCATGAGAACCACTTAAGCCTGGGAGGTGGAGTTTGCAGTGAGTGGAGATCGCACCATTGCATTCCAGCCTAGGCAAAAGCAAGACTCTGTCTCAAAAATAAATAAATAAATAAATAAAAAATAAAATAAAAAGATGAGTGACAGCTGTCATGACACGAGGGGCTGTGCCTCAGGGTGGGGATCTGAGGGTGCTGTGCTGATGATTCACACACATGTCCACCCGGGGCGTGACTCTCTGGAGTTCTGAGTGGCTGTGGCCACGCTGTGGGGAGGGCAGCACCCTGGGGCTTTGCCTCTGATAAGAGAGGTTGGAATGACAATAGTACAATCCAATTCCTAGAAAAGACGGCAAGGGCATTCTAGACACTCTCAACAGAAAACAAGCGGTGAGCATGGGAGCGGGGGAGGAGGGACGGAGACATAAGCCCCTCCCTATCTGTTCTGTACCTGCACAAAATGCGGCCTGCATGGAGCAGCTTTCATCTTTTCACAAAACGGTTATCTTATCATGCAGTCTGAGCCCTGAGCCTGAAAGAAATCAGCCCGGGGATCTAAGAGGAAGGTAATATGCTCTTCATTTCCTCTCCATTCAATTCTGCTTAGGTGCTCAGGGAATTCTGTGTTTGTGGAGAGAATATGTTTTAAAACGTGCACAGCCTTTTGGGGGCATAATGAAATGGGCGGAACGGACAGCCTGGAGGTCAAGCGAGTACTGCAGGTGAGAAATAACTTTTGAACACACTATAGAGATTTTAATTAGTTAAGAAGTGTATTTGGGTGGATGTAGATAGTGATAAAAAGAAGAGAGAATTAAGAATCATGAGAGAGAAAACAGGAAGGAAAAGGAAGGAAAGGCAGGGAATGCAGGGAGGACTGAGGCCATGCTGCATGGGACATGAGTGCATCGGCAGCCCCAGCAGCATCAGCAGCCCCGAGCCCTGCAGGTGCCCCAGGCCAGCTTCTCATCCTCAAATGCAGGCACTTTGCATGAGGCTACAGCTGCCCTTACCATGGACAGCAGCTCTCTGTTCCCCCCTTAGTATCTTCCTCTGATTCACCTCCTTACTTATGGCCACTCCATCCATCTTTAAGACCCATTGTAAGAGCTTTCTTCTCCTATGAGCATCTTCCTAAACTCTCCCACCTAAATTTAGCTCTCTTTTCTCTGAACATTAGAATTTTATCTGCACTTTTCCTATGACATTTACTCCATCCATCCATCCATTTATCCATTTGTCCTTCCTTCCTTCTTTCCTTCCTTCCTTCCTTCCATCCTTTCATCCATCCATCCATCCATCCTTCCATCTATCCTTCCATCCTTGCATCCATGAAGCCACAGGCATCATGAGTTCCAGGCTCCACAGTAGATGTTGGGGATAGAGAGATGAGCAGGATGGTCCCTGTCCTACAGAAGCAAGGTCTGGTGTTGAAAGTCTAACAGGAGAAACGGGTGAGTAAGCCAATCCTTGGAATGGGATTTTTCCTGCAGACAAAGAGAGGTACATGGGGTGCAGCTGAGAGACTGGGGCAGGGTGGTGGTGGCAGGCATGGGAGAATCAGGGAAGCGTTTGGCAGACATCATTTGGAACTCAAGGATAGGTAATCATTTTAATGACATAAAAACTGTCATGGCCTCCCCATTTTCCTGCCTTGTTCACCTCCACCCCAACACACACTCACCACACACACAGGCACACACAACTATGTGCACATGTGTAACCACACATGCATGATCATGCACATGCACAAACTTGCATGCACACGCAAACACACAGATGCACATGCTTTTGTACACACATATGCATGCATGCACACCCATTAGGTCGTAAGCTCCAGGAGAACCCAGAGGCTTGACAGCCAGGCTGTAGAGCTGCAGTCTACCACATACCACACACCACACACCACACACCACATACCACATACCAGTGGTGCTGCCTTGGGAGACTTCCTGACTACTTCTCCTAGGTGTGAAGGGCCCGTAATCATTGTACTGGCCTTGGAGGGTCATGGTGAGCATTAAACGAGCCAACACAGGTAAACATCCTAGACCACGCCAGGCCCGCAGCAAGCAGATCACATATTAGGCACTGTGAGCACTGAATGCCCTCATGTCTCCTCCTGGGCCTGGCCAGCGCCTCCTACAGGGAGGAATTAGTTCAATGGTGTCAAAGTGAAATATTTGAATGGAAATAAAAATAAAGAGGTGGGAAAACTTGGGAGAGAAGTGGCAGAAAATGAATGGGATGCTTTGGGCAAAAGGGAGCGGAAATGAATATGAGACCAAACGCGGGTTCAGATTCAGACTCTGCTGACTGCACCTGATGACAGGGCTGCCCTTGACATCTTTCTCTAGAGAGCCCTCGGGGACAGTCAGGATGCAGGGCTGGCCCCATGGGAATTTATACTACACTTTCGCAGAAGCACAAAGTCCATCATGCCAGGCTCAAAATGCTTTCAGATCAAGGTGGTGATCTGGTTTACCGAATGGAAAAAGGAAGATCTTTTCGTTCACTTGAAAATTCAGAATTTTAATGCACCTGCCTCTGTATGGCTAATCTGACCCCATGGATGTTAGATAATCCTTTTTTAGGAATGAATAAGATATTGGTTCTCGGGTATGAAATGAGAGGCAGTTTTCATGGTCGTCGGCATGGTGCTGCTTTCGTGTGATTCTGCGAACAATCCCAGGAAGTCGTCAGTCACTACCCATGACTGGCAGATGACAACATTACTGCTCCAAGAAGGTGACTTTCCCAAGTTCAGATGGCTTGTAGGTGCCCAAGTTTCAGCCAGAACCAAGGTGCCCTGGCTTCTGTCTCTTCCACTCCATCAACCAACAGTTCTCCTGAATACTCAGGGTGCCCCCACCTGCCCCAGGTGCTTGTCCTGCTACACCGAGTTGACTGTCACAAAAGGTTTAATTCCTTTAATGGAGAAACTGGGGCTAATGCTACTCACGTGTCATGACTGTTACATTATAGCCGACACAACAGACTCTCAGGTGAGCCTCGGAGACGACGGCAACGTGTCTGCCACACAAGGGATGTAAGAGCAGTGCTCGTGGTGCTTGTGCTGGCTTACCACCAACACCATCCATCCACAGCACCGTCCATGCCCTAGTCATCCAGGCTTGGGCCCTGAGAGCCGGCACAGGGCAGCCCATTGTCTGCCTTCAATGCCCTGCAAGTCTCTGGCACACATCGATGCTCAACACTGTGTCCTAAGTGGAGATACGTGAGAATTCTGCTCAGAACTCACCTCCTCTTGCAACACCACGGCCATTGCACCAAGGTGGACGAAAACAACACTGTGTGATAAAACCACATAAAGAAATAGCACACGAAGTATGCCTTAAAAATAACTCCACATTTGCCATTTTTGGTAAAACCAAATCCATCACACATCTTACCAACAATGCAAGAGTTCACAACAACGTGTGTGCCAGGCATGCCCATCTGACCACTTGAACACGTCTGTGCTAGGCATGCCCATCTGACAGCATGAACAACATGTGTGTCGACACACTCAGCCCCGTAACATCCTGCCCTCTTGGCCATCGTTCCTGACCCAGCGTGGGGTGAGGCCAGGCAAGCGCATTTCATGTTTGCGGGTGATTGAGAGGATAAATCACATCCTCTTTCTCAGGGCGTTTGAAATCCAGACACTGAGGGCAGGAGTTTGTCAATGGGGTCACAGCAACATGGAGAACAATTCAGCTGCCAGGCTCAATTCAGCTGTCCAGGGCTGAGGCTGTGATGACCAGGGCTGCAGCCCAGTCCTCTGAGTGTCCTCACAGAGGCGGCCATTACCCCTGGGGGGACTTCTGGGCATCTGTCAGGGAGTGGCCAGCACTTGCTGAGACAGGGCCTGCCTCCCTCGATTCCTCCCGTGGCTCCACAGGACCTTGCCCTACAGAAGGTGGCTCCGGGTGCCTGCCCTTTGCAACCAGAAAGAGCTTAATGAAATGAACACTTGGGACACAAAAACAGTGCACTCTGGCAAATGGAGTCAAAAGGCCACCTTGGAAACGGAGCTGGCCAAGAAGATTTCATCCATTCAACGCAATCTCAGCTAATATTTAGGATTTCATTAACTCTTATAATGTGTTCCACAGTGGGTTGCGCAAAGTCTGATTTCACACACACGTGCGCGCACATGTGTGCGCACGCATGCTCACACATGCACGCACGCACACACGTGTGCACTCACACACGCACACACGTGTGCACTCACACACATGCACACGTGCACTCACACACATGCACACACAAACACACACAGCCTTGTGATTCATCTTTGACCAGCAGGTTCTCAGACCAGCAGGTTCAATAGCAAGATGGACAAAAAATCCATCTTTAAAAAACATCTTTAAAAAAAATCCCCACTGATTCCACATATATCAAAGTTCTAATTTTAAAGAAAAACTGCTCATAGATGTCTTTTGATTGGTACAAGGTGAACTTAAGGAGTTTTGTGATTCTAAACTCAGGTGTTCAACTCTTCAACTCTTTTTCAGAATTTCATTACATTTTCGATTAAACATTATGGTGAGCACATTTGCAACTTAATTGCACTTAATTACCAAATGACATCTTATTTATAGGCAAAATAAGTAGCTTTTAAACTGATCTTTACTGTAACATTAGAAAACAATGACTTCCAAAGCACAAAAGAAAGCTGCTATCAGTTGTAAACCTAATCTCATTATTCCTGAAGCCAAAAGGTCATACCTTACTTTCTGTGCTAGAAAATTTGCCTTGTGACACACACTTTTCGCTTCACAAACGTAATTATAATTGTTTCCCAAATATCTTCCTGAGTTTCCTTTGAAACAAAATCAGGGGCTCCTTAATTTAAGCCAACCAATCAATCTCTTTTACCTTTTATATGGTTTTGGGTGATTATATTTTTGCTTTGACACAAATTTATAACCTGCTGACAATTTCCAAATGTATATATCAGAATACAGCAAAAGAAGAATGCTTGTTTCAAAACATTTGACTTTTAATAATTATTTCATAAGCAAATGTAATTTTGAAACATGTATTCGTAGTATTTTATTTTTTTAGATAAAGTCTTGCTCTGCTGCCCAGTCTGGAGTGCAGTGGTGTGATCATAGCTCACTGTCGCCTCAAACTCCTGCTCAAGCAATCCTCCCACCTCAGCCTCCTGAGGAGCTGGGACAACAGGCTCAGGCCACTGTGCCAGGCTATTTTTTAATTTTTTTGTAGAGACAGGGTCTCTCCACATTGCCTGGGCTGATTCACAGTATTTTTAAGGTACTATTGATGACCTTCTCAGTTTATCAACTTGAAGTTTTATGAAAATTAAGTTAATTTTAAGTTTTAAGATGACAGAAACTCAGAATCTTTGGTATAAACATTGCAAGTTAAAATCCAAATTTTAATTAAAATTTAAAATTTAAATTTAAATCCTGAAAATAGTCAGACAGTATTTATTTATTGACCTCAGTGCACAGAGCATTTTTAAGAAAAATATATTCTTTTTTTTTTTTTTTTTTTTTTTTTTGAGACAGAGTCTCACTCTTTCTCCCAGGCTGGAATGCAGTGGTGTGATCTCGGCTCACTGCAAACTCTGCCTCCTGGGTTCACACCATTCTCCTGCCTCAGCCTGCCGAGTAGCTTGGACTACAGGTGCCCGCCACAACGCCCGGCTAATTTTTTTTTTTGTTTGTATTTTTAGTAGAGACGGGGTTTCACCATGTTAGCCAGGATGATCTTGATTTCCTGACCTCATGATCTGCCCACCTTGGCCTCCCAAAGTGCTGGAATTACAGGCGTGAGCCACAGCGCCCGGTTGAAAAACATATTCTAAAAATCAAATAATAGGCAACATCAATATGGATTTATGCCGTTAATCTTTTTTTTTTTTTCCCTAGAATCAGTGACTAACAACTGCACATTTTTTAACATGACAAAATTCTTCGGGGGAGAATATCTCATTTGGGAATCTATAAATCAGGCCTATGATTTTGAAAGAATCATCTGGAAATAATTTATATGCAAGGAGAGTAGACAGAAGTGCAGGTGAATGCATCTCAGAGCCCAACAAAGGTGTGATTTCACTGCGGGGCATACGTGATGCTCCGCGGGTGGAAAGGCAGCCACGCTCATGAGGACTTTAAAAAGTCAGGCTGGACTTGTATTCCTCTCCTAGGAAGAGCCTTTTTTTGAGTTCAATTCCTTAAAATTGTTTCAAAACATTTGACTATAACCGAACCTCCTAACTGACGTCAGTAGAAAGCAGAGAAAGGGTATTTTCACAAACCCAATCTTTCCTTTCTACCTATTTTAAAAAGTAACTCTATTGTAAATTAAATTAAAAGTTTTTTGCACATTTCTTTGAATCAAATAGATACATTAGAGAAGGATCGGAATGGCAGTGGCACGGGAAGGAGGCTTCCACAAAGAGTGCATTCCAGGACCTCCCCCACGTTATGTGAGAGGAAAATCTTTGGGCCCCAAAATCACTAAGCTAAAGGGAAAAATCAGGCTGGGAATTGCTCAGGGGAAACCTGCCTCCCATTCTATTCAAAGTCATCCCTGTGCTCACTGAGATAGACGCATATTCTGATTGCCTCCTTCAAAGGGCTTATCAGAAACTCAAAAGATTGCAACCATGTGTCTCCCCCCTTCCTATGACCTGGAACCCCCTCTGGACGGAACCAACATACTTCTTACATATATTAATGTCTCATGTCTCCCTAAAATGTGTAAAACCAAGCTGCGCCCCAACCACCTTGGGCACATGTCCTCAGGACCTCTTGAGGCTGTGTCACGGGTGTGCGTGACAACCTTGGCAAAATAAACTTTCCAAATAAACTGAGACCTGTCTCAAATGTTCAGGGTTCACAATTAGCTATGGGCATGATTTACATGTAGCTCTAACTTTCTGCCAGTCAGTGCAAGGAGAGAAACAAAATTTAGTTATGCACACACCAAGACCACGTGAGTTGGTCAGAAAAATACATTTCAAAATTAAAAGAGAATTTTCCTCTTAGAGAATATTAAAATATAAAAAAGGAAATATACATCCTAAACACTAACATATCTAATTTATTTTGAGACAGAGTTTCATTCTTGTTGCCCAGGCTGGAGTGCAATAACATACTTAATATTTAAAAGATTCCTGTAAATAAGAAAACATTTCCTTCAAAAAATTATCAGTATGAAATAATTTCATAGACATGAAAATACAAATTAATACCAAATAGCTGAAAAAAAATTCTAACCTCACTAACAGTCAAACCACTGAACTAAATGAAGAAAACAGCTTTTGAAATATAGGTCCTTTTAGCAAGTAATTTGACCTGGAAACTTATTCTAGAAGAATACAGAAAGAAGCTTTTCCTTATCTCATTATTATCTCTTATGTAATTTGTCCCAGGTTAAGAACATGAACACGCACACACACACACACACACACACACACACACACACACAGGCTCTCTAATAATATCTTACTATTTAATTAATGCGCCATACTTAACCAGTTGCCTGCTTTTTTAGCGGGGAGGGGAGGAACTTAAGTTGCTTCAAAAATAAACTTAAAAAAGAAACAAAGTTTCAGCACATTCAAGGGAATGTGGAATACATTTGGAAACTTTATGGTTTCTCAATATTTATTAAACACAAAACATTGGAATGAACTTTCAAAGTGATGAATGTTAGAAAACAAATTTTTGTACCTAACCATTTATATATGGAATCCAAAAATGTTCTTTACAGTTGGAATTTCAGCCTACTGAATTCCTGATAGACCAGATCACACCACTGGCTGATATTCACACATAGGAAACAGTCTCTTCTGACCCCAAGTCTTCACCTACCTCTGCTGGAAGTGGGGAAGGTATGCACATGGAATTGTTATAATCACCACAACAATTTGAGTGTCTGTTGCAGGAAGTCAGGGACCCCAGACGGAGGGACCGGCTGAAGCCATGGCAGAAGAACGTGGATTGTGAAGATTTCATGGACATTTATTAGTTCCCCAAATTAATACTTTTGTAATTTCTTATGCCTGTCTTTACTGCAGTCTCTAAATATAAATTGTAAAGATTTCATGGACACTTATCACTTCCCCAGTCAGTACCCTTGTGATTTCCTATGCCTGTCTTTACTTTAATCTCTTAATCCTGTCAGCTGAGGAGGATGTATATCGCTTCAGGACCCTATAATAATTGCATTAACTGCACAAATTGTACAGCATGTGTGTTTGAGCAATATGAAATGTGGGCACCCTGAAAAAAAGAACAGGATAACAGCAATTGTTTAGGGAATAAGAGAGATAACCTTAAACTCTGACCACCGGTGAGCCGGGTGGAACAGAGCCATGTTTCTCTTCTTTCAAAAGCAAATGGGAGAAATATCGCTGAATTCTATTTCTCAGCATGGAACATCCCTGGGAAAGAGAATACGTGCCTGGAGGTATAGGCTTATAAACAGCCCCCCACCAGGTGCACCTGTCTCCTGTGGTTGAGACTGCAGGGGTGAAATAGACCCCAGTCTCCCATAGTGCTCCCAGGCTTATTAGGAAGAGGAAATACCTCCCTAATAAATTTTGATCAGACCGGTTGATCTCAAAACCCTGTCTCCTGATAAGATGTAATCAATGACAATGGTGCCCTAAACTTCATTAGCAATTTTAATTTCGCCCCCGTCCTGTGGTCCTGTGATCTCGCCCTGCCTCCACTTGCCTTGTGGTATTCTATTACCTTGTAAAGTACTTGATGTCTGTGACCCACACCTATTCGCACACTCCCTCCCCTTTTGAAACTCCCTAATAAAAACTTGCTGGTTTTTGTGGCTTGTGGGGCATCATGGAACGTACCGACATGTGATGTCTCCCCGGATGCCCAGCTTTAAAATTTCTCTCTTTTGTACTCTGTCCCTTTATTTCTCAAGCTGGCCAATGCTTAAGAAAAATAGAAAAGAACCTACGTGAATATCGGGGCAGGTTCCCTGATAAGTGTCTGTTCAAAGAGTAATTATTTGCCATTTTTTCACACTGTTCAAGCTTAACTTCTGTAATTTTTTAATGTTCGCCATATCAGCAGTTGTCTGGAATTTTTGGCAACTCGAGTCCCTGCCTTGGGTTTGACAGCACCTGGTGACTCACTCTCTTTGGGTAATTAATATTTTTGGTGCTTTCTATAAACATGAATTTTTCTCAGCATTTGACGAACACTCCAACCTCTCAGGTCTGCTGTTGCTTCTGAAGTCTTCGGTCCATCTTGTTGGCCACCACTGAGAGAATCCCTGGCATGAAAGACATCATAAGAAGGTGATATGGCCAGGCTTTGTCTCTCCATCTAAATCTCATCTTCAATGACAATCCCTATAATCCCCATGTTTCAAGGGAGAGACCAAGTGGAGGTCATTGAATCCTGGGGGCTGTATCCCCCATGCTGTTCTCATGATAGTGAGTGAGTTCTCACAAGATCTGATGGTTTTACAAGGGGCTCTTCCCCTTCTCCTTCCTGCTACCTTGTGAAGTAGGTGCCTTGCTTCCCCTTCACCTTCCGCCACGATTGCAAGTTTCCTGAGGCCTCCCCAGCCATGCTGAACTGTGAGTCAATTAAATCTCTTTCCTTTATAAATTACCCAGTCTCAGGCAGCTGTTTATATAAAGCAGTATGAAAACAGACTAATACAGAAGGATTTTTAGCCACTATAATTTTATAAACATGAGGAAGGTTAAATATTACATGAACATTTTAGGAAATGCTAGGAATCAATAAGTGAGGAAAGAATTGTTTTTTAAAAATTGTGGAAAGGCTTTTACTGTTTTCTGAGCATCACTATTTTCTGCCTGGAAGCACCTAGGAAATCAAGCATTTGCTTGCTTTCTGTAAAAGGGGAGCTCCCAGTCCTTCCTTAAGATGGCAGGGCATTCCTCTCCCGTGTCTCCTCCTTGGCTCATACTCCTGTTTCCAAACAGGAAGGCCAGGCTCCTTACTGCCAGGGCCTGTTTCAGCTCGGTCATCTGGTCACCCACTCACTTGTCCCTACAGCTGCAATGGCAAAGCCATGTTGACTGAGGACAAGAGGCTCCAGGCTGAAGGTGGTGACAGGAGACAGAGCCAGCATCACATTTATTCTCAGCATCAGAATCACCTGGGGCATCACAGGCCAGTCCCCGGGTGGGCCCTGAGAATCTACATTTCTGTCAAGTTCCTAGCTGCTGCTGCTCCTGGTGGAGGCACTGCCCTTTGAGAAGTTTTCAAAGATGTGATATCTCCCAGTGCTCTGGGCTTAGGAGTTTATGACATCTTCTGTTTTGCTTTACTTTCTTCCTCTGCCCTAATCCCTGGCACTGGGGTGGGAACAATGCCCTGTTCACTCCAGGCCTGGGCAGTGAGCCAGGAGTGTTCTTGGGCTCAGGTCCTCCTGGGGTACTTGTCCTCCTGCCTGGGGTGGGCTCCTGCTTGGGCCTAGACCTGGCCAGTGGCCTGAGGAGGAAAGCTAGAAAGCCTCGGGGGCAGCTGTTCCAGCAATGGAACCCAGTAACCCAGGAGGAGGTGCTGTTTTCAAAGGTATCGCTGTGTCCGATGGGGTGGAGGCCTGGACCCCACAGCAGTCACTGCCATGCAGTGGCTGGAAGCCACGTTATTGATGGTTCCTCCAGGAGAGGCAAAGCTTTCTGTATTTTAAGCCTCTTTCAGTAAGGACTTTTTTCTTTCAGCTGAAGTGTCATCACTGTACAAAAAATGTCCATGAAAATTGTATGTAATACAATCAGTTGAATGAACTTTTTTTTTTTGCAGATACTTCAAAGCATAGTTGAACATAAAGATGAGCTGTGTATTTTTTTTTTTCAAACAGAAAATATTAAAAATGGGTGGACTTTCCCTTCGGCTCCAGGTAGCACATGTCCTTGGAGATGATAAACGTGTGCACTGTGTCCCCCTGAGGGGGGTGGCAGGGAGAGTCCTGCTTGTCCTTGACCCCGTGTGCCAGCCCCAGTTATGCCTTGCATGCTGCATAGACACAGGCAGGAGTGTTTTACATTCTGAATATTTCCATTCCATTCCCACATAGATAGGTTATAATAGGAAGCGTATTTCAGTTCTCTTCTTTCCTTAGGAAAAATAGAAACTTTTCTCACTCTCAGAAATGCACTGGAATTTACCCATTTTACTTCCCTCTCCATGGCAATGAATCTGTGCTGATCCCAATTAAAGTCTGACAAAGACCAGAGCTGCTGTGAGACACTAATTTCATGTTTGAACTTATTATGGCTTTCCACTGACATCCTCTTCCTGGCGCCATCTGTCCTGCATGTGAGAAGCAGGAGCTTGCCTGTGACGGTGACTTGACTCAGAGATGTGCCAGGTGGCCCCGCCCAGAGGGGATCAGTGGGCAAGGAGGGGGCCTCTGGCTGGAGCCAGGTGTATGGTGGTGTCACTCAGGCATGGGGCAGCAAAGGCTCTGGTGAGAAGACTTGAAAGCTGGGGTGGGACGTTTTGTTTGTGAGAAGCCTGGACAAGAGGACGAGGTGCACACCATGTCAATCATGGATTCGTGAACTCACAGGAGAGGTTTGGATAGGGCGTGTGAATGTAAGCCTGCGGTGCAGACGATGTGAAGCTGTGGTAATGGGGGGGCTTGTGATGGCACCCGCTGCTCGCAGGAGAGGGTTGGATAGGGTGTGTGAACGTGAGCCTGCGATGTAGACGATGCGAAGTCGTGTTAACAGGTGGGCTTGTGACGGCACCCGCTGCTCGCAGCCTAACTCGAGGCCGCACCACTTTTCCTTCGCTCTTGCCCTGCTCTCTCCTCTCCAAGGTGGCAAAGCCACCGCCCCCTTTCCAGGCTCTGCTGCAGGAGGGCTGCCCAGAGAGAACCCTGGGCCTGAGAGGTAAATGGAAGTCACGTAGGGGAGTCTCTGGGAAGCTCTGGGTTTCCAATAACAGGGATAGACATAGCTCACACCACTGCAGCTCCCTCCTTCCTCTCTTGATGTGGAGTTAGTGGCTGGATATCTGGCAACCTCCTTGCAACCAAGAGGACTTAAAGTCAACCCAAAAAGGATGGCAGAGTGAAAAGATGAAGAAAGCCTTTGTCTTCAGCGGCAGGACTCAGCGGTCAGCCAGGACTCACCACCATCCTCCTCGGAAAGTCTTGCTATGAGAACAAATCAGCTTTGCTTGTTCAAATGATTGTAATTCAGGTGTTTCATCATCTGCTTCCAAAATAAAGAGGCAGCACTGCCCATGATTATGGTCCTGGGCTCCGGAGTCTAAGTTGAATGAGTCGAAATCCAGCTCCACCACTCACTGCCCTTGGACCCACATGCATTCCCACCCTCTGAGCCCCCGATTCCTCCCCTGTGAGGTGGGGAGACTCTCAGCCCTGCCGGTAGGTGTGCAGGTAAGAGGTAGGAAGGTTAATGCAGGTGAGGCACTGTCACAGAGCAGGGCTATGGGCCCGTGAGTGTAAAAACACAATCGCCACCGCAACGTCCACCTGGGGAGTCAATGCAGGAGGCTGCAGCAGAGGAGGGAACAGTGTTCAGGAACTGAAGCCCGTTGGGAACACCATGGGAACTGAGAAGTGCTCACAGCATTGTCATTACGTTGTTAATCCCAAATCTGAAACTTACTGGCTGCCACGGTGACGCTCAGAGGAAATGCTCACTGGAGCGCTTTGGAGTTCAGAGTTTTGGATTAGGGATGTTCACTTGGCAAGTGTGTAATGCAAATGTCCCCCATTCCAAAAAAATTCCAAATGTGAAACACGTCTAATGCCAAGCATTTCAGAAGAGGGATACTTAGCCTGCAGCATAAATCCACTTTACAGACAAAGCCAAGACACACCAAGGTCCCATCACCGCCCAATGTCACACAGGAGATGAGGCCAAGACATGCTGAGGTCCCGTCACTACCCAATGTCACACAAGAGATGAGGCCAAGATACACCGAGGCTCCATCACTGCCCAACATCACACAGGTGATTTGGGGCATTTTGCTAAGAGCCTGGGAGTGAGGATACGCTGTATAAGTAGAGGTGAGATCAGGAAGAACCTCCCAGCATTAGCATCTCAAGGTGACTTTTTAAATCTACTATTCTTTCTGCGATTCTCACATGGTTGGATCTGGGAATTCACTAAATCTTTAGAAGTGTGGAGCTTCTGCTGTGTAAGTCCTGAGTTCTTCCATTTTCTGAGGACCGCAGCTTTGGGGTCTGCCCACCTCCCTGTTCTGCCATCGCCAGGATTGTACACTGGGACTCTGATGGTCACCATCAATAACTGTGCAGCTCAGAAAAAATGGATGGAAAATGCTCCTGTAATTCCACCAGCTAACAGCAATCAATTTCATTCAGAAAAATCCAACTAAAATAAAAAGCAATTAACCAAAAACTAAACATTAGATAATACATAGTGGTAGTAACTTGTCAGAAGCCTGGTTTGAATTTTGAACTCATGACTTTAAGGTAAGTTTGCTCCCCAAAAGTTTCAACCATGTCATATATCAAAAAAAAAAAAAAAAAAAAAAAAGACATCAGAGTCCTAGAGACACACGGGTGAATCACTTTGAAGCTGTTGCCCCAGGAGACCTAACAACAGCTGAAAATCCAGAAGCTGTACAAAAAGGACCAAGGAATTTGAGCACACTCAACACTTCTGAACAGAAAGAAAACAATGGAAGCAAAGTAAAGGCAAATGAAAGCCAGGGAAAGGATTGGCTGCTCCACCATCCACAAAAGGACAATCTCCCCGCAAAACCACTAAGAAGTCAAGAAGAAAAATACCAACAAATAACCGGGGACAAATGGCCAAGGATGTGCAGGAGGGTTAGCAGAACACAGCGCTAAAAGGTCCCAGGATCATGTGGGAAGATGCTGAACCCACGGGTGGGAAGAGAGATGCAGACGGAAGGACCTGAGATGTTCACAGAAAGCCCAGGTCTGTGGCAAGGTGGTGGGAAGACTGTAAGCTGGTCCGATGACTGTGTCCATCTCACTGTGTGACGTCACTTGTACCCTTGGAAAGGCAATGAGAAGGTTCTTTATGTGATTATAAGGAAAAAGCTCCAGGATCTATTTTTTTGAGAAGATGATATGGGGACACAAAAACGCACGGAGGGACGACGCTGTGAGGACACAAGGAGAAGATGGGGTTTGCATGCCAGGGAGAGAGGCCTCAGCAGGAACCAGCTCTGCCATACCTTGGTCTTGAACTTCAGCCTCGAGGACATGGGAGAATCAATGTCTGTTGTTTAAGCCGCCCAGTCTGGGCTACTTAGTTAGGGCTGCCCAAGCTGACTACAGGGAGCATTTTAGTTCTGCAAACAACACTAAATGTGACTCACACTGCTTGGAAGCACAGCTGGGGGGAGCCAGGCTCCTTCCTCCCAGTCAGCACCGGTGAGGGTCTATGTTGTCCCCTAAAGAGACAACCTTCTAAGGAGATTGGTGGACAACAAACAGCAAGGATCAGGGTCCCTTACTCTCTGCCGGCCTCTCGGATGGGCTCTGGGAACATGAGGCTGACCCCGACGCACACCCTGAAGATGTTCCCCTTTAAAAGCCCACTCTGATCTCTGCTTGAAAGACAAGGCCAGCCCCATCTGGGGATCAGTTCTGCCGTCCAGAGTGGAGGCACCGCTGAACTCTGACACGGGACGATGTCCCTGCAGATCAGAAACGCCTTTGGAAGCACACACAGCACAGCTGATCTGATGCCGAATCCGGACCTGCGGCATAGTCTCCAAACGAATTCTGGACGTCAGATGTTTGTTTTCCCCACAGATCCAACAGCTTAAGATTGTCTCAGGCCCTCAACTTTTCGATTCACAAGTGAAATTCTATGCGGTTACTGAATTGAAGCTGAATTGTTTTATTCACTGGATTTCTTTTAAATGCTATGACGTGCAGGAACTGCTGGGAGGCCACCATGGATGGCCCTCGGGAGCTTGTCTTTTAGGGATGTAATGTAGGAGCACAGACACTGCGGGATCTCTAGTAAAAGGACATGATGAGTGCCATAATTGACAAAAATAAAATGCAGATGGCTCCACGAGTGTTCCTTGGGGGATGTTTACGGACCACCAAAGCCCTGCCCTGCAGATCCAGAGGCCCCCAGATGTGGGAGCAGCTGTCCTCCACACAGGACTCAATTTTCTACCCAGGGACCGTGCGGTGCCGGCCTGGGGCAGGGAGTCCTTCCCCCCGTCTAAGGCACGGCTCCACAGCCCCATCTGGCCCTGAGACCTGGCCCGCCTTGGGGCTCCATGTCTCTGCGTGGGGCATGGCTGGGGCTGCGTGAAGTCAGCAGTGGCTCGGCCGGCGTGAGGCCGGCAAATCCCCCGTCTGTGCTGTGAGGCGCGGGGTGGGAAGTGGGACGGTGACCCCGTGACACTGTTCTCTGTCGTGTGTCTTGGTCCTTCCATCCCCACATCCTGCTCCCCAGCAGAAGCCAGAGAAGCAAATCCAAATTCAACATGTGTGTGAGGGAGCTATGTCTTCATGCTGTGGGCCCCTTGCGGGACCATGGGCCCGGACCACCAGAGGGGGGCCTTTTCCTCACTCCTGCCCCCCAAAACTTATCATACGTGTGGTGTGAAAGCTCCCAGGTCCCAGGAGATGCCTCACGGGCAGTGCCGTCTGCAGGTTCCCAGCCTGGGTGTGACCCCAGTGCTGTTGGTTCTGACCAGTGAGTCTCCAGCTGCCCCTGGCCCTTAGTTTATGTGGCTGCCGTGAAGAGCAAGGGGTAATGCATTTAAGTTACTTTAAAACATACACATCTGTCACCCAGGTAAAAAGCTGCATCCCTGTTAGCAATGGAGAGCTACTCCCTAATTTTCATGCCAAAATGCATGATATCATATCATATAATAGCCTCATGATATCCCATGAGGCTATTAAAGAGAATAAATGGCTGTTGTCTGCTAATTAACCTGATTTATTTATTTAGAACCACTTGGCACATATAATTTGAAAGTTTACACAGCAGGTCACTGCCGTCTCCTGATCCTGAAAACTCATTCTCCCTCTTTCTGCTGAAATAGAAGCTCCTCCACTCAGCTCCCAGGTTCTGCTGGTGACTTTACAGGCGTCCCCTTAAATCCTTGCAATGGCCACATGAGGAAACCTGTGTGTCCTGCTTCACTGAGGAGAAAACCAAGACGTAAGGGAGTAAAGGATCTGCTGATGGCCGCGGGCCCAGCCTCCCGGGCATGGTGATGACCCAGCACCCGTGCGCGAGGCTCTGACTGGCCTTGGCCCCAGCACTGTGGATCCCGTGCTCTGAGCAAAAGGAGGTCCCCCAGGCCCCTGTGGGTGTCATGCCCTGGGCCCCGGCTGCTGCACACCTGCCAGCTTCCCCATGCACTCAGCTGTTTTGGCTTTCAGCAAAACCACCACAAGGCATATTTCAACACAGAACACACAGTTTGAAGAAACAGAACAAGCATCAGAACCAGACTGTTATACGGCAGGATGCTGGTGCATCAAACCCAACTGGGAAAAATGGGCGAAAGGTCTGAGCAGACCCCACCAAAGAAGACACTCAGATGCCAAGCGTGCAAACCAAAGATGCTCTACACCACGTGCCACCCGAGTATTCCAAATTAAAACAAGTGTGCAAATCAGAGACGCCCCATATCACCTGCCCCCGAGTATTCCAAATTAAAGCAAGTGTGCAAACCAGAGACGCCCCATATCACCTGCCCCCGAGTATTCCAAATTAAAGCAAGTGTGCAAACCACAGAAGCCCCATATCACCTGCCCCCGAGTATTCCAAATTAAAACAAGTGTGCAAACCACAGAAGCCCCATATCACCTGCCCCCGAGTATTCCAAATTAAAACAACTGTGCAAACCAGAGAAGCCCCATATGACCTGCCCCCGAGTATTCCAAATTGAAACAAGTGTGCAAACCAGATGCCCCATATCACCTGCCACCTGAGTATTCCAAATTAAAAGAAGTGTGCAAACCACAGAAGCCCCATATCACCTGCTGCCTGAGCATTCCAAATTAAAACAAGTGTGTAAACCAGAGATGCCCCATATCACCTGCCGCCTGAGTATTCCAAAATAAAACAAGTGTGCAAACCAGAGATGCCCCATATCACCTGCCACCCGAGTATTCCAAATTAAAACAAGTGTGCAAACCAGACGCCCCATATCACCTGCCGCCGGAGTATTCCAAATTAAAACAAGTGTGCAAACCACAGAAGCCCCATATCACCTGCCGCCCGAGCATTCCAAATTAAAACAAGTGTGCAAACCAGAGATGCCCCATATCACCTGCCACCCAAGTATTCCAAATTAAAACAAGTGTGCAAACCAGATGCCCCATATCACCTGCCGCCTGAGTATTCCAAATTAAAACAACAACAAGACACCACCACACCCCGATTAGAATGGCCAGAATCCAGACCCCAACAGTACCAGACGCCGGCGAGGACGCGGAGCCACAGAAACTCTTCCATTACCCATGGGAGTGCAAAGCGGTACAGCCACTTTGGAAGACAGTTTCCTGGTTTCTTACAAAACTAGGCACTCTTACCATGCAGTCCAGCAATCACGCCCCCAGGTATTCACCCAAAGAAGCTCAAAACTTACATCCACACATCAACCTGCACACAGATGTGTATAGCAACATTATTCACAATTGCCCAAACTTGGAAGATGTCCTTCAGTAGGTGAGTAAACCGTTACATCAGGCAGTGGAATATTATTCAGTGCTAAAATGAAATGAGCTCCCAAGCCATGAAAAAGGCTTTACACTCTTTGAATCCATGGGTCATTCTGGAAAAGGCAGAACTACAAAGGCAGCGAAAGAGTCAGTGTTTGCCAGGGGTTGGGGCCAGGGAGGGATGAATAGGGGGAGCACGCAGGATTTTTAGGGCAAGGAAACTGCTCTGTGTGATGTGGCAGTGGGGGGTCCACACCATTAAACACTCGTCCAAACCCACAGGGTGGACAATGCCAAGCGTGAGCCCTGACGTGAAGGATGAAGGATGGCTTTAGTCACTAACACATCAATCCTGGCTCATCCATCGTGACAGATGCACCACGCCAGTGCGAGGGGTGAAGAACACGGGAAACCACTCGGGATGAACCTCCTCCTGCTCCCCAGATACCTTCTGGGTTCCCCGACTGCATCACTCCCCTCCGTGTGCCCCAGCGCTTTCCCATCTTCTTCCCTCTCTGAACCATGAGCTCCGGGGTTGGGGCCTGCAGCTGTTCTTCTCCTCAGCCATTGTGGACACCCCATCGATAGCTGATGAACCATTGATCTCGTCATATAATCACTAACATGTTCATCAGGTGTATGGCCCATGGTATGTTGGGAAGCAGAGATGGGGACAGCGTGCCCAGCACTCCAGGGGCAGAGAGAGCTCTCAGTGGAGAAGGCCCCTCCTTCACATGCAGCCAACAGCGATGGCCCACACCTTCTGCTCCTGCAAAGCAGCTGGGAGCTCCTCCTCCTCCTGCAGACTGGAAACCGAGGCTCCCAGGACAGGCGTGGGAGGATAGACCCAAACCCAGCCACGCCCCTTTGGTCTAGGATCCCCACCCCGCCCATGCTCCCCTGCCCTGTGCCCCCAAAGGAAGCCATGGGCGGCCCTGCCGGGGCCATCACCTGCTGAGCACAAAACCCACTGTGACAGGCAGCAGAGGGCCAGGTCCCCATGATGCTGACATCCCAGCTGGGCCGGGCCCGCAGGCTGGCTTCTTACAGGCAGGCAAGTGCATACGGATCCCAGGCCCACAATGAGTTCTTGACTTTTCTTCTGGGGTCTGGAACATTTAATCTAGTTTAGGCAAGAGGTGGTGTCCATGGGGAAGGTGCATGGGGAGAGCCAGGCTCAGGGTCGTCAGAACCGTTAAACAAGGGGATCAGGGTTTTTTTCACTTTGACGTCAGAGAATGCAGCTTGTGCCTCTCTAACGAAAGTCTCTTAATGGAGAGGAAATAAAGTATTGAGTTGAAAAGAGAGCTTTATCAATTCCATATGTTATTTTCTGATGGATCCAACCTTGAATTTGAAAGGCTCTTTCACCAGCAGGTTAATGAACTTGTCGTGCAAAATACTGAATTTCGGGTAGTAAGTGAACCTGGAGCTACTGTTTGGCACACAAAACACATGTTTAGATTTTTTTTTAAGATTTCCAAGTAGACAAGGGTTCTATGCTTTTTGGTTTTCAGGCGTAGGATGGGACATGCCGCTGCGTAAAGCTGAGCTAACTTTGGTGTTCTTCACTTTCTAGGACAGCGTTGCTCATTTTCCAGAAGCCCCTTCTGTTTCTTCCCAGTTGCAGCTGAAATATTTTTCCCTTCTGACACCTTAGCACATCAGATGCGAAAGCCAAGCCTTTGTATCCCCTCCTGGACTGCCAGCTCCTTCACGGCAGGGACCACAGGCTCCTGTCTGTGGCTCGTTGTTGAGATCCTGGCACTCAGAATTTCGGAATTAGCTGGAGGACACAGGGTCGGGAGGGCCTGGGACAGACAGGACCCTCTAAGCAGAGTTGGTCTCATCTTAGCCATGCAGAGGGAGAAGCACGGGCACTGGCGTGAGAATGTGTTTTACTAAATATCCAGATGCCACTCAGTATCCACTGAATGCTGACGTACACACACATACAATCATTTCCAGTAGCCAAAGACAGTGACTAGAATGCAAATATCTAACATTGGTTCGATATGGTTTGCAGAATCACTGTACAATTTACATATTATCACAATATTTGGAGCCTGAGAAAAACAAATCTCAAAGACTCCATAATTTACTCAAGAACCATTGTCCATGGCAGGGAGAACCAAATTTATATGACTTGAGCTCAAATCTACTAGGAACATAAGGGTGTCTGGGTCGAAATCACCACGCGGTCATTTATTAGCTGATCAAGGTTGGATGAGACTCAATTTCTTCATCTAAAAACAGGACAATCACCACAGCCATGCTCTTATGAAACTCAAACGTTATATAAACGTCAGCTTTGTTCTAAGTGCCTTGTAAATGCACAAGGATATATGAAGTGACTTGCTTTTTCCCTTCATAATTTGTATTTAAAAGTCCATCTTAAACCTCCACTCGGTTTGCCACAGCCACAGAATCGACAATTTGAAGACAAAAACAAACAACAAAACCCATAAGAGCTAATGTGCTGTGTCCTGGCAGATGAGGATGAAGCAGACAGATTTCATTAGGGCCAGAATGCAATTTGGGAGCAGTCGCCATTCCAGTTAGGGCTGGACGCTAGCAAACTCGATTCCGTGTCCAACTGGAAGGCTAAATGGTATGGACAAGTCACATAACACAGAAGCGTAACACTCAATAACCTAGACATGCCCACAGACTGTTCCAAATAAGGGCTGTCTGAGATGCACCAGACTCCATCATCCGGCAGCAGCCATCAGTTTTAATCACTTTTAAATTTTTCTACAGATGTCATTTCAACAAAATAGTCCACAAATCTGCCTTGAGTGAAATTCAGTTAGAGTGTGTTACTGACGATGGGCACTCACTCCAGAAAGTTCCCGGGTACAAACAACATACCGTGGGGGATGGTTATTTTGTGCAAGGCTCCCCAGTCCCTGTCTTATTCCATGACCCTGCCCCCAGGGCCACACTACCATGCCAGGGTCTTGTTTTTGGAAAATAAACACACATTTGTGATCCCTAGTCCAACAAGCAGCTGGACATCGACTTCTTGCCTATTTCCACCACACCAAAACTCCAAGCGTAACTGCAGAAAGGCTTGCAAATGCTGCTGCCTGCCACAGGCAGGGCTCTCCTAGCCAGAAATGGGAGCCCCTTCTGCTGTGTGGTGCATTTTAGCAGGTGTGTGCCTGCATTCGGATGGAGGGGCCCCTTGCTGGTGGATGGGGAGAGCACTGACTCGGAGGAGAGCTTCTCAGTTTTCCAAAGAGGAGCGGCTCTTCTGCTCTCTCTCCCTGAGGATGCACAGCTCGGTGGAGTAAACGAGGCCAGGGTGGGAGGCTCTCAGTGGAGCAGGGGGTGGGGAAACGCCCTGAGACGTAAGGTGTTGCAGGACCAAGAACTGGGCGCCCAGGGGTGCCCCTCACCATGGCCCCTCCCTCATGGCGTGCCCTCTGCTCCTCCTGGGCTCCACATCCGTTCTTCCATCCCTGCCTAGGTCAGGCCACTCCAGGTATAACTCTTCAGGGTCCTTTTTCCAAGCTCCTGACCCCACAGAGGGCTGGACTTCTTCCTCCCCACAGCTGCCAGAACTCACTTTCTAACATCACCCCTTTCAAAGGACAGAATGAAGCACTACGTCCAGGACTCACCCTCCACCCACAGTCACGGGGGTCCCCAGCTCATGTCTTCAACCTGGGGAATGAAGACTTGGACCTTGAGGCTGCGGCCTTCAAGATGGGGTGATTCTACTGAACCTCAATTCCTGGTGACCCCGGAGGTGAGAAAGCCTTCCTCACCTCTGCACCCTGGGGCTGGTGGGGACTGGCAGGCTCTCGCTGCCTGAGACAGTGGATGAGGTACTTCATTTTTTATGTATTTTATTGTTTCAAGCAAACAGAACAAAACATATCTACTCATCCTCTTGAAGCTGTAGGGAGTTTCACCTGCTTAAAACTAATTTCAGCACAAAAAAGGCACAAGCCTGATTGTGCCTTTCACTCATTCATGCACTCACTCACTCACTGATTCAAGAACTCATTCACTCACTCATTCGTGTACTCTTTCAGTCACCCACTCATTCACTCAGTCACTCACTCACTCATTCACTCCCTCCCTCATTCACTCATTCATGCACTCATTCACTCACTCATTCACTCCCTCCCTCATGCACTCATTCACTCACTCATTCACTCCCTCCCTCCCTCATTCACTCACTCATTCATGCACTAACTCACTCACTGATTCATGAACTCATTCACTCGCTCATTCATGTACTCTTTCACTCAGTCACCCACTCATTCACTCCGTCACTCACTCTTTCCCTTAGTCACCCACTCATTCACTCAGTCACTCACTCTATCACTCAGTCACCCACTCATTCGCTCAGTCACTCACTCACTCATTCACTCCCTCCCTCATTCACTCACTTATTCATGCACTCATTCACTCCGTCCCTCCCTCATTCACTCACTCATTCATGCACTCATTCACTCACTCATTTGTGTGCTCTTTCACTCACTCATTTACTCAGTATCTCACTCATTCACTCACTCATTCATGCACACATTCACTCATTCTCACTCAGTAACTCACTTGGTCACTCATCCAATCACTCACTCACTCATTCCCTCCCTCTTTCCTTTCCTCACTCAGTCACTCATTCACTCAGTCACTCATTCATGCACTCATTCGTGTACTTTTTTACTCACCCACTCACTCATTCATGCACTCACTCACTCATTCTCACTCAGTAACTCAGTCACTCATCCAGTCATTCACTCACTCGATCATTCCCTCCTGCACTCATTCACTCACTCATCCATTAAGGGAACTGCACATTTTAATAAGCCCATCCCTCTGTGAGATGTGGAGGAAAAGGGAAAGGAATTAAAGAGTCCATAGCACAGTACAGAGGGAATGGGAGCAGGGAACAGACTGGAGGGGCAGACAGGTCAGGCGTGTTGTATGTGTTTGTATGTTTGTGCATGTGTGTGCATACATGTGTGTGAGTGTGCCTATCTGTGCATGTGTTTGTGTGTCTGCATATTTGTGCATGTTGTGCGTGTCAACATGTGTATATTTCATGTCTGCATGTGTGTGTGTGCTTGTGTCTGCATGTGTCTGTGTGCATGCACGTGTGTGTCTGCATATCTTTGCATGTCTGCAATTGTATTTTCATGTCTGCACGTGTTTGTGTGCATCTGCATGTGTGTCTGCATGTGCATGCACCTGTGTGTGTGTGCACGTTTGTGTCTGCATATTTTTGCATGTCTGCAATTGTTTTCATGTCTGCACGTGTGTGTGCATGTGTCTGCGTGTGTGTGTGCACATCTGTGTGCACGCCTGTGTGTTTATACATGTGCATGTGTATGCTGACTGCCCTGTCTTAAGAGAAGGGAGAGGACTCCTTTTCTCTGTGCCCCTCCCAGGATGCCTCCATGGTGGTTTCTCTGGCCCAGGTCCTCTTTCCCTTCAAATGAAAGAAAGACACCTTGGCCCTGAAACTCAAGTGCAGGGTGGGTGTGCTCATCGGCTGCAAAACAATCAATGCAACAACTCTCCGTCATTTCCAAGGCTGCCTTCCATGTCTCCTCCTTTCTTGTTTTCTCTTTGGTTGGATGCATCCATCCCATTTCAGGCCAAACATGCGTTTTCTGCATGTCGCTCTCCCTCCATGTCAGTCTCCCTACACATTGGTGTCCCTGCACGTCGGTCTCCGTGCATGCTCCTGCCCGCTGGCTGTGCTGTAGCAGGGGCTCTTCCCCTCGTGGGGCTGGCTTTCATCTCCCCCGGGTCCTGCCATGCAGCTCTGTCAGACTCTGGGTGACATCACGCTGAGCGCCACCCTCCGGACTCAGGCCCGCCTTCCTTTCCTGTCCTGCTGGGAGATGCAGCAGCTACATGGACTAGGAGCTTGGGCTTCCACCTGCAGCGTGTGCCCATCCTGACTGACTGTGGGACTCGTTCTGTCACGTGCTGTCCCCTCCTTTAGGATGGGGTGACAGCAGAGAGGCCACACAGCTGTGGAGGGATGAGTGACATAGGTGAGTATAAGCAAAGTTTTCCAGCGGCGCCTGGAGGTGAGAAACACCCATAAATGGCTGATAGAAGTTTCACACTCCTGACCACATGTGTAGCTCTTACTGAAATATTAACGCTATTCATATTATTTCCTTTTATATTCTCCAACACAATATTTTCTCGCTGTTCCTTGATACAGTCAATAAATTTTAAACAATTTCATTAAGTTTTAAAAGTGGAGCTTAAAACATGCTCTGGGGTTCTGTGTTATGTGAAACAGAAAGCAGGAACCATGTGTGCCATTGAAAACACCTGGGCTGTTGGGGGTTACCCTTCGCTTCGCAGGATGCGGGATGCCTTCTGGGAATACTGGCATAAGAAAAAATGAGAGTTGCATTTAAATTCAGGCAGAAAGAGGACATTTGTACTGGAGAGAAAACATATCTCTAATTATGTACAATTCCTCTTTCCTGTCACTGTGAATTCCTAGATGTCTAATTGGGTGCAGGCTTTGCTTCACCTGGGGCTGCTCGCGTGGCCACAAGATGCCACCCAATGCCTGCCTAGCTCTTCTCCAGAGTGGTGGGTGCTCAGAAGTAAATTATTTAAAGCAATTCTGTGCCCCATATCACGTAAGATAACCCAGGAAGGGGAGGGGATGTGTGAGCTCCTGGTACCTTTCAGTTCAACATCTCAATCACATTGCGTAGGCAGCAGGATTTCAGTAAATGCTGAAATGGATGGATGAATGAAGGAGGGAAGGAAGGCAAGGATGGGTCTGAGAGTTCCACCGCCATTGTCTAGAAGAAGGATGTTTCGTGTTGGACCTTGGACTGTACGAATGTGACCATGGGTGAAACTGGGGGAAGGGTGCCCAGGATTTCTCTGTATTATTTTTGTAACTTACGCATCTATAATTGTTTATTAAAAAGTGTACTTTTAGGGAATTGCGTATGATTAGGAAGCTTTTACTGAGAAAAGCCGCAGTTCCCAACGGGCTTACATACACGACCAGGAGGGCTTAGCAAGGTCTCACCTCAATTTTTAGGTTAGAAATTCAATGCTGCAATTTTCCAGGCAGCATTGTCTCTGGGAGATGGGCAGGTGCTATGCCACAGAGGCAAACCACTTGACAGTGATGGGGGGTGACGGCCCTTCTGAGATGGGCTGTGCTTGCACTGCTCCCACCAGCTGTTCCCAGGGAAAGGCGGACGCGTATCCCACCAAGCCTCCCTGGGGCTGGCCTGTGGCCTCTCCCTTCCTCCTCTACACTGGGAAAGGCAGACGTGTATCCCACTGAGCCTCCCTGGAGCTGGCCTGTGGCCTCTCCCGTCCTCCTCTGCACTGGGAAAGGCAGACGTGTATCCCACCGAGCCTCCCTGGAGCCGGCCTGTGGCCTCTCCTGTCCTCCTCTGCACTGGGAAAGGCAGACGCTTATCCCACCGAGCCTCCCTGGGCCTGGCCTGTGGCCTCTCCCATCTTTCTCCGCTGTGGCCTGGGACACCAACGTGCACACACAGATGGCACAGGATGGCGGTGCGACCATGACCCGGGGCCTCACTTTCCAGGATCAGGGTCATTCGGAAGACAAATTAGAAACCTAGAGGATGACCTGTCTTTAGAAAATGTTGGCAGTAGTCACCCAGTCTGTCTAATTAACCTTTAGATTGATAAGTCAAAGCTGCGAAGTCTGAGATCTCTACTCCATGGACACAGCGAGCTGGGGTACTCACGCATTTGCTGTCAGCTGAACCTCCTAGAATTCTCAGCAAGAAGCGTGCTTGGCTAGAGGAACTGCCATGGTGTTTGCTTTTAATGGACAGCCTTAGTGCAGGCATTTCGCTGCTGTGGCAGGCTGCTGTGAGGTGTTGGCCTCTCTAGGGGGAATGCGTGAGTCACACGTGCAAGCCGAGGGTCTTCTGGGCTGTGATTTTCCGATGCTAGACTCCAGAGCAGGAATGCATCGAGGTCAGTGTGGAACTGCGACAACCACGGCTGACACCCACGCTGGCCCCGTCCCTATGCTGCCGACGATTTCCACCATTTGTCTGAACCGTGATCACTAGCTGGTGATTTCTGCTTATGAAACTGTGTGAAATAAATAACTTTGATAATGTTATCAAGGTAAGTGTAACAACATTCATGGGTTATTTTTAAGTTTATGGGACATTTGTTTCTTTGAAATTTATGGGGAGGAGCACAAATTTTTCTACAATGCACATCTGTTTGCTAGCAACAGGCTTTCTGCAACGTGAGTGCATTCTAACCCAGCTGTTCCCAGCAGGGCTTCTCCCACTGAACTGTGGACCAGACGCGTTAGGGAGGCCGTCGGCCCTCAGCCCTGCCTACCTGGGCTGATGCGTCACAGGGCTGAGGAACACCGTTCTCAGGGAGACTTCTGAAGATTGTTAGTCAAATGTCTAAATACTGCTAACTACAGCTAGTATTCATCCAATACCAAACCCGAGTGGTGGTAGAAAGTGCACATAAAACACGCACGCTTTCTGTCAGGCTCTGATAAGACTTGGAGCCTAATGTTTCTCCTTCCAATTCCTAAACAGATTATGGGGTTAACCTTTGCTCATGTGATCTACTGATTGTACTACACTAGACAGCCCTTACGTCCATGGAAGATGGTCATCTATTGATTGTCTTACACTAGACAGCCCTTACGTCCATGGAAGATGGTCACCTATTGATTGTCTTACACTAGACAGCACTTACGTCCATGGAAGATGGTCACCTATTGATTGTCCTACACTAGACAGCCCTTACGTCCATGGAAGATGGTCATCTATTGATTGTCCTACACTAGACAGCCCTTACGTCCATGGAAGATGGTCATCTATTGATTGTCCTACACTAGACAGCCCTTACGTCCATGGAAGATGGTCACCTATTGATTGTCTTACACTAGACAGCCCTTATGTCCATGGAAGATGGTCACCTATGGATTGTCCTACACTAGACAGCCCTTACGTCCATGGAAGATGGTCACCTATGGATTGTCTTACACTAGAAAGCCCTTATGTCCATGGAAGATGGTCACCTATTGATTGTCCTACACTAGACAGCCCTTACGTCCATGGAAGATGGTCATCTATTGATTGTCCTACACTAGACAGCCCTTACGTCCATGGAAGATGGTCACCTATTGATTGTCTTACACTAGACAGCCCTTACGTCCATGGAAGATGGTGATCTATTGATTGTCTTACACTAGACAGCCCTTACGCCCATGGAAGATGGTCATCTATTGATTGTCTTACACTAGACAGCCCTTACGTCCATGGAAGATGGTCACATATTGATTGTCTTACACTAGACAGCACTTAGGTCCATGGAAGATGGTCACCTATTGATTGTCCTACACTAGACAGCCCTTACGTCCATGGAAGATGGTCATCTATTGATTGTCTTACACTAGACAGCCCTTACGTCCACGGAAGATGGTCATCTATTGTCTTAGCCCTTACGTCCATGGAAGATGGTCACCTATTGATTGTCCTACACTAGACAGCCCTTACGTCCATGGAAGATGGTCATCTATTGATTGTCCTACACTAGACACCCCTTACGTCCATGGAAGATGGTCATCTATTGATTGTCCTACACTAGACAGCACTTACGTCCATGGAAGATGGTCATCTATTGATTGTCCTACACTAGACAGCACTTACGTCCATGGAAGATGGTCATCTATTGATTGTCCTACACTAGACACCCCTTACGTCCATGGAAGATGGTCATCTATTGATTGTCCTACACTAGACAGCACTTACGTCCATGGAAGATGGTCATCTATTGATTGTCCTACACTAGACAGCCCTTACGTCCATGGAAGATGGTCATCTATTGATTGTCTTACACTAGACAGCCCTTACGTCCATGGAAGATGGTCACCTATGGATTGTCTTACACTAGAAAGCCCTTACGTCCATGGAAGATGGTCACCTATTGATTGTCCTACACTAGACAGCCCTTACGTCCATGGAAGATGGTCATCTATTGATTGTCCTACACTAGACAGCCCTTACGTCCATGGAAGATGGTCACCTATTGATTGTCTTACACTAGACAGCCCTTACGTCCATGGAAGATGGTGATCTATTGATTGTCTTACACTAGACAGCCCTTACGCCCATGGAAGATGGTCATCTATTGATTGTCTTACACTAGACAGCCCTTACGTCCATGGAAGATGGTCACATATTGATTGTCTTACACTAGACAGCACTTACGTCCATGGAAGATGGTCATCTATTGTCTTAGCCCTTACGTCCATGGAAGATGGTCACCTATTGATTGTCCTACACTAGACAGCCCTTACGTCCATGGAAGATGGTCATCTATTGATTGTCCTACACTAGACAGCCCTTACGTCCATGGAAGATGGTCATCTATTGATTGTCTTACACTAGACAGCCCTTACGTCCATGGAAGATGGTCACCTATGGATTGTCTTACACTAGAAAGCCCTTACGTCCATGGAAGATGGTCACCTATTGATTGTCCTACACTAGACAGCCCTTACGTCCATGGAAGATGGTCATCTATTGATTGTCCTACACTAGACAGCCCTTACGTCCATGGAAGATGGTCACCTATTGATTGTCTTACACTAGACAGCCCTTACGTCCATGGAAGATGGTGATCTATTGATTGTCTTACACTAGACAGCCCTTACGCCCATGGAAGATGGTCATCTATTGATTGTCTTACACTAGACAGCCCTTACGTCCATGGAAGATGGTCACATATTGATTGTCTTACACTAGACAGCACTTACGTCCATGGAAGATGGTCACCTATTGATTGTCCTACACTAGACAGCCCTTACGTCCATGGAAGATGGTCATCTATTGATTGTCTTACACTAGACAGCCCTTACGTCCATGGAAGATGGTCATCTATTGTCTTAGCCCTTACATCCATGGAAGATGGTCACCTATTGATTGTCTTACACTAGACAGCCCTTACGTCCATCGAAGATGGTCATCTATTGATTGTCCTACACTAGACAGCCCTTACGTCCATGGAAGTTGGTCATCTGTTGATTGTCTTACACTAGACAGCCCTTACGTCCATGGAAGATTGTCACCTATTGATTGTCTTACACTAGACAGCCCTTAAGTCCATGGAAGATGGTCATCTATTGTTTGTCTTACACTAGACAGCCCTTACGTCCATGGAAGATGGTCACCTATTGATTGTCCTACACTAGACACCCCTTACGTCCATGGAAGATGGTCATCTATTGATTGTCCTACACTAGAGAGCACTTAACGTCCAAGGAAGTTGGTCATCTATTGATTGTCTTACACTAGACAGCACTTACGTCCATGGAAGATGGTCATCTACTGATTGTCCTACACTAGACAGCACTTACGTCCATGGAAGATGGTCATCTATTGATTTTCCTAAACTAGACAGCCCTTACGTCCATGGAAGATGGTCATCTATTGATTGTCTTACACTAGACAGCCCTTATGTCCATGGAAGATGGTCACCTATTGATTGTCCTACACTAGACAGCCCTTACGTCCATGGAAGATGGTCACATATTGATTGTCTTACACTAGACAGCCCTTACGTCCATGGAAGATGGTCACCTATTGATTGTCCTACACTAGACACCCCTTACGTCCATGGAAGATGGTCATCTATTGATTGTCCTACACTAGAGAGCACTTAACGTCCATGGAAGTTGGTCATCTATTGATTGTCTTACACTAGACAGCCCTTACGTCCATGGAAGATGGTCATCTACTGATTGTCCTACACTAGACAGCACTTACGTCCATAGAAGATGGTCATCTATTGATTTTCCTAAACTAGACAGCCCTTACGTCCATGGAAGATGGTCATCTATTGATTGTCTTACACTAGACAGCCCTTACGTCCACGGAAGATGGTCACCTATTGATTGTCCTACACTAGACAGCACTTACGTCCATGGAAGATGGTCATATACTGATTGTCCTACACTAGGCAGCACTTACGTCCATGGAAGATGGTCATCTATTGATTGTCTTACACTAGGCAGCACTTACGTCCATGGAAGATGGTCACCCACTAGGGAAATTTATTTTCGGTTCCACATTGTGGTGAAAATGAGGATGCTAGTATTATAAGAAAGGTTTCAATCTGAACTAACTGATGCCCTGGGGAGAACAAATACTGTTTGGGAAACTGGAACATTCTGACAGATTTATCTGGAGAAGCCTAACTCATTAGCAAAGGGAGATGTGCCAGATTGATTCAGCAAATTATCTTACGTGCAAGTTCCTTCTAGGTTTACCCCAAACACAATTCCTTATTAATTATGTAACACCGACCTCAGTTTCAGGTCTAAAATGCAAGGTTTGCCTTTTATTTGTTGAGTGGACTTCCTGGGCTTGGATATATAATATTTTAGTTTCCTTGGGGAAGCAGTGTGGATAGTCAAAAGGTCCTATAGGGTTTGGCTTGGTTCAGACCTAGACTGGCCACTCATTGACTAATGACGTTGGAGAAGTCACCACTCTCTCTGTGCCTCAGTGCCCTCACCTGCAGAATGAGAATGCGCGTCCCGTGACCTTCACGTTTGCTGTGGGGTTAAACATATTGACCAAGGCACCAGAACGCAGGGAGCCCACGCAGAGTGACAGGTGGGAGGCAGTTCCTTTCCTTGTCCCTCCTTCATCGTGTTCAACCCTTGGACCTGCCACAGAACTGTACCTTCTGATCCTTGACAGCACTTTCAGGGAGTGGCCCAGTCATCACAAACAAGTGACGTTTCTCAGCTCTTCAGAGGATGCAACAATACGTTCGTCACACACTGCAGAGTTCCTCTGGAAGCCTGACATCTGGGGCAACGAGGCTGGCACGGTCCCGAAAGCGGACCTTCACTTCCTATGAGCCTGGAAGCCACACCTCAGAGCCACAGGCTGACCTCCAAACACATCAGCAAGTTATCGCTTTTGTCGAGGGAAAGCCAGCCTGTTTCTATGTAATTTTCCATCTAAATCACAAATACCTCCCAGGGACAAATTCCAACTCCTTTTTGAATGCCCATTTGCACGGGAGCATGCTTGTAATTTACAGGCGGTTAAAGGGGCAAATCCTTACAAAAAACTCTTCAGAATCTAAAATTACAGAAGTCTGTGTTTTCAGTTACTGCAATATGCAAATAAATTAGTTGTCATGGAAATCATGTTCGGGAAACACATGAAGTTAACGTGGACATCTGTCTGGAGTGTTACACCGACTCCTCTCCGCGGCCGCGTCCTCCAGAGCTGCACTCCTGAAACCTCCTGAATGCACCTTTACACCTGGACAGGTGATGCTGGGTTACCTGGTCACAGCGTAAGAGCAATGATGACAATGATGCTAATCATGGTAAAAACTGACATTGAACAGTTGCTCTGAGCCACACCTTGGTCTAAGGTCTTATATTACCATATTTAATTATCTTAAAATTCCAACGAGGTAGGAAGGTTACGATCCCTTGCCTTTTTGTTAACATACAAAGAATGAGAAGAACAGGAGAGGTGGGTGATTTGTTCAAGTTCCAGTGTATGTGCGGAGGCTTTGCCTGCAGAACCTGCCTCTGAGAACCCACGACACGCACTGCTTCCTGTTTCAAACACCGAGACAGCACAAAAGCGATTTCCTTTCTCTCCACCACCCTGACGGCTGCAAGGTATTGCTACTGCCAAGGGCTTTCAAACTTTTTGGATTATATTCCACAATAAGACGTATATTTTACATCAGAACCTAACACACACACCCACACGCACACACCAAAAAATGTTTCATTAGACATGTGCCCTTATTATCCAGAGTGTACTTTGGTATTTTCTAGTCTATACGGGGTTTTTTTTTTTTTTTTTTTTTAGACGGAGTCTTGCTCTGTTGCCAGGCCGGAGCACCGAGGCGTAATATCAGCTCATTGCAATCTCTGCCTCCGGGGTTCAAGCAATTCTTCTGCCTCAGCCTCTCGAGTAGCTGGGACTACAGGTGCCCGCCACCATGCCCGGCTAATATTTTGTATTTTAATAGAGACGTGGTTTTACAGCTTTAGGCAGGATGGTCTCGATCTCCTGACCTCGTGATCCGCCCGCCTTGGCCCCCAAAGTGCTGAGATTACAGGCGTGAGCCACCGTGCCCGGCCTAGTCTATACTTTTCTGTTGTATTTTTGTTTCCATTTAAAAATTTGCTGGCAGTGACCAGTAACTTGAATTCACGGGTCATTCATGAGTTGCAGCCCATGGTTTAAAACTCAGTGCTCTAAAAGAACTGCAGAACAGAAAGCCATTGACAATGTGGCAATATTAGATCCTTAACTACAAATGATTCCCTCTGGAGATCCTACGAATCCCCGGAGCCCGAGCCTGGCCCCGTCTTCCCCGTCTTCCCGGGGCGCTTAGTCCGCACTCATTTGCCTGCTCGCTGTGTTTTTAGGGAACACCATCAGCGCCTCCTGCGGGCACTGGGTTCATTTCCCTCCTGTGCGCAGCAGTTGTGGATTCCTTTTTTCCTTCCAACTCCCCCGCCACGTTGAGCCTGCTACGTATGTCTGGGAGCTTCCAGGTCATTCTTACTGGCACATCCCACAGAGGAGAAAACACCAGTAACTGCTGTTTGAATGGATGTCGGCGCGCGTCGAGGCAGCAATGATCAACAGCGATGTGCGCGTGGTGGCGGGGGTTTGCGGGGGGTGGCAGGGGTTTGCGGGGGGTGGTGGGGGGTGGCGGGGGTTTGCGGGGGGTGGTGGGGGGTGGCGGGGGTTTGCGGGGGGTGGTGGGGGTTTGCGGGGAGTGCTGAGGGGTGGTGGAGGGTGGCGGGCGTTTGCAGTCGGTGGTGGGGGGTGGCAGGGGTTTGCGGGGGTTTGCAGGGGGTGGTGAGGGGTGGTGGGGGTTCGCGGGGGTTTGCGGGGGGTGGTGGGGGTTTGCGGGGAGTGCTGAGGGGTGGTGGAGGGTGGTGGGGGTTTGCGGGGGGTGGTGGGCGTTTGCAGTCGGTGGTGGGGGGTGGCAGGGGTTTGCGGGGGTTTGCGGGGGGTGGCAGGGGTTTGCGGGGGTTTGCGGGGGGTGGCAGGGGTTTGCGGGGGTTTGCAGGGGGTGGTGAGGGGTGGTGGGGGTTCGCGGGGGTTTGCGGGGGTTTGCGGGGGGTGGCAGGGGTTTGCGGGGGTTTGCGGGGGGTGGCAGGGGTTTGCGGGGGTTTGCGGGGGGTGGCAGGGGTTTGCGGGGGTTTGCGGGGGGTGGCAGGGGTTTGCGGGGGTTTGCGGGGGGTGGTGAAGGGTGGCGGGGGTTTGCGGGGTGTGACAGGGGCAGCCCGGGAGCAGGCACCGCCCTTCAGGAGGCCAGACTGGGACGCGTGATGTTTAGGAGAAAAGCTCAGGAGGCAGCGCCAGGCTGAACCACGTGATGTTTAGGAGCAAAGCTGTAAATGCACCGCAGAAATTCAGATGAAAAGCCCTGGCATCCTAAGTTCCACTAATGTTAGATGTGTCTAACTTTAAAGGTATCTGATGTGTTTGTGTGGAAATAAAATTTAACAACGGGGTTGTTAAAATGCAGTACGCCCTGGTGAGCTTTCACGTGATTAACTGACACTGACCCTCCCCTGCACCTCAGGGCCCCTTTCCTGTGCCACAGACTCGGCCTTTCATGTGACCACGTGTTTGATGTCACAGTGGGGAAGGAGCCCGTCTCCTAAAATGTGTGGTCACGATGCTCCCATTGGGCAGTGCAGGAAGGTCAAGGCTGAAGCCCGAACCTCCCAGGAAGTGTGGTGGTGGAGGCTACAGGATGCCTGGGAAGGAGGGTGGTGGGTGGAGGGAGGGTGGTGGGTGGGAGGAGGGTGGTGGGTGGGAGGAGGGTGGTGGGTGGGAGGAGGGTGGTGGGTGGAGGAGGGTGGTGGGTGGAGGAGGAAGACTCGGTGGCTGAGGACCTGGGTGAACGAATGCCTGGGAGACAGGAGGGTGGACTGCTACCTTCTTTCTAGACAGAAGCTCAGCACATCGCTGCTTCTGAGAGGCGACAGCATGCTGGCAGCCCTCACTCACTCCCGGCGCCTCCTCCGCCTGGGCGCCCACTCCCACCGCACTTGAGGAGCCCTTCAGCCTGCCGCTGCCCTGGGGGCTGGCCGAGGCCGCAGCCGGCTCCCTCTGCTTGCGGGGAGGTGTGGAGGGAGACGTGTGGGCTCATGGGCCAGCGCGAGTTCTGGGTGGGCGCGGGCTCCGCGGCCCCGCACTTGGAGTGGCCGGCCAGAGCTGGCCGGGGCAGTGAAGGGCTTAGCACCTGGGCCAGCAGCTGCGGAGGGTGTGCTGGGTCCCCCAGCAGTGCTGGCCCACTGGCGCTGCACGCGAAATCTCCCCGGGCCTCAGCTGCCTCCCTCTGGGACAGGGCTCGGGACCTGCAGCCCGCCATGCCTGAGCCTCCCCCTCGCGGTGGGCTCCCCCGCGGCCCAAGCCTCCCTGATGGACGCTGCCCCCTGCTCCGCAGCACCCGGTCCCATTGACCCTCCAACGGCTGAGGAGTGCAGGCGCCTGGCAGGCAGCTCTGCCCGTGGCCCCAGCGCAAGATCCGCTAGGTGAAGCCAGCTGGGCTCCTGAGTCCGGTGGGGACTTGGAGAACTTTTATGTGTAGCTAGAGGATTGTAAATGCACCAATCAGCACTCTGTGTCTAGCAAAAGGTTTGTGGATGCACCAATCTGCACCCTGTATCTAGCTAATCTGGTGGGGACTTGGAGAACTTTTATGTCTAGCTAGAGGATTGTAAATGCATCAATCAGCACTCCGTGTCTAGCTCAAGGTTTGTAAATGCACCAGTCAATGCTCTGTGTCTAGCTCATCCAGTGGGGACTTGGAAAACTTTTATGTCTAGCTAGAGGATTGTAAATGCACCAATCAGCACTCTTTGTCTAGCTCAGGGATTGTAAATGCACCAATCAGCACCCTGTCAAAACAGACCAATCAGCTCTTTGTAAAACAGACCAATCAGCTCTCTGTAAAATGGACCAATCAGCAGGATGTGGGTGGGGCCAGATAAGGGAATAAAAGCAGTCTGCCTGAGACAGCACTGGCAACCTGCTGAGGTCCTCTTCCATAGTGTGGAACGTTAGTTTTTATGCTGTATGCATCAAATCTTGCTGTTGCTCACTCTTTGGGTCCGAACTCCTTTTATGAACTGTAACACTCACCGCCAAGGTCTGCAGCTTCACTCCTGAGGCCATTGAGACCACAAACCCACCAGAAGGAATAAACTCTGAACACGTCTGAACATTAAAAAGAACAAACTCTGGACACTCACCGCAAGGGTCCACAGCTTCATCCTTGAAGTCAGTGAGACCATGAACCTACCATGTAATACACTTCCACGATTTCTATAAATTTCCCTGAAGAAAATAAGTATGGACGATAAAGTGACAAGTATAGGTAGAGCTGGGTTTTTGTTTTTTGAAAGAACACACAAAAATAAACATCCCAAGGGGAATTCCCATGAGACAAGATATGTATTAACATTAGAATGAGACATTGGTGCACTTAAATGCTGTGGAGATGATTAAAGCTATGCTAGCTGATGTTCTATTCTATAAAAACATGTTCACAATCTATGTGCCTGCCAGGTGGAAGGCTCTAAGTATTACTTTAATATTCAGGTATTTCAAAATTACACAGTGTGTACATTTTCTCAGTGTTGTGCTGCATGTATAATATGTGCTTAATATCCTTTGATAATTTAATCTGCCAACTTTTAAAAATTTCATTTTGCATTCATTTATCAATGCAAAATTTGGGTCAATATAGCACTCTTCATAGATGCAAATGAATCACCAACTCTTTACAGCTGATTTAAATATAACATTCGGGAAAATGAAAAAATGCCATTCTTATAAGTAACATCATAATGAGCCAATGTTTCAAAAGTTATTAAGAGAGCAATTTAATTCTAGTGTGTCTGAAGGTCTTCCCCAGAAACATTTCTTCCGGAGAAAGTGAGGTTTTCTCTTTCAAGGTATTCGTTTTGAAAGTGCTACATTAATTCATCTTATCAGTGACTTTAATTTTATGGAAATCTTTCTTATCCTCCTATATTTCACAGCCATTTTCCCCATCATAAAATTACTTTTCATAGATTACACTCTATGAGCTTCAGAGAACGCAAATGCTCTTAATAGGTAATGGGTAATAACACAAGTGTGGGCGGTTTTATTAATTCATCTGGCACTAATGGTATCTTAAGCTCTTCAGTCAATGCTACTCAGCTTTCCTTGGAGCTTTTGAAGACTGAGGGGAGTTGGAAAAAAAAAGATTGATGCTTTGAAATAGGACCAGAAGCAAATGTCACTTCATTGCTTTATGACTTTAACCTGTACTGTGCTGTAAAATGTCCCACAGCATTTTGGAAATGATAGTTACTCATTCACTGTAATAGCATCAAGATCATTATGAAGTGTTTTTAATTTTAATTTGACCCAGTGGAATTATAGATCCATAAATTCGTGACTGGGAAGATCCCTTAAAGATCATCATTTAACCCTCTCAATTTAAAGATGAGGAGATTGGAACACTCAATTTGGAAAAACAAATGTCTAAAATAATGCTATTTGCTCCCAATGTTGTTATGATAGTGTTGGGAACATAACTCAGATACCCTTCCCTCCCTCCTTCCTTCCTTCTTCCTTCCTTTCTTTTTGTGTTTTTTGCTTTTTCTCTTAATTATCCTTTCATATGTTTTATATCAGGATTCTCAATCCTAGGGGTACATTAGAATGATAAAGGAATAATCCAGGAATCCCACTTCTGGGTATTTTTCTGAAGGGAATAAAATCGATGTGTGGAAGGGGTATCTGCTCTCTCGTGTTCGTTAAGATGCTGTTCACCACAGCCAACACGCAGAACCAACCTCAGGCCCATCAGCAGAGGCACAGACAAAGAAAATGTGGAATACCTACTCAGTCTTAAAAAGTGAGAAATCCTAGCATTTGCAACAACATAGATGAGCCTGCAGGACATCATGCTAAGTGGAACAAGCCAGGCACAGAAAGACAGGTGCCACGTGACCTCACTTACACGTGGAATCTGAAAGCACAGAACTCAGAAGCAGAGGGTAGAACAGTGGTCAACAGAGGGAGGGTTGGGGGGAACTGGGAGGATGTTGGCGGAAGGGTGCAGCATTTCAGTTAGACAAGAGGAGTAAGTGACGAGGTCTATGGTACCACGTGGTGGCCACAGTTAAATGGTTTGTTTACTTGAAAATTGCTAAGAGATGAGATCTTAAATGTTCTTAAAAGCACAAGGTGATGATAAGGATGTGAGGTGGCACGATGTTAATTAGCTTTGTCGACTCATCTCACAACGTATACCTGTATCAAAACATCACGTTGTACACTATATACACAATGTATATCTGTGAATATAACTTAATAAAGCTAGAAAAAATATTTTTAAAGTAAAACAAGAAGCGTTTCTTCCATTAAAAAAAAAAGCATCAGGTAAAGAACTTTTAAAGACGACAATGGCCAAGTCCTTCCTCAGACAAATACATCAGGTGGGGCCTGGGCACTGGTATGTTTTTAAACTTTCCCCAAGTGATCCTGACTGACATAGAACCAGGGTCAAGACCTAATATTTCCATGAATGGGCTAAAAGGACTCCCTGGAACCAATGCGTCCACCTTCCTCAAGAGGTGCACTTCTGCACAAATCTTGCGACTCCAGGTCACCGTGTGCCTGCACCTGGCTGTTTCAGGTCCCTGGGCTCACCAGATGGCTACAGCAGCTCCTCCCTCTCCCTCCAGAGTCCTCCACCCACGCAGCACCCCAAGAGGGGAAAGCCAGGCACGTGTTTGAGGGTCCTCTCAGCCAACCGTCACCAAATTCTCTCATTTCCTTCTTTCCAGAGCTTCTAACATCTGACCCTTCTCATTCTTACAACGGCCAACCCCCACCCCATGGCAAGACTGTAGAGGCAGCTCGCAAAGCACACCCTGTCCCTAAGCAGTGTGGAGGTTCCTCAAAACGAGGAAGCATCGGTTCACCATGGGATCCACCAATTCCACTTCTGGACATTTACCCAAATGAACCGAAAGCAGTGACGTGGAGAGAGAGCTGCACACTGTGTTCACAGCAGTACCATTCACAATGGCCAAGGAGAAGCGACCCGGGATCTGTCCACGGAGGAACGGAAACTAGTGTGGTCCATCCACAAAGTGCAGTGTGGCTCAGCCTTCAACAGAAAGGGCGTCTGACACATTGATACGTGCAGTAACAAGAAGACATTACCCCATGTGAAATGAGCCAGTCACAAAACAACAAATCCTGTGTGGTTCCACTTCTAGGAGGGCCCTGGAGGAGTCAGTTTCAGAGACAGAAAGCAGAATGGGGGTTCCAGGGCTGGAGAGGGGGAAGGGACTGAGTGTTTCATGGGGACAGAGTTTTACTTGCAGAAGAGGAAAAAGTTCTAGAGACAGAGGTGCTGACGGCTATACAGCAACATGAATAAATTTAATGCTGTTGAACTTACTTCCAAAGGGCTAAGATGAAAAAATGCTTTCTGTCCCTACAATCCAGCCTTCACCAAGCCACCCATGTGACATTCTGCCTCCTTCGTCCCCCAGCCTCATCCCTTGATGCTCACTTGTGTGGCTGTGGAACAAACAAACTCTCAACCACGGAGTCCAGGGTCAGAATCCAGGCAAAGCTGGCCTCCCCAGAGTGACTCCTGCACCCTTGTTTCAGTTCTGGAGCCCCCTGCTCCAGCCTCCAGGTTCTTCTCACTGTGCCTGAGCCCAAGCAGAACCACCCCAGGTGCCTCCTGCTGCCCCAGAGAAGGCCCCTAGGGCACGTGGGGGCCGCTGCTATGGAGAAGAACTGGAATAGACACAACTATGACATTAACATTGTCCAGAGACAGTGCAAAGGCAGCTGAGCTACCTCCAAAGCCTCAAGAAAACAAATGTCAAATGAGTCACGTGCATTGGGAAGCCTCCCCAGGCAGGCTGAGTAGTGAAGATTCATTGCGATGGAGTATTGCCAGACTGAGGTTTAAAAAAACAGATGCATAATTATTCAAACACGATAGCCACTGTTCCTTCCTAATGAGAAGTCGAAATACTTTCACTCGTCTATTTCCGAGTGAAGAAAGGCTGTGTAGAACGTCAGTTAGCAACAAATTTAGGACTCTGTTGCAGTGAATAATGGACAGTCATCCTTTAGAACTCTACCCATTTCCATCATCTTATATTGAAAAGCAAACATTTTTTGGCTGTAGTTTCCTTTAACAAAAATCACAGCTTTATACAAAGTGGACTCCTTCAATTTTCGATATTATTCTTTAGGCAAATCAAACCAGCAATAGATGCATTGGCTAAAAGTCTGAAATATGTTTTTAAAAATGCACATTTAAATATAAATTGAACTTGTGATCCATGACCCAGCCCTGAGTGCTGTCACTGCAGACAGCTGTCAGTGGCTTGAGAAAGAGGCTGACAATCTTTTAGGTTAGAGAATAACCACAGACAGCAACAAACCTCTTTTAGGTTACAGAATAACCACAGACAGAGCCACTGATGGGGCTTCCGTCTTCAGCTGTGGTTTGACATTGATTTTATTCAACAGTTTGATGTCAAATGTATTCAACATTTCACATCTTTAACAGAAGCATTGGGCCTTGTTCTTGTAAGCATAGCTCCACGTCAAAAGACTGATGGCAAATATGGCACCAGCTTTGCTGTGCTGGTGGCAGCTCAGAAATGAAATTTCCACGTGATTTGAACCAGCATCGGGGAAAGTGTGTCTTGGCAGCCTCTCGCAGGGCCCTTGGAAGGAAGCGCACAGTCATACTCAGCATCCAGACCCCATTGTGTGGGGCCGGCTGGAGATATGAGCTGCTTCCTGCCAAGGAAGTTCTACATGAAAAATGCAAATGCGGGAGCTCCCTGCTTCCTGAGTTTGCTTAGAATATGTTTAGTCACAGAGGAGCAAGGGAAGGAGGGGTCCTTCACCTCTGGAGACATGCATCGTTTATGTGAACGGCTGCCTCAGTTCCTGAGGGCCAGGAACAGCCCTTCCTCACCTAGCACTTCCGTAATGCTTAAAAACTATTATTTTTGGAAAAAAGTGCCGCATTGTACTTAGTTCTTCTTAGCTCCCTTTCTAAAGGCAAACATGCTAACGTGTGTTTGTGGGACGGTCTGCATGATGGGAGGTGCTCGGAGCATGCCCGGTTCTGTCCAGGCCCCGCCACAGTGGGGCTGACGTCTGTACTCTACCTAGATCCTCCTCTGCCGGCCCCGGAAAGCTGATGCCCGGCTGGACCAGGTCTCCAGCTTCTTCCTCTGCAAAGACAGAAACAAAGTCACTCTTTAATGCGTTTCTGGTGTAAACTGCAGTCACTCCCTGCACATCTTCAAAACCCTCCACACTCAACAGTTCAAACACGACAGACACCTTTGTATTTCTTCAAAAGTCACTGCTCAGAGCCCAGCATTTTGTGCCAATAACCTCAGGAACAACCACTGTTTTCTGTAAAGCAGCACTGTGACCACAGATGCATGTATTTCTCCCACCTAGACACGGACATAGGCAGTGAGTCACAATGATTCTCAGCTTTAACTCTGGCCTAACTTCAAATTTATTAGGCCTTATTTGCATTGGAACAGACTTGAGTAAAATCAGCCCACTCTGATTTTCCCCGGTTCCTTCCAGCTGGGTGAGTCCCATGAGGGCCCCGCGTCGCCCATGAGAAAGACTTTCCTTCGGGTCTAGAAAGCGTCATGCCATTCAAAGCCTCATTTTGCAATGTCCAAAGCCTGCATTTGTGATCTTAGTGCTCAATATTAGTTCATATTAGGTCCACTTTGACCAAAACGCTGATTTAATTTCCCTCCGTTGGGAGATCATCCAGGTCACTGGCATTGATTTTCCATTGTTCACTCTGTGCTAACACAAAAGCAGACATCACTTTCTTAGAATGACATCACCATGTGGCTGTAAAAGGTCTTGGGGTCACTGAGCACTGTCTTCCCTCCATGTGTGGGGCAACAGGGAACTGGGGAGACAGACAAGCTTGTGATTTGATTTAACTGGTCCCTGAGGAGCTGGACTGAGCATCATCCAGTGGCTCTACTCCCAGTGGGCTCTGCCCAGGAAACCAGGTGCCAACTCTCCAGGCTGCCTTGGTTTCTACCTGGCTGCAGATGCAGTGCAGACACAGCTGGATCTCAGGGAGGCTCTGCCCAGGAAACCAGGTGCCGACTCTCCAGGCTGCCTTGGTTTCTACCTGGCTGCAGATGCAGTGCAGACACAGCTGGATCTCAGGGAGGCTCTGCCCAGGAAACCAGGTGCCGACTCTCCAGGCTGCCTTGGTTTCTACCTGGCTGCAGAGGCAGTGTAGACACAGCCGGATCTCAGGGAAGCTCTGCCTGACACCAGCCACAGTGAGAGGTGTGGGGAGTGGCCTGAGGAGGGGGGCAGGGAGCATCAGATAAGGGAGCATTTGGCACCACGTTACATGTGCATGTAAACATGTTATTTATGGGGTATCAGAATGATGACACATGTGTGTACACACATCTTTGTCATCATTTTGGCATATATGCCCAAAATATAAATATGATTGCATGTTCAGACTCTAGGCATGTATTCACACATATATGTGGGTTTCCAATATTCATGGACAGGCTTTGAGGCACATCTCACATTTGCCCCCACCCCCCACCCAAGTGTCAGACGCTGTTAGCCAGGCTGTAGTCTGCAAACGGATTTATTTCAGAATATGATGCTGGAGCCAGTTACACTGTGATCACCATCTCTGATTCAGCAAATCGGCATCTGCCATTTTCAACAAGTTGGCAGAAGGTTGGGAAAAGAAGATGACATATTTGGAATGTGAGATGCTGATGAAGAGGATACAGTCGCCTCTCAGGTAAATGTGAACTAAGATTTCATTTCATGGGATCTCCCAGTTACAGCTTTTTAAAAAACATACATGTATAAGAAGTAGCTATCTGAATTAAGTTAAGTATCTTACAAGACAGCTCAAATGATTTAACATAACCCCATTTCTTCAAGGCTAACAGCGCTTTTTGCATAGTTTAAGCTGCGTTTTTCAGCTAATGAAATACATCTGCCAAATGTCCACATTAAGTATAATATAAAACCACAGACTGGAATGGTCTCATTCATGTAGAAATATGATGGACAGTTCTAATTAACTACAGTTTCTACGGAGACCATCGTCACATGTGTGAGTAATGTGAGAACAGAGCATCCAGCTGGGTGAGAAAGGAATTTGGGGATAAACTAAAAGAATGGGCCCTTCAACCTCAGCCCTCCTTACACCAGACTTTCAGTACACATGCACACAGAGACAAGGCAGGGGCTCTCACGGGGTGGACTTGAAGGATGGGCCAACATCACCCAGTTGCAATGACAAGTATGAGCACTCCACTAACAACACCAGCAGCAACAGGCATGGAGTTTAGCAAAGCCACGTGCTTCACACAGAGCTCAAGCTTGGTATCGGAAGCCTGCGATTTGCTGGAGGAACACACCTAATTATCTTGAGAACAGCACTCCAAGAATGAGCAGTGGGGACGTTTGAAGGTCAGCCTTGAATTGTAGGAGTACAAATGCTTTGTTGCCTGATCTCCTCCCACCCGCCCTTGCTGTTTATCAGATGAGAGAACAGGAGGTCTGGAAGCTGTGTGGCTCAGGTGACACCGTTCAAAGTTAAAAATCCATCATGGGCTGAGGGTACATGCACGGAAGGTTTCCGAGTGTGGTGTGGCCTTCTAGCTGGGAGAGCTTAATGCAACATGTGTGTCAGTATAACTGTGAGTACCATCCTTCCTTATCTAACGAGGCTTTGTATTTTCAGCCTACATTTTGTACAGTGCAGCCCCCCCTTCCTGGAGGTTCTCTTTCTGTGGCTTCAGTCACTGAGGTATGAAATAAGTGGCTTTGAGAGAGAAACAGAGACCACATTCACATACATTTTATTAAAGTAGATTGTTATACGTGCCGGTTTCATTACAGTTATTCAGGTTACTCTCTTACTGTGCTTAACGTACACGCTGAGCTTTATCACGGCTGCACAGACACAGTGAGCTCTGCACTCTGGCTTTCTTCTGCTCTTGCCCAAATTCCCATCCAAGGGGCCTGGGGAGTCATGCCCTACAAACCATGGAGTCTCATTAGAGGGGTTTTCTTTACCCTACATAACATGGCTCGCTTTCCAACCTGACTCGGGCACATCATGTGACAGATAAAGAACAAAATAAAAATATTTCCATCCCAAATGTGTAATTTTTTATTTATTTATTTTGCCGTATCTTGAAATAGTGCAGGAAAATCTACATTCTGAAGAGAATTCCCTTCTTTTTCCTTCCTTTTCCTTCCTTTTCCTTCCTTTTCCCAGATCCAGGAGAGAATTGACTCTGATAAAAAACACTTAACCATCCGTCCTCTTTGCAGCCTGCTGCCTAGAGGCTTCCTCTGCACGGTGGGAACTGCATCTCCACAACCCCTTATCTTCACCCAGACATCGCTTTCTATGGATTCTAGGTCTTCAGACAATAATTTAACTCTTTCAACCAATGGCCAATCGGAAAATGTTTGACTCCATAATGACTTGGGAGGCCTCACTTCCAGTTGTCCTGCCTTTCCAGACCCAACCAAGGTACATCTACAGGTAGTGACCAATGGCCTATGTCTCCCTAAAGTGTATAAAACCAACAGCTGTATCTTGACCACGCTGGACACATGTTCTCAGGATCTCCTGAAGGCTGTGCCACGGGCCGTGGGTCATTCATATTTGGCTCAGAATAAACCCCTTCAAAATACTTTACAGAGTTCAACTCTTTTTGTCAACAATAGGAAAAATCTACCTACAAGTGTTGGTACTGGCTGAGGTTTCAGGCATCTGTTAGGGGTCTTGGAACTTATCCCCGTGGACAGAGGGGACTACCGTACTTCTACCACGTTCCCACCCCCAGTCCAGAACCCTCACTAGGCAAGAACCCTGTTCGCCTGGACAGGCCGTGGGTAGAGCCATGTTCTTCCTTACATCTTCAGCATCTGGGACAGCATGGGAGAAATGTTAATTACCATCTCAGCGACCTCAGAAATGCCCTTATCTATGCTTAAAGAGACAAGGGAATCCTCCTTCTTCCAGTAGATCTCTCTCTCCCGGCCTCCTCATATGAGGGAGGAGAACCATTTGCTCCACCAGTCATTGGAAAGACGGGCCGCCTGGCCTAGGAAGCCAGCGTTGGCTGCTGTCATACAACTACAGCTCTCTCTGCGCTCTGAGACGTTCTGAAATCACGTGACCGTAAGCTTCCTCCACCTAGCCTCTTTACTTCCCATGGTCCAAACTGAATACCTCCCAGGGAGAGGCTGGACGCTGTCCCATCCCATGTGTGAGGCTGATCGGTGCTGTGAAACTGACAGCGCTGACCTCTGACCTCACATTTCCATCACCAAAACAGAACGTGCCTTTGACTGAGAAGTCTTGGGAATCATCCATTCACACGTGGGAATGCACATCTGTCTTCACTGGAGAAACAGTCTTTCACCGCGGCAACTCCGGGTGTGGCTTCCTCACTCAGACCCCTCGCTTAGGGTCCCTCTGGCAGAACGTACTTTAGGAGTCACCTTTCTCATCTGCTGGAGCTTGATGAAGGCAGTGCTCCATAACGTGTGACCTGGAGACCCCGTAAACCATACTCCATAACGTGTGACTGGAGACCATGTAAACCATACTCCATAACGTGTGACTGGAGACCCCGTAAACCATCTCGGGGGAGCTGTAGCAAGGTCGTCTAGCTATTCTGTGCCCTGGTGCTTCCTTGGAGTCAACACCCAACCCTCCTCCAGCAACGCACACCTCTGGGCACAGCAGCGGACGTGTGGATGGCATGTGTGGTGCCTCGGGTGCTGCCTGGAGAGCGTGGACCTGTCCCGAGTGAACATACAACACAGGCGCACTTTCTAACATCTCTGATCACCCTTGAGCTTCAGAGAAATGGCTGTCCTGCTCCCCTGTGGCCCAGAGGGGTCTGGGTGGCTCTCAGAGGGTCTGTGACGGCCCTTAATCAAACATAGGGCGCCGTGATCACTGTGCTGGGTGCGCTACGTTTGCCTTCCTTTGCTAAGTGATGAGTCGTCTCAATGTCACAAGCTGCTCACACTTCCTGGAAGGGAGACTCGGGCAGTGCGCCTTGAGAAGGGAAGGAAGCAGGATGCTTCCCAGAACTGGTCCTCAGAGGCCCGGGCCCAGGTGGCTGCATCATCAACACCTTCCAGAAAGTGAGGAAATCAGCACCAGAGAGGCAGAGCGCATACTGAGAGGACAGAGGCGCAGACAGACCTGCAGGTTCCAGCCCCCATGCACTCCTCTCGGCGCCCCCACAAGGCCCTGTGATGCTTCCACCGACACCGCAATGTCTCATGTAGAGATTCTGCACTGACCTGCAACAGGGCTCTCCTCAGTGATGATGGAGGGAGGCAGAACACTCCGCCAATGAAGAGGCAGAAGAGAGCAAAGAAATGATTGTGGGCAGGTGAGTGACCAACGGACCATATAGCCCCAGGGTAGACTTACTTGCAAGAAGAAACCTGACTTTCAGGGAAGCCAGTGGGCGTTTTACATTCTCTATGTATCAGGCAGGCTTGTGTTTCCGGGCACTCGAAGGAGGACCGTGCTGGGGGCCCCACATCACTGCCTGGGAATGCTCACAGTCTTGTTTCATCCATCAGCCACACCTGGGCCAATCCTTGGCTGTCAGAGGCTCTCGGGACAGGCTGGGCGCCGGCACCCAGTGGCCGCGGGGGCTGTCGTGTGCTTTGCAGATGGACACGCGCTATTTAACACAGAGATGCGCTGAGTCCAGGTGATTAGTGAATCGCACGTCATCGCAGACACTAGAAAGCGAAAGCATACAGGGGAAGGCCCCGGGCACAGACCCAGCACGGCCACCAAACGAGCTGGAGCTGCCTGCGAGACGATGAGCGTCTGCAATCTGCATCCTGCGAGGCAAAGATGTCCATGTCAGCACAACCACAGACCAAAGCCAGGGTCCTCCAGCAAGAGGCTTCCCAGTAGGTGCAGAGCCAAACGTTTCAATCACCACTGTGACCCAAGCACACTGTGGCCTCAGCACACCGACCTCGCCCGGCCAGCGCAGTCCTGGCTCACCCACCACATTCTGACCCCTCATGATGGCGGCCCCTCAGCAGCGCCACTCTTGGCCTCGGCTGCCCTGGCCGGCTCAGTCTCCGGCTCAGAGCAGCACAGCAGAAGGGGAAGAGAAGGGGCCCTGGGGTGTCTGGCCGGGTAACACGGGACAGTAAACGTCCTCGGCTGCCTCTCCTTGTCCTGGAAGTGGAGACAATGCTTCCCCCACAGCTGCCGGGCATCTGAGCCAGCCCCGGCACACTGGCACTGGCTCTCTGGTGTCGTTTCTCCTGCACCGGGAAGGCCACAGGTTCAGACCCAGCATGGCCACCACACGAGCAGGCAGCTTGCCTGGAAGATGACACGATGAACCCACAGGACTCCACTGACCTTGACGCTGGCCCCTGTCTGATCTTGGCAGGGAAGGGTGGGCACCAAGACCGCCAGGGGCTGAGCTGCCGCCTGGTGTGGGTCCTGGCAATGCCTCATTATGGAGAATCGATGAAGAAAAATGGCACGTATGATGATTTAAAGGTACATTTGCCAATAGGCATATCTCGGGACCTCACTCTAACACCCTACCACTCTGATTACGCCAGGAGTGATCATCTCTAGTTCTGGGATGCAGAAATTGAGGCCTGGGGAAGTTAAGTTTGTTCTCTGCCGCCACAGAAGAGTTAGATCTCCATGAAGCTGAGCCTCAGCCCCGTGGCTGGAGCTCTGTGTGCTGTGTGGTGTGGTGGTGTCTGTGTGGGGGAGGCTGCATTGAGTGGCACCTCGTTTCTTTTCTTTTCTTTCCTTTTTTTTTTAGATGGAGTCTGGGTCTGTTGCCCAGGCTGGAGTGCAATGGCACAATCTCAGCTCACTGTAACCTCCACCTCCTGGGATCAAGCAATTCTCCTGCCTCAGACGCCCAACAGGTGAGACTACAGGTGCCTGACATCATGCTTGGCTAATTTTTGTATTTTTAGTAGAGATGGGGTTTCATCACGTTGGCCAGGCTTGTCTCAAACTCCTGACCTCGTGATCCACCCACCTTGGCCTCCCAAAGTGCTGGGATTAAGGCGTGAGCCACCATGCCTGCCCAAGTGGCCCCTCATTTCTTAAAGACCTGCCCCGTGAATGCCAACTGCAAGGTTTGGGGAGAAAGAGGAGGAAATGCACACCTTAAATTGACAGGTTTTTAAACTCAAAGCACAACTGCATCTTCTCAGGGGGAAGTTGTCTCCAAATCATGCTAATGTGGAAGCAAAAGGAAGCAGTTAGGCCTTCAAAGTATTAGAAGGAAAAACCAGGTTCACACATGAGAAGGGAAATTGCTCATAAGAAAAGAGTGGATTTCTTGATGGAAAAGGAAACAATAGTATTATCACCTCATAAACACCAAGAGAAGGACATGATCCACTTTCGTCCACTGTGCATGGGCCCTGCAGCTTTTCCTGCCCTGCAGAGTGTTTGTTATGTGTTTATGGGTTCATCCTACTGCCCCCCTCCAATGCAGAATGGGAGGGAAGGGGCCCTGCGTCCTCCTGGCATGGCAGGCCAGCCCCACCGTGGTCAGGAGATTCAACACGTTCCCACCAGTCTCGTGAGTCCACACTGCACTTTTTATAGTACAGGTCTTTTTCGAAATGAAATGGACACAGAACCCCAAACCATAAAACAGATGCTGTCAGCACTGCCTCGGAAGAATCAGGGTAAGAAGCAGGGTCATGCCGCGTCCAACCCTTCCGCATCTACCCCTGACGTGCCCACTGCCCGCCCCAGCTTCTCTACAGGACCCAGCCGCTGCCCAAGGAGATGCAGGAGGCAGTGGGCTTGCTTCCCTTCCATTTCTGAAAAGCACACTTACTTCTTTTCATTGCCGATAGGACGTTTTCCTAGCTGATGGACACCTTTGCTTACAGGAGGATTAGAATGTGAAGCCTTCACCATTAAACCAAGGTTCAGAATCTGGGAAACTTCACCAGGACCCTCGCGGCTCCCACACAAGTTCAGGTGTGTCTCTGGGTCTTCCCTGGGGTCCGTCCCTCTAACTGTCCCATTCCGTTGCTTCATTCTCATCCAGGGATGCACTGGGCTCGCAGAGGTGTGTCTGAAAGGCGGGGAGATGGAGGCAGCGGTCTATGCGCTCGGTGCACAGAGGCGCGTCTCAGAGCTGTGGAGATGGAGGCAGCTGTCTACATGCTGGGTCCACAGAGGCGTGTCTGAAAGCCAGGGAGATGGAGGCAGCGGTCTATGCGCTCGGTGCACAGAGGCGCGTCTCAGAGCTGCAGAGATGGAGGCAGCCGTCTAAGCGCTCGGTCCAGAGGCGCGTCTCAGAGCTGCGGAGATGGAGGCAGCTGTCTACATGCTGGGTCCACAGAGGCGTGTCTGAAAGCCACGGAGATGGAGGCAGCCGTCTCTGCGCTCCGTGCACAGAGGCGCGTCTCAGAGCTGCGGAGATGGAGGCAGCCGTCTATGCCCTGCGTCCACAAAGGCGTGTCTCAGAGCTGCGGAGATGAAGGCAGCCGTCTGGGTTCCTAGGGCACTGCCTCTTCTCCCCCAGTTCTTGCTACACGGATCCGCCTGGTTCTACCTGCACAGCTTGAGCTCGTTGTCACCTTGTGCCCTGCCCAGATCCTCCTGGACTTCCCTTGAGGCTGAATCTCTGTGCAGCTTGCCCCTGGGATCCTGGCATTTTCTCTCGCCTGGGTGAGAACTCGGTTTCCATCCTTCCCAAGGAATGCTACCTGTTCCCTATGCGTAGGTGGGATGGCAGTGGAGGGTGGAGGGCGGGTTGACATGTACCTCTGGAGATGTGTGGAAAGGTGTGGAGGTGCCTGTCTTTGAGTTCTTCCTGTTTTTCTCCGGCCGACTGTCCCGCAGCTCTCCGTGGTCGTACACAGCCCTTCTCCTCATTGGCCGCCCATGGGTAGCACACAGGTCTGCACGCAAAATCGGCTGCGTCGCCATGAGCATGGAGCCGGAGAAGGTGCCTGGTTGGAAGTCAGGGAGGCGTGGGGTCCATCCCGGCCCCTCTGCCTCCTGCTGTGAGGAGGGGTCAGGTCACGTGCTCCACGGTACCTCTTCGTGGGGGGAGGGGACAGGCGTGGGCCTCGGCTCTTGGAGTCACCGCGCAGGCGCAGTGACAATGTTTGCGGAGCAAAGCGCGGTCCCCATCGGGTGTCGCCCACAGGAGCTGCTTCCGGGACGCACAGGGAACGCTCAGCAGAAGCCGCCCTCTGACAGTCAGCGCAGAGTTCAGCCATCTGAGCTTGCCCCATTTCTAGATTCTTCTAACTCTTGAAAAGTTTACTTTTACAGAAAGCACGCTCGAGCCTACATTTGAGCCGCTTCCCTAATGACAGGATTTGAAGGCTGTTTAAATTAGGGATTCATTTCTGCTCCGTTAGGACAATGACATTGATTGGTTTTAATGCTGGCTTCCTCCTCCATTTCACTCGCAGCTGTGCACCAGCCGCGCTCAGCCACTGCCGTAATGATTACTAATGGCTTTTCTTTGAAAATGATAGAAATGATCATAATTTTATTTTGGACCGAGGATCAAGTCTCCACAGAAGCTGCCCCTAAAGTCTGCAGAATTTTTACCAGTGGTTAAATGTCACTTAAATCAGGCCAAGAGAAAGTCTCAAAGTCACTAATGAAGCAACCCCACTCAACTAAGAATGACAATCAGTGCCTCTGTCAGAACAGATGGCTGCAAAGGCGCACGACAGCGGAGCCCGGCTCCAGTCACCAGGTGCGCTCGTCACCCCCTCGCGTCCCGCTCCGGAGCTCTGCAGGCCTTACCAGCTTAAACACCACCATGCCTTCCGATAAATTACAACATCATCTTCCGAAGGAATTCAGTTATGACTAACAGCAACATACACTTAACTTTGTATTTTTTCTGGACTCAGAAAAAAAATTAAAAAGTGCTGAAGTAGAAAGGCACACTGTTTCTAATTTAAATATCTGCTAACTTCAAGATGAAATCGTATCTGCCTGTGGTGAAACTTGAACATTGTTCGCATGAAAAGTGACACCTACTTATATTTTATACAACCTGTTTCAGATCTAAATTCCAAATGCATGCGGCGTTAGGTCCCCTGCACTACCATCTATACTTAATAAAGTTTTATACTAAAGATACCTTAAAGATATGTCCACCATGCTTACCCAGGAAACACTACTTTAAAGACAGAGTGAAGGGCATTTTACAAAGCTTAGAAAAATGTGGCCTTCAAATCTCAGGCTATTGCTGTTCGTACTCACTTTCTGAAACAGCCTCTGAGATCAGGGGGAGCAGCCCGAAGCCTCTGGGGTCGGGGGAGCAGCCCGAAGCCTCTGGGCTCAGGGGGAGCAGCCCGAAGCCTCTGGGCTCAGGGGGAGCAGCCCGAAGCCTCTGGGCTCAGGGGGAGCAGCCCGAAGCCTCTGGGGTCAGGGGGAGCAGCCCGAAGCCTCTGGGGTCAGGGGGAGCAGCCCGAAGCCTCTGGGGTCAGGGGGAGCAGCCCGAAGCCTCTGGGGTCAGGGGGAGCAGCCCGAAGCCTCTGGGGTCAGGGGGAGCAGCCCGAAGCCTCTGGGGTCAGGGGGAGCAGCCCGAAGCCTCTGGGGTCAGGGGGAGCAGCCCGAAGCCTCTGGGGTCAGGGGGAGCAGCCCGAAGCCTCTGGGGTCAGGGGGAGCAGCCCGAAGCCTCTGGGGTCAGGGGAGCAGCCTGAAGCCTCTGGGGTCAGGGGGAGCAGACTGAAAGCAGTCTTACTGTTTCTCTTGCTCACTGCATTGGCAGTTCCTGGGCAGGGCTGCCAGGCAACGTGGGGCGCCAGTTACATGTGAATTTCAGAGAAACAGCGAAAATTTTTGTCACATATTTCATGAAACATCAAATGTTTTTGTGAAATGCAAACCTAACTGGGCGTCCTGTATTTTTTTTTTTCTTTTGCTCTGTTCATGAAAAGTGATTTTATTTTTGGGTTTTTTTATTATTTTTTTGGTTTCCAGTTTATTTTTATTTATTTTATTTATTTTATTTTATTTTTTAAAATTTTATTATTATTATACTTTAAGTTTTAGGGTACATGTGCACAACGTGCAGGTTTCTTGCATATGTATACATGTGCCATGCTGGTGTGCTGCACCCATTAACTCGTCATTTAGCATTAGGTATATCTCCTAACGCTATCCCTCCCCACTCCCCCCACCCCACAACAGGCCCCGGTGTGTGATGTTCCCCTTCCTGTGTCCATGTGTTCTCAATTTTATTGGTTAATCTTGCCTCCCTAACCCTGGGGACCTTTTAGGAGGACACAGGCCTCATGCCCCAGCCCAGAGATTCTGCTCATTTATTCTGGTGTGGGGCCCAGGTCAGTTCATTTGACAGTGCCACAGGTGAATCTATCCACAGCCAGGGCTAAGGCCACCAATAAGGGGGGAAGAACAAAAGTGATTAACCAAGGGCCCATTTCACCTTTACCTACCGAGCCGACTGTGGCCCAGGGCTGCCCCACCTCTGTGGACCCCTCGGGAATCATTGTCTTTCCACACGAACACAGAACAGGACTCTCCCATCGCCTTCTCTCAATGTCTTTGTTACACAACATGCTTTCTGGATAGAACTTTTTCAGGCATTTTAACATGAAAAAAATGTTCACTTTGAAATGCTCTTAACTTCTTTAGCTGACGTATTGTCTGAATTTTCTGCGCCTGATGGATGCCTGCGATTGGCTTCTGTTCCTTCTCCACAGGCGCCATTTCAACCGCACATGTAAGGTGCTTCGATGTGGCAGGAGCAATCACAGCTCTAATTATTGCTGACACTTGTTCTGGGTTTTGTGCAAATGACTTCAGGGTAAGTTGTGATGCCCATTTATTTTACTTCAAAAAAATTGAGGCCGGGCGCAGTGGCTCATGCCTGTAATCCCAGCACTTTGGGAGGCTGAGGCAGGTGGATCACAAGGTCAGGAGTTCAAGACCAGCCTGGCCAACATAGTGAAACCCTGTCTACTAAAAATGCAAAAAAAATTAGCTGGGTGTGGTGGCAGGTGCCTGTAATCCCAGCTACTCGGGAGGCTGAGGCAGGAGAACTGCTTGAATCCGGGAGGTGGACGTTGCAGTGAGCCAAGATTGCGCCACTGCACTGCAGACTGGGAGACAGAGTGAGACTCCATCTTAAAAAAAAATTGATATGCCTTAATCTTGGAATGTCCAATTACAGCAGAATGGTTAAGTAAATTATGGTGCGATTATCATGTAGAATGTTAGAAAGCTTCTAAGTGTTATAGAAATTCCCATCGTAACGTTACGTGAGAAATGGTATATGCAAACTCGATGCGGTTTGTGACCTGAGTTTGCTTTGGAAAATGTCTGCTGGCAATTAACCAAGATGCTCACAGCGATGGTCTCTGATGAGTGGAATTATGGCTGTATTTTATTTTCCTCTTTACACTTTTTGTGCTTTCCAAATTTTCTCCCACCAACCTGTATGCCTAAGTATAAAACATTATAAAAAGTACTTGGCATCCAACAGTCTTCGGTAAAGACAGTATCTGAATTGTCTTCCTTTTTGCAATGAGATGGCCTGGGATGAAAAGGGTGGTGGTAAAGACGTACAGCTTCCTTCCTTCTTCCTCTAACGTGGGTCAGCCCCGAGTGACTGCTGTCCCCTCACGCAGATAATGGCACCACTGCAATCTGGAAAGACACCCACAGAACAACAGTCCCTCGCTCATCCACTCCGCCAGTCACCGGTGCCATCCACGCATGGTGCATCTTGCAGGAGACTCACAGACAGTGAGGAAGACATGCTGCCCTCAGAGCTGATGGTCCCGTTTTTCCACGAACTCCAACTCCACGCATCAGAAGCACACTAGTCGCATTCTCGAGCAGCTCAAACTTCAGCATGGAATGTTGTTTCCCAGGCTTTTACAGTTCACAGGTAACACAGAGGAGGACATATTTTCTTGGGCATCGAGAAAAGCAACTCTGGAGGAAGAATCTGAACAGGGTGACACCTTGCTTCCTTAAAGAAGCTGGACCATGTGCAGAAGCTCACAGCACAGATTATTTAAGCTGCATGCCAGTTGAGTCTATGGGGTTCTATCCAGTGTCTTCCTGTAATCAATTTCTGAAAAAAGATCTGAAATGGTAGCTGTGGGGATGACATGCCTGCGTTTGCTCACCCACCCTGAATCCAGGTCCCCTTTGATGCCCCCTGCATGCCCCACTATCTGCAGGACAAGAATCAGCCTGGAGTGACCTCTGGACATCATAGTCACTGACTGCAGCTGCCTGAGAGGAGGGAACACCCACCATCTGAATGCAGAAGATAAAACGTCGTCATGCCCATCGTGCAGAGGAGGAGCTTTGGAGATGTTATAGAATTAAAATCCCACAACTACTCCGTGGCAGCACGGATGAGAACCTGCATCCTCAATTTCTCTCTGGCTCCAAACCCCTGTTTTCTCCTGTGAGGCATGTCAGCATTTACTGCTCACCTCTTGGCCTGGGCAGCTGCAGCCCACCTCGGGCTACCTGTGGAGCTGCTTAGGACCAGGCTTTGCAAAAATAAAGGGAAGATGACACGTGGGCCGGGCACCGTTCTGACTGGCCTCTCAATGCCTCTTTTGGGTGCTCAACTGCCCATTCCCAATTCTCTTTCTCTTTAAGCCACTCCTTTTCTGGCATCAAAATCTGAGCTTGGAAAAGAGACCTGCCAAGCTCACCAAGACTGAGTACGAGTGGATTCCAGTGGCCTCCATGGAACAGCCACCCCGCTACGTCCTCCTGCTGTGGCCAAATCCCAGACGGGCATCTGTGTTTGGGAGATGCGGCCTCTCTGTGAACTGCCGGGTGGGAGTTTGCAGGGGTGTGGAGGACTATGTGGAGGACAGTGTGGGGAGGACCGTGTGGAAGAAGGACTCCCAGCCTCCCACCTGGCTGTTCAATGGAGGCTCTGCCCTGAGTGGGCTTGTCAAGAAATCCTGAAGAATATTCCACAGCTTGAAACTGCTGAGGAACTCAACACCTCCGCCCTCCTCATGGAAGACTCTCAGCGATGATGGAAACTCCTTTCAAAGTGATCATTTCAACAATGATTTCCACAGGTACGATTTCATCTCACAGTGAATGTCCCGGGAATGACGTTTAGAGGGATAATCTGAGGACGTGGCAGAGCAGCTCCAGCAACTGTGGTGACCACAGTCCTCCCAGTTACAGGTAAAGGGGCCACCACGCACCTGCTGGCAGGTAGTGAGGACGTGAAGCTTCACCGACTACTCGTACTCGACCAGCCCTTGGACCTGAGAGGATGAGGACCTGAGAATCGGTGCTGTGTGGTGCATGCTTGGGACGCAGCAGTGCACAGGCGGGACCTGGCCTGCGGGCTCACAGCCAGGCAGGAGAATCACATGTGACCAGACGATTCCTACGCCACGAAATCAGTTCAGTCACTGACACATGTACAGGGAGAGTGACTTGTGTTATCTGGGTCAGACGGACAACCTCACAGGGCAAACCAGCTTACAAAGCACATCCTTCACTTCAGTAACACTATTTTACACCTGCATTCAGTTGTCCTACAGAATGGAATCAACTCAATCAATTATAGGTAGAATTTATTATATAAATCTATATACCAGAATATTTCATAGCCAAAATAGTATTTTTATTCTCATTTTCTAAATGAAAGCAACTTCAAAAATCTGATTTGTGGTTGCTTGTTTTCTTCCCTGAATCTCTGTAAATACCCACTTTCAGTACTACTTAGCCATAGAACTGAATTTTGATCTATATCCCCAGGCCTAGCCATTATTCATTTATTCCACTCTGGGTATTAATAACAGTGAATGGCATTTGTTAAAAAATGACAGATGAAACCGGTTTCCTATTATTCACGGACCAATCATGCCTAAGGCATCATTCTTCTTGTTTTAAATACATCACATGTCAAGTTTACTCGCAGAAAACCAAATAAGTACAAGGTTTTAGCACAGCACTTACACTGCAATTCATTTTTAAAGCCTCGGATTCTAGATCGATTGTGCTTTAACAGGTTACAGAGCTCCTGACCTGAAACTTAACCAAGAAATGACTGTGCCAGGCCGTGGCACCTTGGCAGGCCTCAATATTGTTTCAACCTCCCCACATGGCTGGTCTCCCTGGGTTGCCCAGCAGTATCGGGAACGTGGAGACAAACGTTCCAGGCAGAGGCTGTTCCAGTTTTCCCATCTGTTGGTGCTTCTTGAGATCAGCAGCTGCATAAATGCATGTGTTTTACTGCTTGTTTGCCACTCAAATGCATGATTCTCATGTTGCCAGCTCCACTGGCAGTATATTTGCCTTCAGCAATTTATGTTTTCTGTAATGAAAAACCCTGGCAATTTCATCCCATTTGGCATGAAACGCTAAGATATTATTGAGAGTTGGACAAGCAAGAGGAGACAAATGCAGTTCTGTTAGTGTTGTGGCTCTCTGCAAGGCTCAGGAGCCGCCGCCGCATCTCCGCTGATGCTGAACTGTTCCTAAGGAAACCGAGAAATTCCCCCTTTGATTGGAATGTGCTGAGCAGACAGCCTTCCGTAGGGGGTCTTTCCCCTCTCCAAGGCAAACTACTTTCAGAGCCTGTGGAACATAACAGGCTTTGCACGTGCCACCACATGGCAGTCCTTTATAAACAACACAGATCCAGAGAGGACACAGCCCTAACAGCCTCCAGGAGCCAAGATTTCACATTCTCCTGAACAGACTTCCGGCCCCACCTGTCTTGGCTGCCTTTTGCAAATGCTCTTTGAACACGCAGACTGCACAGCTTTCCATCTGCCGTAATATGCAGGCTTGACTTGCTCAAGTCCAGGCTCTGGCTCTTATGATTTGGGGCAAGTAATGAAAGCCTTGGTTTCCTGATCTGTAGGATGGTCATCATGCCGTTTGTGCCAAGGGTGGTTCTGAAGATGAGGTGAGAAAAATGTCCATGCAGCATCTTGGCAGAGCACGGGACACGAGCAGAGATCTTGAAGACCATGCTGATGATTGATCTTCCTTTTTTAAATTATTATAATTTTTTGAGATGGAGTCTCTCTCTGTCACCCAGGCTGGAGTGCAGTGGCGCGATCTCGGCTCACTGCAGCCTCCATCTCCGGGGTTCAAGCGATCCTCCTGCCTCAGCCTCCTGAGTAGCTGGGACTACAGGTGCCAACCACCACACCCAGCTAATTTTTGTATTTTAGTAGAGATGGGGTTTCGCCATGTTGGCCAGGCTGTTCTCAAACTCCTAACTTCAAGTGATCCATCTGCCTCAGCCTCCCAAAGTGCTGGGATTACAAGCATGAGCCACCATGCTCAGCCTGATGACTGACCTTCTATGACCTCCCTGGGCCCTTTCAAAGGTTCCCTTTTCCTCCCTCTGTCAAGTAGGGGCAGTGCTTCAAACCACACCTGTCTTCCCACAGTGGGAGCTGGGAGGGGGAACTGAAGCGTTCTCCTTCAGTGAACCAAGAACGGGGATAAACCAGCGTCGCCATCTTCACATGGACGCAACGTGGGACACATGGCCTCTCCAAATTTCCTTAACCGCGTCTGCTATAAAAATCTGCATCCAGCGAGTCCATGACTTACATACATGCTTTCCCTACTTCCTTTCTTATGTGAAGCCTCATGGCACTTGTGCCTTTCAACTGGTTTTCCTTGAATCCTGCATCTGCATGAACGCTCTTAAAAACATTTTCTGCATTTGAATCATAGATACGTCCTGCCTATGCTCTAGGTGGAAAAATGATATGAAAAAATCTGCAATTCATTAGCTGCATTTTATAGCGTAGAGTGGGTCTGGCTAATCAACCTAATCAAAATTATACAAAAAAAGCATATCATAATTATCTGGCAAGATGAGAGGAAAGGAAGATAAAAATAATTTTATGGAAAATGACAGGGCAGCTGCATTAACATCGTCCCAATTTCCAAGCTCGTTTCTGAAACTTCCTGTCAAGGCATATTTGTAAGTGTCCACATCGTTCTCTATAGTTCTTAAAGAACTATAACCACGGCTCTTAAAGAGAGGCCGTGGCAATGCCTGATGGTAATGTAAAATTTTCATCCTCATTGCAGTTATTCTTAGCAGAATTTAAGATAATGCCTTCTTATTGACATTGCAGCCACTGTGGCAAAATGAAGGTCCTAGGGGGCAGACAGCAAAGGAGACGGCAGAGCAGGAAGGGGAGGAGGCTGAAAGGCTGAGAGACCAGGTCTGCTCTCTGCTGCCAGGAAATATTGTGATACAGCCGATGACTCAGGGTGGGAGGACATGAAGCCATCTCAGAAGCCACAGAAGGCTCTGCTGCCACCCCTGTCCCTCAGATATGATGCCCAACTATGGTTGGTTTAATTTTTCATGGATCTCCTGTAAAAGTTTATGGACTAACAACATGAATATCTTTCTATCAAATGCCTCAGCCATTTTCACCAGGAATTCCTGTCCAGCTTGTAAGTTGGGTCTGAATTGGTTTGACCCTGATGACTCTGAATCAGCGTGAACCTCCTTCGAGTGTCTGGATGGCTGTTCTGGGCTCTCACCAAAGGCCTCAGCCGTTGTGATCAAAACATCACACACCATGGAGGACCCTGGGTCAGCGGGCACCGCTCTGGGGCAGAGCCGTCCAGTCGCAGGCCTAAGCCAGCAGGTTTCCAATTTCCCTTTTTCTTTTGAAGTGTCCCTGGGCAGTGAGGATCTAAGGAACTTATGTCCATGTCTTAAAATAATCACGGATGTTTTCTTTTTTAAATCAGAAATGATGAATTCTGGAAATCAAGGCCATTGACTCTGTTGGACCAGGCAGTGATAAGGGTCTGACAGCTGACAAGAAGCCCTGCAAAGCTGAGAGCTGTGGCTGAGCCAGCTCACTGTTCATTCAGAAGCTCATGGAGCTCAGAGTCCAGGAGGCCGTGGCCTTGGCACCTGGAGGGCCTGCCCTGGCTGCTCTCTGGCACCTCACCAGCTCCTCAGCCCACGCTGGCTCCCAGGAAGGAAGCCGGCTTTGTCTTTCTTCCTTCCAGCTGCCTCCACATGGACCGCTGTGGTCCTCTTCCTAGAACAGTGTTTGAAATGGGGCAAAACATCCCAGTTTCCATATCACGCTAAACCCATGGGCAAGAACACCGTTGCCCACCTTTTTAAGACTCTTTTTAAAAGGAGTTTCATTTTCATTACTATATTGTGTGGCTATGTTTGAAACGAACAGGCACTAATCAATGAACAATTGTGAGCAAACCACAGCTCCCAGACCCTTACAAAAGCCCTGTGGTCTGTGGCTGCTCCTGGCAGCCCTGCCTGCCTCCCTGGTCCCCATGTCCTGCACGTGCCTCCCTGGTTCCCACATTCTGCACCTGCCTTCCTGGTCCCCACGTCCTGCACCTGCCTCCCTGGTCCCCACGTCCTGCACCTGCCTCCCTGCTCTGTGTAGACGCCCTCAGGTCCTGCTCCCTGAGCCTCTTGCACAGCAGTTCAGCCTTCCTTTGTCCTCACTTTCTGCGCCTGCCTCCCTGCCCTGTGTAGACGCCCTCAGGTCCTGCTCCCTGAGCCTCTTGCACAGCAATTCAGCTTCTGGGTCCGTCAAGCCAACAGCAGGTGTGCTCATCTCCACGTGGCGCCTGGAGACTCTGGAAACACACTGCGGCCTCACGCACGTCCAGCCGAGTCTCTGCCCTCCACGGTCACTTCCTCACGCGTGGAGCAGATTCTAGAGGGACGCATTTTAAAGCCTGGGCTGGGTCACTTCCTCATGAAAACCTTCTGAGTTTCCCCACAAAGTACGGACTCCCTGGACCCCTCAGGGCCTCTCATCAGCCACAGATCACTCCCTGCAAACGCCCAGCAGCAGCTCGGCGCACAGCTGCCCTTCCTGCCAGCACCGAGCGTGGCTCATCCCCCGCCCCGGCTGCAAACGCCCAGCAGCAGCGCGCTGCACCGCTGCCCTTCCTGCCGGCACCGAGCATGGTTTATCTCCCAGGCTGCCGCGGGGCTCCCTTCCGCCTCTCCAGCCGCACGCGCCGGAGGCTCACTCAAGCCAGCTCCAGGGAGGAGGCAGTGCCGGAGGGAAGAACAGGTGCGCCAGGGCCCGAGCATGGGACGTGAGGATGGCCGGGCTGGGGGAGGGCTAAACGCTCCAAGACCATCCACCCTCTTCTCCTGGGTCCCTGTCCTCGCTTGTGTCTTTGCTTCTTTCTCTCTTTGTCATCTCTTCCTGCGTCTCCCTCCTCCTCTGGTCCAGCCTGATGCCATGAACGAGGGTCCCACGCCCATCCCCACATCCACCCACGGCTGCCTGCAGCTCCTACTCTATGTTTGGGGCGGGGAGACGCCGAGGGCTACAGCTGTGGAAGGAAGCGCATCCCAGGTCAGGTGAGGCTGGCCGGGGCGACCGTGGGAACCACCGCGCAGGGACTCCCGGAAACCGTGGGGAGGGGGCGGGAGAAGCCGGCCGAGCAAGCCGCCCACCCTGTGGCCCACGAGAGCGAGCCAGGCCGGTGAGCTGGGCTTGTTGAGCCTTTTTTGTTAACTACAAGATCCTCTGCAGGGCTACCGTGTGAAAAATTAAAAATGCATATAAATTGCTCAGAGCAGACGTTCCATACATTCTGTGATTATTTTTAATACATTCTTTAAAAAGAAATGCAATGATTTTCAGCAAATGCTAGGCTATGTTTCTAGTGTAAAGACACATGAACTGACTACAACAGACAGAGGGTGCAGATTAGAACTCTGAGGAAGGCAAGCCTCCTGCAGCGTTGACCACGGTGCTGTCCCGCCCAGCTATGAAGAAGCAGATCAAATGGCTTTCCACGTTTCTTTTAAAAGAAAAACAGTGACTTGAAAAGCAAGTGTTCTGAATCTCAAAATATCTTTAAAACCCACACGTTCTCAAGCACATCACATTTGACATAACTGTGTGATTCCTCCCAGACTGTCATGTGAACATGACACGGGGTGACAGATGTCACACAGCCACTTGGATGCTTTCATTTCTTGTGAGCACGGTGATTTTCCAGCCCTGCTGTGAAGACATGACCAACTTTCCCCCGAGGAACACAGACCTGGTTCCACAGGAGGGCTGAGAACAGTCACTGGGGCCCCTCCTACCTGGCCCTTCTCCATGGGGGGACCCTGACATCAGAAGGATAATCAGGTAGGGCTGGAAGCTTGAGCCTGAGAAATGATCAACCCACTGGGTACCCTGACATGAGTTTAGTTTTCTGGGCCAGCCAAGGAGTCAGAGATTTTTTAAATTCCCCTTCTGGGAGTCTCATGTCTTAGAAAATAAAATCTGGCCTGGTGTGGTGACTCATGCCTGTAATCCCAGCACTTTGGGAGGCCAAGGCGGGTGGATCACCTGATGTCAGGAGTTCGAGACCAGCCTGGCCAACAAGGTGAAACCCCGTCTTTACTAAAAATACAAAATTAGCCGGGCGTGGTGGTTCATGCCTGTAATCCCAGCCATTCAGGAGGCTGAGGCAGTAGAATCACTTGAACCTGGGAGATGGAGGTTGCAGTGATCCAAGATCACACCACTGCACTCCAGCATGGGCGACAAAAGCAAAACTCCATCTCAAAAAAAAAAAAAAAAAAGAAAAAGAAAAAGAAAAAGAAAATCCAATAAAATATCATCTCACTTTGACCCTTCCTCTTAAGATATTTCTGGAAAAGGCTTTGCCATTGGAAAGAAAAGTGTAAATCTTTCTATCTCCACCTCAAGGCTGGTCTCTGAACGGTCACGCTCATCGGTTATCACACTATTTTGTTTGTTTTAATGGCCTTGTACATGGATCATGTAGGAAAAGCATGAAACTAGGCTCCAGGAGGTTTTAAAAATGCCTCCTTCATTTTTGCTGGTTTTTTAAATTTTTTTTATTTTTTGAGATGGAGTCTCGCTCTGTCACCGAGGCTGGAGTTCGGTGGTGTGATCTTGGCTCACTGCAAGCTCCGCCTCCCAGGTTCACGCCATTCTCCTGCCTCAGCCTCCCAAGTAGCTGGGACTACAGGCACCCGCCACCACGCCCGGCTAATTTTTTTGTATTTTTAGTAGAGACGGGGTTTCACCATGTTAGCCAGGATGGTCTCCATCTCCTGACCTCGTGATCTGCCCGCCTCGGCCTCCCAAAGTGCTGGGATTACAGGTGTGAGCCACTGCATCCAGCCTGTTCTTTTATCTTGTTAACATAACTCTTTATTTGGCAAATCACTGATGAGTGATGGACTAGGCCAGGTCAGGGCTCAGCCAGCCATGCGTGTGCTTCAATGCTGTATTTCTGGGTTTAAGCAAAATATGTGTGTGGGAACGTGCCCTGCCACGGGTGCAGAGAGCTTCTGCCAGTAAAACATGACCCTGAGTATTAGGAAGAAAGACAGAGTCAGCACTGAGACACCCTCATCACCCATCCTCTTCCTTTTCCAAGACAATCTGGAGACAAATCCATTTAAATCACATGTGGACTCCAAAGAGACATAAAAACAAGACCCGGCTTTTGGAGACTGAAAACCTACATCTAGCCCCACGTTTCCTGTGTTCTGAAAAGCTCAGCAGGCTGAGGGGGGATGTTCGGCACAGTGGTGGTTAAAGGCTCTCTGCCTGTAGCCAGACAGCCGGGGTTCGGCTCTGCACTGCGCGGGGCGTCCCTGGGACTCACTGCCAACCCTTGGCATCCGTGCCTCTCTCTGCAAGAGAGATACTAATTGCACCTGTCTTACAGGGGCTGGTGAGGACTAATCTATGTAAAACATTTAGCACAGGGACTGGAGCTCTCATGAAAAACAAAAGTCACGCCAGAACTACCCAATTTAGATGCGCAGCTGAGATACTTTCACAATGAATCCCACCGGGGTAAATAATCACAGCATTCACATTTTCCATCCCAACAAAGTCTTCCAGGCCAAAATTCTGTTGGCTATTCATGTTACTTTATCGCAACGCAAAGACACCAAAAATTAACAGCCAGCTTGGACGGCAGGGGGCTTCTGATGAGGCACAAGGAAAAGACTACCTTGAAATCAACTATTTTCTTCATCTTACGGTTGGCCAACCCCTTTGCATAATAGGAATGATAAAGGAGACAGAAATGAATGACTCACCGAAATGAAACAGCAAACTCTACCATTTACTGCTTTCAAGAATCGATAAGCAGGGGAAATGAAAGGCACAGTCTTCCCCCTTGCTTATGAATTAGGTCCTCCATCAAGTAAACACCACTTTCCCCACCCCCTTTCAGGATGGATCCAATTTTCAGATGTCCATTTGCAATTAATTAGTGGCTAAATATGCCGCTGTGTTTTCTCACCTTGGCAGTAAATCCTGCCAGCTTCCCAGGACAATGCTTCCTATGCAAAAACAAACAGAGGTCACTTTCGTCCCCAGAGTGCCTGAGGGATGAAAGCTTGAGAGGCGGCTAATCATCCCTGCGCCCAGCATCTTATTCTGTCCCCACCGCCCCCAATCCCCGCCTGGTTTGGCAGCGGAGTAAAGGTCAGGAAGTCCCGCAGTTTTTGAAAAGGAGCATAGTGTTAGACCTGACTGACTCCAGACTCACAGCCTCTCTCCTTTCAAGGCTGCTGAAGAAACACTGGCCTGCTGGCTGTGTCCCAGCGTTGCCCCCCCTGCCTGGGCTCACCCTGCTCCACCCTCAGAGGCCTTTCTGCTCTCAGCTGGTGCTATGCAACTGGAAGCAGGTGCTCCTTTCGATTGTTTCAGCATCATTTGTGAAATGCTAATAAATTAACATGTTCCCAGAGGTTATTTTCTGTAAGTTGCATGTGGCTAACGCTGCGGCCTGACCTTCAGTCTCCAGGATGCACCGTCATCTCCCTCAACCTCCATCTTCATGACTCATTCCAAGCTACTTTCTTCTTCCTTTGTACCTGGCTAATGACTGATCTTCATCAAGGAGGGGGCTAGAATAATGACCCTCCCTTCACAAGCCTTCCGGCATTCCCAGCAACATGCAGCTCTCATACTGAGGAGTCGACTGGTAATGCCATGTCCCGGACCAGGTCTATTCCGTTGGTTTGACCATTGCCCTGGGCATCTCCGGTGTCAATGGAGAGAGGAATAGAGAAAGGAGGGCCTTGTGGGGTGGGGGTGGCTGCCATCCAGTTGCCGCGTCCCGGACCAGATCTATTCCGTTGGTTTGACCATTGCCCTGGGCATCTATGGTGTTGATGGAGAGAGGAATAGAGAAAGGAGGGCCTTGTGGAGCAAGAATGGCCGGAATCACGGACGCTGTTGGCCACCTGAGGAAAGCCAGGGCTGAAAGCATGCTCTTCACACCGCGAGGAGCTCCTGAAAATCTCATGGAAACTCTGGGAAAATATGCTATGTCTACACACACCACGTCTCACGTGAGCTGAGGGGTTCTCATGTTCCTTCATGCCTGTATGTGTCCTCCTGGCTGCAAATTCCTGAAGGAAAGGGAAGGAGGGCTGGCACCCATACCCCAGACAGTTCAGAGGAAGCCACCAGTGTCCCAGCCCGAAGGAGAAGTAAACTAAGATGGCTACAGGCTCATGGGTAAGATGAATGGAAGAGAGTGGACACCCAGGTTTAAAAAACAGAGGGCATTTCATTAATTAGCAGCAGTTAAGTTCCCAAGAGCAAGAGCTCAGGGACTGCTTGCAAAAATTGTTCCTTGAAAACTTAGTGCTGAATCACTTAGGGAACAACTGCCTGTTTGGTCAGATTTGCAGAAACACATAAACAGATTTCAGTTAGAGACTAGACTTGAACCGCCAGCCCAGTCCTACAGGCTTCCCAACAGCTGTCAGATGGCAATGGTCTCCTTACTGTCCACATGCGTCACATTCAGAAGGCCACCGTGATTTTAACTGCCAGGTTAAAGCCTGATGCTTCAGTGAAAGACGGCAAATGGGGAAAAGAAACGCTGTGATTTCTGAAGGTCACATTTACCCTTTACGTAGGGGGAATGAAGGTAAATTAAACCCTACGAACAGAGGGCGACAGGCAGCACTAAACCAGCAGGTAATCCCCTGCCTCCCACCACTGAAAATGCATTTTCCACCAGACTGACAGGTGCTCTGCCTGGGGCAAAATGACTCAGGGTCACTCTGCCATCCCGACACCGGCATCTGGAATCAGGTCTATTCATTCCATGGTTGGGACTATCATTTCATTAGGCATCTTTTTTTTTTTTCTTTCTCACCTTTCAATTATTCTAGGCCACATAATCTGGTTTCTTGTGGGCTCTGAGTCTATGAACCCATAATAATCCATATGTTTAAACATGAGAAAATAAATGTCAGGGAAGTAAATAAGCGAGCTACTTTGGATGCACATTCCTGGGTGCAGATGGGCAGAAGGAGGCTGTTTATCATGGCCACAGACAGGTGAGCTGTGAGGAATTAGGAACCACAGCAGACAGGCTCTGAAGATAACCGCCGGGCTGCCGGCTCTCAGGCTGTGCAGCTGTGTTTCTGAGCCAGAATTTCAATAAAAGAGCAAGGTTCCTCAAAGTTAAGGCCAAATGGAGACAGTGAACTTGAATCGGCCCAGCAGGGACAGGCAAAGCGGAGATTCACAGGGGTGGGGAGAGAGGCTGGTTTCAGAAGGAAAGGACAGAGCCGGAGTGTGGGGAGGCAGCCTGTCCAGCTGGCCTTCCACAGCTCTGCCACCGACACGGCCTGGGACACTCCACGTCTGTCCAGTACCCTGTGTTATGGTCCAGTACCTTCCAGCTGTCATCTGAGACCTGACCTAGGCAAAGAGGGTGTGTGGGGTCTCTCATCCTGGACAGGTGCGCATCCACCCCCGCAACTTCCTCTCCCATCTGACAGCCAGCTGGTGACATTCCCAGCAGGTGGGTCGAGCCCTCTTGAGATAAAAGGCTATGTGTGCAGTGCCTGCAGCAGTGACGTGATTAATTGTGTCTGCGGTGGAGGCTTTGCTCTGCAGGAATGACCTAAGAATAAACCTGTCTTCACAGGTGTTTAGATTCCTGGAGGGTCACACAAAGCATACAGATCACAATGTCCATCTGACTTGGCAGAACAGGCTGGTGGGTGGCTGACAGCACTCAGCCATCATGGGTGGCTGACAGCACTCAGCCATCATGGGTGGGTCTGCAGAAGGGGCTGGTGGGTTGGCCGACAGCACTCGGCCATCAAGGGTGGGTCTGAAGAAGGGGCTGGTGGGTTGGCCGACAGCACTCGGCCATCAAGGGTGGGTCTGCAGAAGGGGCTGGTGGGTTGGCCGACAGCACTCGGCCATCAAGGATGGGTCTGCAGAAGGGGCTGGTGGGTGGCCGACAGCACTCAGCCATCATGGATGGGTCTGCAGAAGGGGCTAGTGGGTGGCTGACAGCACTCAGCCATCACGGGTGGGTCTGCAGAACGGGCTGGTGGGTTGGCCGACAGCACTCAGCCATCATGTGTGGGTCTGCAGAATGGGCTAGTGGGTGGCTGACAGCACTCAGCCATCAAGGGTGGGTCTGCATAACGGGCTGGTGGGTTGGCCAACAGCAGTCAGCCATCACTGGTGGGTCTGCAGAACAGGCTGGTGGGTTGGCTGACAGCACCCAGCTATCACGGGTGGGTCCGGCTCCAGGGGAGGGGGAGAGACTGGCTTCTGAGGAATGTCACCGATGGGGACAGCACTAACATTTGCCCTGGGAACTGGGTGGGGAACCATGAGGAGGTGTGTGATGAAAATACCCAAGCTGGTGTCAGCGGAAATCAGTTTGACTCAGCTCAAAATACCCACGCTGCGCTCAGCTGAACTATAAAAAACAGGAAGGAACAGGTGACGCCCTTGGAGTGCAGAGGGGAAGAAAGGAAGTCACGGGCGCGATGGGAATAGATTTACTTTGCGATGCAGCCGAGAATGTGCTGCAGGATTATTATTAGGATTGTATTGCTCTCTCACGTAGATGTACGTGTAAATAAGACTTCAGAGGGATTAAAAAATATCATTCAGATGACACTTCAAAACCGTACAGAAATGGAACTAAAAACTAAAAGATGTACGAGGACGAGCCACGCATCCATGAAAGCACCTTTGCTCATGAAGTCGGTGGGAGTAAAAGCAGGTCTTGAGTTTCACAGAGTGAATGGGCTCACTGTCTTGTTCTTCAGACACTGGTTACTGTACGCCCTATAATCCCAACAGAACAGTGATGCCCCCTTTTGAAGGATGCCTTGGGCTCCTCATATTTCCTTATTCAAAAGGAGTGTTGGCCAGCTCTGCCTCCTGCAAGATTAAACTTGAGAAGAGTAACTACAAAAATCATTTTTCTTTATAATGAAGAAGACATTTTAATGAAATCCTAGAAGAGCTACTTCTAAGATTTCCTAGGGGAGAGAAAAAAACAAGAAATGGGACCTGAAAATTGAACCTTTCCATTTGGTTACAAAGAGTAATGATCTCCTATAAATCACACACTAGAAGCATTATTGAATAGTTGGTGAACAGTAATTCTTTCTGACAAGCCTTTTGTTGAGCTCCCCAAGCTGGCAGGTGCCACTCGTGTTCTGCCGTGGACCACGCGAGGGTTCTGTCTTCCTCTCTGCTGCGGCCTTGCGGTGGGTCCCGGGACGACAAGCAATGTTCCTGCATTATGGGGATCAATAACTTTGTAGGGCTTTAGGGTGGTGAATTGAGCCAGTATGGAAGATGTTTACTCCCAGCCCTTCATTGATCCTCACGAAACAGCCTGCAACCATCAGCAGGGCGCCTCCAAAGCAAAACGCTGGGGTGTGGAGTGTTCTCATTTTGATGCCTGGTCACCATTACGGGCTCTGTTTTCCATACCTAGGGCACTTCGGGGGGATGAAAAGGTATCAGGCTGCTCCATGATTTCTCAGTAGATACTATTAGAATTACAGCTAAAACCTGCTCCCCGGCTTTTTTTTCTTTTTTAACGTTTATTTTAGAATTGAGGGTACACATGCAGGTGTGTTATGTAGGTTGACTGTGTGATGCTGAGGTTTGGGGTATGATGGATACTGTCACCCAGGTAGTGAGCACAGTGGTTCCCGGTGTCTTGTTCCCGTCTCTGTGTCCACGTGTGCCCAATGTTTAGCTCCCACTTGTGAGTGAGAACGTGCAGTATTTGTGTTGATTCACTTAGGATAGTGACTCTGACTACACCCGTGTCTCTGCGAGGACGTGATCTCATTCTTCCTTACGGCTGCGCAGTATTCCATGGTGTGTATGCACTATATTTTCTTTATTCAATCCCCCTTTGATGGGCATCTAGGTTGAGGCCATGTCTTTGCTGTTGCGAATAGTGCTGTGATGTCTGTATGGGGGCATGTGCCCTTTGGAAGAATGATTTATTTTTCTTTGGCTATATACCTAGTAATGGCATTATGGGGTCAAACGGTAGTTCAACTCTCTTTGAGAAATCTACAAACTGCTTTCTTTGAGATTTCTCAAAGATTTCTCTTTGAGAAATCTACAAACTGCTTTCCACAGGGGCTGAACCAATTTACATTCACACTGGCAGTGTATAAGCATTCCCTTTCCCCATAGCCTTGCCAACATCTGGTTTTTTATTTTTAACCTTTTAACAAAAGCCATTTTTGACTGATGTGAGATCGTATCTTACTGTGGTTTTGATTTGCATTTCTCAGATGATTACTGATGATGAGCATTTTATCATGTTTTCTGGCCACTTGCATGTCTTCTTTGAGAGGTGCCTACTCATTGGCCATAATCAAAGAATCAAAAAATAATGTTGGCGTGGATGTGATAAAAAGGAAACACTTCTGCACTGCTGGTGGGAATGTAAACCAGTACAACCACTATGGAAAACAGTGTGGAGATTCCTTGAAGAACTAAGAGTAGATCCACTGTTTGACCCAGCAACCCCACTCCTGAGTATCTACCCAGCGGGAAAGAAGTCGTATGAAAAAGATGCTTGCACACACGTGTTTATAGCAGCACAATTCACAATCACAGAAACACGGAACCAGCCCAAATGCCCATCAATCAATAAGTGGATAAAGAAACTGTGGTATACATATACCATGGAATACTAATCAGCCAAAAAAAGGAATAAAATAATATCATTCTCAACAACCTGGATGGAGTTGGAGACCATTATTCTAAGGGAAGTAACTCAGGAATGGAAAGCCAAATATTGAATGTTCTTGCTTGTAAGAGGGAGCTAAACGATGAGGATGCAAAGGCATAAGAATGATACAATGGACTTTGGGGACTCGGGGGGAAGGGGTGAAGGATAAAAGACTACACATTGGGTAGAATGTACACTGCTCATGTATTAGTCTGTTTTCACGCTGCTGATGAAGACATATACAAGACTGGGTAATTTACACAGAAAAAGAGGTTTAATGGACTCACAGTTCCACATGGCTGGGGAGGCCTCACAATCATGGTGGAAGGTGAAAGGCAGGTCTTACATGGTGGCAGACAAGAGACAATGGAAGCAAAGCAAAATGGGAAACCCCTTAGAAAATCATCAGGTCTCATGAGATATATTCACTACCACGAGAACAGTATGGAGGGACCAACCCCATGATTCAATGATCTCCCACTGGGTCCCTCCCACAACAGTGGGGATTATGGAAGCTGCCATTCACAATGAGATTTGGGTGAGGACACAGCCAAACCATACCACAGCCTACACCGTACTCAAGACAGCGCATCCCATCACCCCAAAGCTCGCTTGAGCCCTGCTGCAGCTAAACCCCTCCCCAGTCTCCAGCCCCTGGAAACCACAGATTCAGCTTTTTCCCTTCAGTTCTGCCTTTTTGAGAATGTGATATGTGTAGAATCAAACCGCACACAGCCATTTTCTGGTTGTTTTACAACGTGGACCAACTGAACACCTTCGCCTCCAGCCCCTGCAGTGGATATGAGATTCTCCCTCACTGCAGGCTCCGTTCTCCGTTCCTCTCATCCCTGAGTGGCAGTCCGCTGGGTGTAGGAACCTCCTTCTGTTCATCTACTCAGCCCCTGAAGGGCATTGGGTGGTTACAGGTTTTTGGTGATTATGAATAAAGCTGATATAATCATCTGTGGGCTGGGCACAGTGGCTCACGACTGTATTCCCAGCTCTTTGGGAGGCCAAGACGGATGAATTACCTGAGGTCAGGGGTTTAAGACCAGGCTGGCCAACATGGTGAAACGCTGTCTCTACTAAAAATACCAAAATTAGCCAGGTGTGGTGGCAGGTGCCTGTAATCCCAGCTGCCCGGGAGACTGAGGCAGGAGAATCGCTTGAACCTGGGAGGCGGAGGTTGCAGTGAGCTGAGATCAAGCCACTGCACTCCAGCCTGGACAAAGCAAGAGTCCATGTCAAAAAAAAAATTGTGTGAATTATATTGTGAGGACATAAGTTTTCCTTCATTTTAGGGAAATATTTAGGAATGGAATGAATGGGCCACATGAAAAGTATATGCTTAACTTTTTAAAAACTGCTAAAACAGTTTCTAAGGCAGTTACTCTGTTTTGCATTTTATAGGAGTTCAACTCACTCTGCATCCTTGTCACCCCAGCTAGGGTTATTCTAATTTTAGTCACGATAGGGTTAACTTTCTGCAGAGACCACTGTAGCTGGCTGGCAGCTGCACCCCTTGCCTCATCTGTAGAAAATACCTGCTGAGCTTCGATTCTGAACCTGTATATATTGAGGATTGTTTACATGATATATTATTCCATCCTCCTCAATCTGACCTCAGCGTCTCCACTGCTGGCACTCGGGCCTGAGACCCTGACATTTCCTGCTTCGTCTCCTTGCTTCTACCCTTGTCTTTGTTTAATGATTTCAAAAGAAACAAAGTGGAAGCAATTCTGGAAATATGTAAATCAGACCATGTCATTCTCACTAAAAAACAAAATGAAAATCACCAACATAACAAAACCAACTGCAAGGGCCACTCCTGCTTTGGGATTTACCAGAAGGGCCTGAAGGGATGATGGCACCTGCGCCCCTGGCCTCCCTCCCAGCTGCGTCCTCTCCTGCTGCGGCCCCACATCTGGTGCACAGCCGCTCTACTGCATGGCTCAACCCCCCTCCCCTCCCAACATGGTGGCAGGCATCCCTCCTGCTGCAAGGATTTCCTCCAGCATCACCTCTCCAGTGCGGCCCCGTCTGAGCTCTGCATGTCCTGCTCTGCGTTCTCACTGCGGAGGGGCACTTGTTTATGCCTCAGGCCCTCTGTCTCACTCCCACGCTCAATCGTGGCTGCTATGAGACCAAGGCTTGTTGGTGCTCACTGCTTTATCCTTAACGTAGTGCCTGGCACAGAGACCACTGCTAAATACAAGTTTATTTAATGAAGGATTAAAGAACGATTTAATGATGTTGTACTGGGCACAAGAAGTGGTTGCAATCATAACCGTTTACGGACCGCAGGCCTGCGCAGAGCCCCATTCAACCGTCACGGCACTTGTGAGCTCCTGGAAGAAAAGACGACTTGTAGAGTTTGATTTGATTTCACCCAGCTTTAGCCACAAAGGTGGGATTTGAACTCAAAGATGGGAGTAGCAAGGGTGAATTCCTACACAGCGTGGCCTGTCACCAGCTGCTGATGGATATAACCCTTCTTGGTCTTGAAGAAGAGGCATTTCCCATGGTCATAAAGGGAGCTGTGTGGGGTGGTTGTTTGAGGATCCCTTAATTCAGGAGTGAGTGGGCTGTGGGCAGGAGGTGAGAGGAGGTTAGGAGGGAGGCTGGGGAGGGGAGGGTGTCGCAGAGGAGGTTAGGAGGAGGCTGGGAGGGGAGGGGAGGGCATCGCAGAGGCTGGGTTGGCCATGGTGCACAGGCCTCTGACAGAGGTGAGGAGGCTGGGGATGTCCTGCGTCACAGGCAGACGGAAGCCTTGTTTGGGAGCTGTGCTGGGGACAGAGTGCGGAGGTCAGCAGCTGGCGGGAAAGGCTGGAGGGGTCGGGAAAAGCTGGAGGGGTCAGGAAAAGCTGGAGGGGTTGGGAAAATCTGGAGGGGTCGGGAAAAGCTGGAGGGGTTGGGAAAATCTGGAGGGGTCGGGAAAAGCTGGAGGGGTCAGGAAAAGCTGAAGGGGTCGGGAAAGGCTGCAGGGGTCGGGAAAGGCTGCAGGGGTCGGGAAAGGCTGCAGGGGTCGGGAAAGGCTGGAAGGGTCAGGAAAGGATGGAAGGGTCGGGAAAGGCTGGAAGGGTCAGGAAAGGATGGAAGGGTCGGGAAAGGCTTGAAGGGTCGGGAAAGGCTTGAAGGGTCGGGAAAGGTTGCAGGGGTCGGGAAAGGCTGGAAGGGTCGGGAAAGGCTGCAGGGGTCGGGAAAGGCTTGAAGGGTCGGGAAAGGTTGCAGGGGTCGGGAAAGGCTGGAAGGGTCGGGAAAGGCTGCAGGGGTCGGGAAAGGCTGGAGGGGTCGCGAAAGGCTGGAAGGGTCGGGAAAGGCTGCAGGGGCTGGGAAAGGCTGCAGAGGTCGGGAAAGGCTGCAGAGGTCGGGAAAGGCTTGAAGGGTCGGCAAAGGCTGGAGGAGTCGGGAAAGGCTGCAGGGGATGGGAAAGGCTGCAGGGATCGGGAAAGGCTGGAGGGGTCGGGAAAGGCTGGAAGGGTCGGGAAAGGCTGCAGGGATCGGGAAAGGCTGGAGGGGTCGGGAAAGGCTGGAAGGGTCGGGAAAGGCTGCAGGGGTCGGGAAAGGCTGCAGGGGTCGGGAAAGGCTTGAAGGGTCGCGAAAGGCTTGAAGGGTCGGGAAAGGCTGCAGTGGTCGGGAAAGGCTGGAGGGGTCGGGAAAGGCTGCAGGGGATGGGAAAGGCTGCAGGGATCGGGAAAGGCTGGAGGGGTCGGGAAAGGCTGCAGGGGATGGGAAAGGCTGCAGGGATCGGGAAAGGCTGGAGGGGTCGGGAAAGGCTGGAGGGGTCGGGAAAGGCTGGAGGGGTCGGGAAAGGCTGCAGGGGTCGGGAAAGGCTGCAGGGGTCGGGAAAGGCTGGAAGGGTCGGGAAAGGCTGCAGTGGTCGGGAAAGGCTGGAGGGGTCGGGAAAGGCTGCAGGGGTCGGGAAAGGCTGCAGAGGTCGGGAAAGGCTTGAAGGGTCGCGAAAGGCTTGAAGGGTCGGGAAAGGCTGCAGTGGTCGGGAAAGGCTGGAGGGGTCGGGAAAGGCTGCAGGGGATGGGAAAGGCTGCAGGGATCGGGAAAGGCTGGAGGGGTCGGGAAAGCCTGGGGGAGTCGGGGAAGGGGAGGCCGTGGTCGGTGATGCCTTCATCATAGAATATCCACGTGGAGCTACAGGATCTTAAAATGGCAGGATTGTGCTGAGGGATTAGTCACTTTCACTTCTATTCTGCTAAACTATTTATTCAGTGGCTTGGGATTTAGTTAAACATCAAATATTTAAGAGAGAATAGAATAGGATTCCAATATGTGCTTCTGCGTGTGACTGGCCCATCGATTTCGTTGTATTTAAACGATTCTGTGAAAGTATTCAAAAGAGAGCAGGTGGCGGAAAGGATTTCAGCAGGGATGATATTAAACATATCTATCAGCTGCCATGCCACTGCATCGACCACTCAGAATGAATCCAGCTCCCACTGTGGTGGACTCAGGTTGTAAGGAACCAGCGGGGCTCACTTGGTGGCACCAGCTGAGGGATGGGGGATGGCATTGGGGGCCGAGAAGCGCTGGATGGAGCACCTGGCTGCCAGGACTTAACACAGGTGACAGTGTAGATGCCCAGCAAGACAGTGGAGTGAAGCATCCATGGTCTGGCATGATCCTGTCTTTCAGCAGCCACAACTGAGGCTTTTCTTTGGAGACAGGGTCTGGCCCTGTCACCCCGGCTGGAATGTGGTGGCATGATCACAGCTCATTGCAGCCTTGACCTCCTGGGCTCAAGTGATCCTCCTGCCTCAGCCTCATGAGCAGCTGGGATCGCAGGCACACACCACCAGGCCTGGCTAATTTTTTTTTCTGTTTTTTTTTTTTTTTTTTTTTTAAGGATGAGGTCTCCCTATGTTGCCCAGGCTGGTCTTGAACTTCTGGGCTCAAGCAATCCTCCTGCCTCAGCCTCCCAAAGTGTGGGATTACAGGCATGAACCACCATGCTTGGCCCTCAAATGAGTTTTATAGGAGTCTGTATTTTGTGCATGTCCTGGAGAAATAATCGAGGGTCATATATGGACTTTTAAAGTTGGTTCCTCTCAAACAATGGCAGCACTTCAAGGAGGGCCCATTTCTGGGGTTGGTTTTATTTAGGGCAACAAATAATAAATTTAATACAACAAAGAATTCTCAGGCACGTGCAGAGCAGGTGCTTCTGACGTGAGAATCATCTTGGGGTGAGGCAGATGCATTGGTGATTTCACGTTGCCCAAGAGCTGCCAGTGAAAATACGAATACGTGGGAGGTTCTTCTGAGGAAGCTCAGTAAAGCAGCGAAGGAGCAGGCAAGGTCCTCAACAGCAGGCGTCTCTCTCCAGGCTGCTTTCCAGTAGCTTCTGAAGAAACCTCTCCTGCACAGGAAATGGCAGAGAGGGATGTACTGCATTTTGCTGCCCTTGGTGGCCACATGGAGGGTCTCCTGAGGAGATGGTGGCCATGCATTAACAGCCGGCTCCTAGGAGCCAAAATAAAGCCCCCTTCGCTCTCGTACGGGGCCTGCTGGGCAGGGAGCAGCCCAGAGCTGAATGCCGCAAGGTGTTGTCCTGGGAGCCAGGGTGGCTGCTGTCACAGCCACTGCTGCTGGCCACAGCCACCCTTCACTGTGAAGGAGCTGGGCGAGGGGAGGAAGCCCCAGGCCTGGAGGATCTGCCAGAGCTTGCAGGGCAGGCCTCTGCCTGGTACTCACATCCCAGCTGGACATGGGGCGCCCAGCATGGATTTCTTTCATAGAATGAATGACAGGACGTGTCATGTGTTGAACTGTGTCCCCTAGAAGGACGTGTTGACAGCCTCATCCTGGAGCCTGTGACTGTGACCTTGGTCTTTGCAGTGGCCCCAAGTTCAGAGGAGGTCGTACAGAGGGAAGGTGGTCCTAATACCAGGACGATGTCTTTCTAAGGAGAGAGAGAGGCTGGAGTGAGCACAGCAGTACGGGCACTGGAAGAGAGTCTGGGCCGGGCAGCGTGGCCCTGGGACGACGGTCACCACAAGCTGCCGGCATCCATGGAGAGTGGGAGGGAAGAGGAGGGTTTTCAGAGCCTGCAGTGGGAGTGCAGCCCTGCCCAGCCTCGGCTTTTGTCTTCTGGCATCCAGAATGGCGAGAAGATGCCTTTCTGTGGTTTACACTGCCCAGGCTGGAGTCACGTTTTACGGCAGCCCCAGTAGATAAAGCAAGGAATGCAGTGGCCCCGAAGCACAGGCTTCCTGGGTTTCCTTCAAGGGCAGAGGGACGCCAGGGTCCTGACCTGGTGGCACCAGGAGCCTAAGGCTTGGGATCCATGCGTTGGAACAGGGGTGGTTCTCAGAACCCACCATGGCTGCTGAGGACTCAGGGCCAGCCCGGATCCACGCTGTGTGAACAGGGCACAATTCTCAAAGCCGACCGATGCTGCAGAGGACTCAGGGCCAGCCCAGATCCACACTGTGTGAACAGGGCACAATTCTCAGAATGGACCGAGGCTGCAGAGGACTCAGGGCCAGCCCGGATCCATGCCATGTGAACCAGGGAGGTTCTCAGAAGAAACCATGGCTGCTGGGGACTCAGGACCAGCCCGGATCCACGCTGTGTAAACAGGGCACAATTCTCAGAACCCACCATGGCTGCTAAGGACTCATGACCAGCCCGGATCCACGCTGTGTGAACAGGGCACAATTCTCAGAACCCACCATGGCTGCTGAGGACTCATGACCAGCCCGGATCCACGCTGTGTGAACAGGGCACAATTCTCAGAACCGACCGAGGCCGCGGAGGACACAGGGCCAGCCCTGATCCACGCTGTGTGAACGGGGGAGGTTCTCAGAATGGACCGAGGCTGCTGGGGACTCACGACCAGCCCGGATCCACGCTGTGTGAACAGGGCACAATTCTCAGAACCGACCGAGGCTGCTGGGGACTCAGGACCAGCCCGGATCCACGCTGTGTGAACAGGGCACAATTCTCAGAACCGACCGAGGCTGCTGGGGACTCAGGACCATCCCGGATCCACGCTGTGTGAACAGGGCACAATTCTCAGAACAGACCGAGGCTGCTGGGGACTCAGGACCATCCCGGATCCACGCTGTGTGAACAGGGCACAATTCTCAGAACAGACCGAGGCTGCTGGGGACTCAGGACCACCCCGGATCCACACTGTGTGAACAGGGCACAATTCTCAGAACGCACCATGGCTGCTGAGGACTCATGACCAGCCCGGATCCACGCTGTGTGAACAGGGCACAATTCTCAGAACAGACCGAGGCTGCTGGGGACTCAGGACCAGCCCGGATCCACGCTGTGTGAACAGGGCACAATTCTCAGAATGGACCGAGGCTGCAGAGGACTCAGGGCCAGCCCGGATCCATGCCATGTGAACCAGGGAGGTTCTCAGAAGAAACCATGGCTGCTGGGGACTCAGGACCAGCCCGGATCCACGCTGTGTAAACAGGGCACAATTCTCAGAACCCACCATGGCTGCTGAGGACTCATGACCAGCCCGGATCCACACTGTGTGAACAGGGCACAATTCTCAGAACGCACCATGGCTGCTGAGGACTCATGACCAGCCCGGATCCACGCTGTGTGAACAGGGCACAATTCTCAGAACAGACCGAGGCCGCAGAGGACACAGGGCCAGCCCCGATCCACGCTGTGTGAACGGGGGAGGTTCTCAGAATGGACCGAGGCTGCTGGGGACTCACGACCAGCCCGGATCCACGCTGTGTGAACAGGGCACAATTCTCAGAACAGACCGAGGCTGCTGGGGACTCAGGACCAGCCCGGATCCACGCTGTGTGAACAGGGCACAATTCTCAGAACAGACCAAGGCTGCTGGGGACTCAGGACCATCCCGGATCCACGCTGTGTGAACAGGGCACAATTCTCAGAACAGACCGAGGCTGCTGGGGACTCAGGACCAGCCTGGACCTCCCTGCTCTTGTGACCCCGAGTCCACGTCTTTGGCAAGTGATTTCTGAAAGTGTCTCTGTAGAGGGGTCAAGATGCAAGCCACAGTGCCCCCACTTTGCAGCACAAAGATTCTCTCTTAGAACAGGAGGCTGAAAGAATTAGCACGGTTCCAGCTGGGTAACACTTTTCAAAAATGTGTAGCCTCAGAATGTATTTATTTATTTATGTTTAGTGAAACAAAGCTGTATGATGTGGTGGCCTCCTGACCAGGGGTGATCTGGGATCTCAGAGCCAAGTCAGCTTCTCACCCTGGCGTCACTCCCGCAGCAGGGCGCAGGACCCCAGGGCACTGTGGGACATAGTTTGAGAACCACGGTGATCTCTGCCGCTCTGCCCGCCTTACTGGCAGCAGTGAGCTATGGAGAGCAGCCAGGCCACGCTCCCTTTAGTGATGGGACGTTGCCGTGGTTCTGTGCTGGGGGCTAAAATGTGCAGGCTTATGGGAAGGTGGGCAGGGCAGTCTGTCCACTTGACACGAACACTCCCTGAAACTGTCCCTCTGTGCACGCCAAATGCCCGTGGTCTCCCATCCACTCAGCAAACGCCAGCTTGTGCCGGGCTCTGCCAATGTGTTGGGGGTCTGGAGCCGAGGTCACGGAGTCCCTGCCTTCAAGGGGTCTAGTGAGGGGGCCTCTTGGTGAGTGGGGGTCCTGGGTCTCTCTGGAGCTCCTGGGAGGTGTCCTGAGGAGGTAGAAGGCAGAGCTCTGGGGGTCTGTGGGGGGCTGTGGATGGGAAGTGCAGAGTCACATGGGGATGGGTCTGAGGAACAGGGACTGCAGGAGGACCATAAGGAGGGCTGGATGTGGATATGAGGGTGCAGTGGGGCTGGGGGGAGGGACCGTGGTGAAGGACACTCAGTGACATTGAACAGAGAAGCCATGCATGACGATGAGAGACCTCCTGGGCCCCTGCTGGACCCTCCCTCCCTCTGGCTGGACCTGGGACTGACCCTCCTCGGCCCCTGCCGGACCCTCCCTCCCTCTGGCTGGATCTGGGACTGACCCTTCTGGTCCCCTGCCGGACCCCTCCTCCCTCTGGTTGGGTCTGGGACTGACCCTCCCGGGTCCCTGCCGGACCCCTCCTCCCTCTGGTTGGATCTGGGACTGACCCTCCGGGGTCCCTGCCGGACCCCTCCTCCCTCTGGTTGGGTCTGGGACTGACCCTCCCAGGCCCCGGCCGGACCCTCCCTTCCTCTGGCTGGATCTGGGACTGACCCTCTCGGTCCCGGGGCTGGGCATCCGTCCTCTTTATCACCCGGCAAAATCCCATCTGCCCACATCCCCCCCAGTTTCTTGAAGCTTCAAAGTGTTCAGCCTTTCAGCCACTTTTTACGAAAATTAAAAATCACTTCTATAACTAGCTCTCTTTTAAACTAATTTCTAAAAGGTGTGTTTAGATCGTAGTTAAGGGGAAAAAAAAGAAAAAGAAGAAGAAAGAAAGAAAAGCAGCAGCTTCTCCCTGGCCTGGTAGCTCCTAGGTTCTGGCCACTTCCTGGAAAACAGTAATTACCACACGTGTCACCAACCACATCACACCACTTTCCACACAATGGTGATCATTTCCTTCCTCTCACTGAGAGCTGCATGGCACACACAGCCTCTGTATCTAACAGAGAAACGCCACTGAGCAGAAATAGCGGCAGCTCTTTAATCCGAAATGTTACTACTATGAATTTAGGTAAGTTCTCGGCACCTGAGAGTTCTGGAAAGCACTGAAATTAAGGTTTTTGTCACATATGGGCCAGACACACACACATACACACACACACACAAATTGAGATGTCTGGAAAAGTTATACCCTGGTGCCTGATACCCTGTGCCAAGAAAAAAAATTCCCTTTTGAGCCACCGTGTCTCCCCAGGGTCACTGCATGCGTGGTTCCACTGGGCAGATTTCCAGCCCAAAAGAGGAAAAGGGAGGGGAAATGTCTCCTGCGGCAGCCACGGCTGAGGATGAGGGTCGGCTGGGCCTCATCACTGCTCTGCTTGGCTCAGGTTGCCTGGTACCAAATTGTCAGCTAAGGCATTCAAGTCCGAATGATAAAATCTTCTTTTTCTGGGAAGCAAAGGCCACTCTGTGGATTAGTAAAGAGTCTAATATTTTATTTTACTGTCGGTTTGACCCCTCTGACTATTTCTCCATGTGGGTCAAGAGCACACTTGACTTCAACCTAAACGCTCCAACACGAATGTGGTTAATTTATTACTCAAAATGCAAAGTATGTCAGACAGCACAAGCAGATGGCGCTGTTACGATGGATGCAACCGGCTTTCGCCCACGGTGCCCGCCTCATGACTCCCACGGCCTCTGCTGTAACCTTGAGAATCTCTCTCTGATCTCCCACTCTGTTCACTGCTCCTTTCTCTCCCCAAGGCAGGGACCTTTCCCGGCCTTTCTGTCGTGGTGTTGGCCATAAAGACATTCTCTGACCCACCTTTCTCATTGTGAGTCCCAAAACCCTCACCCCAGAGGGTCCCACCTCATGCCCCGGAGGAAGGAACGAGACACAGAGGGGCCGGGAAGAGTTTGAACATGTAGGCCTTGCTGGTTTCTGCCCTTGGTCTGCTAGCAGCACAGAGCGCAGCGACTTTGTCCAGTCCCATTTCCACACGGCTGTCTGAGCCTCAGTCACGCCCATCCAGTGGAGTCTCCACAAAACGCCCTAGCACTGGGATCGGGGTTTTTGTGGAGCTTCCAGACACCTGAACCCGTGGAGGTTCCTGGAGGGTGGTGCCCTGGGAGGCACAGAAACTCCATGCCCCTTCCCTTGCTCATCTCTTCAACTGTATCCTTTATAATAAACCACCAAACATGGGTGCTTCCCGGAGTTCTGGGAGCCACTCTAGCAAATTAATGGAACCCCATGCCCCTTCCCTCTGCTCATCTCTTCATCTGTCCCCTTCCCTCTGCTCATCTCTTCCCTTCCCTCTGCTCATCTCTTCATCTGTATCCTTTATAATAAACCACCAAACATGGGTGCTTCCCAGAGTTCTGGGAACCACTCCAGCAAATGAATGGAACCCACGTGTGGGCGGCTTGCAGGAGCCTCAATTTACCACTGGCTGGTTAGAAGCTCCTGGAGCTTGTGATCAGCATCCAAAGTCGTGGGTGGTTTTGGGGACCCAGCCCTCACCCTGTGGGACCTGAGGTTCCCGCCAGGTGAATGTGCTGAATGAGGGGATACCTGGCCGGTGTCCCCTGCAGAGTTGATCACCTACTGGGTGGTGGGGAGAAGCCCCCAACATTTGGTCATGGAAGTCTTCTGTGTTGGTTGCTGTTGAGTGAGAAAATAGAAAAACCACTGTGGTGTGTTTTCCCTCACATGGTTTGTGCTTTTCTCTACTCAGATACTACTTTTTTTTGTGAAGAGTGATTCTCTGTCCTCCTCTGAAACTCTTGCATAGAAAGGTGAGCTTCTGATATGATAATGATCATCCTCCTGCAATCTGATGGCCTCTCTACGTCCCGATGCTTCGCTGGAGGCCAGGATGGTGAGGCGTGAGGCAGTGAGCCCTTTTGGCCCCCAAGGTCATGTTCAGCATGGAGAATGAAAGGTGGGGAATGTGTCTCCAGCCCCTGACAGCTCTTCCTGGCCCTGTCTCCCCTCTATCTGCCTTCAGTCATTGGAGACAGTGACTAGCTGCCTGGGAGCTCAGCAGGAAGGGAGCTGTCCTGGAAGACAGCCGTCCTGGAAGATAGCCGTCCTGGAAGGGAGCCGTCCTGGAAGGGTGTTGTCCTGGAAGGGTGCTTTCCTGGAAGGGAGCCGTCCTGGAAGGGTGCTGTCCTGGAAAGGAACTGTCCCGGAAGGTGGCTTTGGGGATGGTGACTTGCTGCCTGGGAGCTCAGCTGGAAGGAAGCCGGCCTGGAAGGGACCTGTCCTGGAAGGGACCCATCCTAGAAGGGTGTTGTCCTGGAAGGGAGCCGTCCTGGAAGAGTGCCGTCCTGGAAGAGAGCTGTCCTGGAAGGTGGCTTTGGGGATGGTGACTTGCTGCCTGGGAGCTCAGCTGGAAGGAAGCCAGCCTGGAAGGGAGCTGTCCTGGAAGGGTGCCGTCCTGGAAGGGTGTTGTCCTGGAAGGGAGCCATCTTGGAAGGGTGCTGTCCTGGAAGGGAGCCATCCTGGAAGGGTGCTGTCCTGGAAGGGAGCTGTCCTGAAAGGGTGCTGTCCTGGAAGGGAGCTCTCCTGGAAGGGTGTTGTCCTGGAAGGGTGTTGTCCTGGAAGGGAGACATCCTGGAAGGGTGTTGTCCTGGAAGGGAGCTGTCCTTGAAGGGTGCCATCCTGGAAGGGAGCCGTCCTGGAAGGGTGCTGTCCTGGAAGGGAGCTGTCCTGGAAGAGAGCCGTCCTGGAAGGGTGTTGTCCTGGAAGGGTGTTGTCCTGGAAGGGTGCCGTCCTGGAAGGGTGCCGTCCTGGAAGGGTGCCGTCCTGCAAGGGTGTTGTCCTGGAAGGGAGCAGTCCTGGAAGGGTGTTGTCCTGGAAGGGAGCTGTCCTGGACCGGTGCTGTCCTGGAAGGGAGCTGTCCTGGATGGGTGCTGTCCTGGAACGTGGCTTTGGGGACAGTGACTTGCCTGGGAGCTCAGCTGGAAGGAAGCTGTTCAGGAAGGCGGCTCTTGCGACATTCAGTGAATTCTGTTGATTTCCCTTTTTTTCCTGTGATACTTTGGTCTTTTTCTTCCAGGTTTCAGCTCCTTCCTCATTTGTTATGTGCCTGCTTTTTTTCCTCTTCCCTCAGGACAACTGGGAAAGCTCCATGTGTCCCAGGAACAGGTACAGCTCCCTGGAAGGCCCAGGTCACAAGATGGAAAGAAAACCCCAGCAGAACTTGTGAATCAGCTCAAACCACACCATCACCTCCACGGCTCCTGAAGCCCTCGTGGTTGCACCTGCTCGCCCACCCCATGCTCCAGGCCCATCTGACGGAGGAGGGCCTGGGCCGCTCACACCACGTTCAACGTGGCCAGTGCCTGGTCAGCAAGTCTGTTCTCACGAATGCTTGCTGGGAAATGCAAATGAGATTTGGGTATCCCGACTGCCTCCTGGATGGGATTGCTTTGTTTGACACATGTTCAGAACTCAGGCTTAAACCACTGGACCCCTCAACGCGAGGCCGGACCAGCCCGGGGCCACCCGTGGCAGGAGCGTCCTGGGAACAGGACCCTGAGCCAACCATACCCGAGGCTGCCTGACCCTGGCTTTGGACGGTGGGTTCGAAGGGAGTTCCTGGGGAGCATGGGTGGTCCCTGGACACACTACATAGCCACGCTGGGTTCTCTCTGTGAGTGGCTTTCTCTGTCAGTTCATCATATGTATTTTATGACACACGTAACGCAGTTGCTCCCACTATTTCATCAATAACTAAAACCAGCACAAACGCTGGGGCCGATTGTCTCATCAGCACCTTCCCTGATCTTTTTCTTTTGTTTTTTTCAGACAGAGTCTTGCTCTGTCACCCAGGCTGGAGTGCAATGGCATGATCTGAGCTCACTGCAGCCTCTGTCTCCTGGGTTCAAGCGATTCTCCTGCCTCAGCCTCCCGAGTAGCAGGGATTACGGGCACACACCACCACGCCAGGTTAATTTTTGTATTTTTATTAGAGATGGGGGCTCACCATCTTGGCCCACCTGGTCTTGAACTCCTGACCTCAAATGATCCACCCGCCTCAGACTCCCAAAGTGCTGGGATTACAGGCGTGAGCCACCACGCCCGGCCCACTGGAACTTTAATGTTACTTCCAACTTCTCATGGAATGGGATGAGGGCAACATGTGTTTGAGCCATTTGCTGGGAAGTAACATTTCCTTCTTGAAGTAATCCTTACAGATAAAATAGATCCTAGAAATCAGAAGCCACCACTATGTGGGGGCCTGAGGGCTGCTGTATCTCACGGAGATGAGGCTTGTTCAGGAGGCGGCCCTGGCCTCTGCAGGGGGACGTGGCTCCCTGGGCCTGAGATGGTACATTCCTGGTCCCCTCCTCTTCCCCAGCCACCCAAACTGGCAGACTGAGTCTTGGAGGCTGAGTTACTGCAGGAGGACCGAGTGCGGGAGGAACTGAACTAATTCCCATCCACCCAAGGTAGCCACAGTCCTGTGACAGCAGCACCTTCTCCCAACCTGAACGCCACTCTTCTCCCTCCTCCTGCTCACCGAATCAGCGACTGCACCCAGCCCACGTGACAGCAGCACCTTCTCCCAACCCAAACGCTGCCCTTCTCCCTCCTCCTGGCCACCAAATCAGCGAATGCACCCAGCCCACGTGATAGCAGCACCTTCTCCCAACCCGAATGCTGCCCTTCTCCCTCCTCCTGGCCACCAAATCAGCGACTGCACACAGCCCACGTGAGAGCTGCTGATTTTGGTTTATGGAGGCAGAAACCCAGGCCAGGCTTTCCAAACTCAGTTCTGCCCAAATGGTACCCTGGTGTTTATGCTCTGGAGAGAGTCCTTTCTGATCCCTACCGACCCAAAGACTTGCATGGAAATTATACTGAATAAAACCCACTGGACACCCAGATTAGTAGGGCTGGTTCCCAGGTTTCTATATTGCAGTCTTTACCCATAAAGTATCTTCTCTGATTAGTAAAAACCATTCTTTACTCTTGATTCCAACCCAGTCTCCAAAGAGACTGTGCCACAAAACAAATTATGAGTTATCTATTTAAAGTTGAGAAAATGTTACCCCCATCTAATATGTAAAAAATGCACAAGAAATTATCTGTCTTCCTGCAAAAAAGAATCAAATTTTACAATTCTATCAATGAAAAACCTGTCATGAAAACCATCAGTGAAGACGCCGTCGAGTCACCATGCTCTGCTGTGATCCACCGTGGCTCCAGGAAGGCAGCCGTGACACAGGGGAAGGAGAGGCGTCCCCTGCCTGAGCCCCGGCTGTGCAGCTGGAGGGAGCCACCTGACTTCTCTGGGCTCTGCTGGCTTCATCAGTAAAGCGACATGTTAATCTTCAAGGGGTTGTGGTGAGGACGACACGAAATCAGCTGATTAAAGTCCTAGCCAGCATCTGACACACTGAATTTACTCCACAGATATTTGTTCACAACATCAGAGCCCATGGTTTGGTTTCTTCATAGTAAATTAAAACAAAATAGTCGTAAGACACAAGTTCGATCATAAGCCACCTGTACACAGAGAACATGGCTCTGTTGTATTGGAGCAAGTGGTCTTCAGTGGAGGATTATTTCACAATGACAGGCTCAATTCTTAGGCTTATGTAGTTCCATGTTTCAAAGGAAGCATGGCGTGGACAGAAGCCCGGGGCCGCGGAACCGAGTCCGGCCACACGCCAGCGTCCTTCCTGCTCACGCTGCACATTTCCTTGACATGGGGTGGGTATTCTCATGGTCCCTCTGTCAATTCCAGGAAGTGAAACTGTTTACCGACTTCATTCCATTACATAAAAACACCCGAGGTCCCGAACCTCTGTGAGTACTTTTTGCCCTGTGGGAGGCTGAGGTGGGTGGATCACTTGAGACCGGGAGTTTGAGACCAGCCTGGTCAACATGGTGAAACCCCGTCTCTACTAAAAACACAAAAATTAGCCGGGAGTGGTGGTGCGCACCTGCAATTCCCGCTACTCGGGAGGCTAACACAGGAGAATTGCTTGAACCTGGGAGGCAGAGGTTGCAGTGAGCCAAGATTGCACCACTGCACTCCAGCCTGGGTGACAGAACAAGACTCCATCTCAAAAAAAAAAAAAAAAAAAAAAAAAGAAAACAACAGAATTTAAAATGCCAGAGAGGGGTGCTGGATGAACCTGACAGCTCTGTGAGTGCTCTAGGCCTGCTCCCATTTCCTACATACGTGCAATTAATCAATTTTATAAACAATACATGCTTGGTATTGCAGTTAATTTGAAGAAGAAATGAGCCCAAGCCCATTTAAAGTTTTCCTGACAGTGACAAACAAGCATGCATGGAATAGAACATCTTTCAAGCCTTCCTCAGTTGCAATATTAATTATGGATAATGAATATCATGACAAGTGACAATCTCTGAACGTGGCGCTTAAAATATCAACATGCTCAGCCGAATAGGGTGACCCCTGGGGCCTATGCATGTAAACCAGCTGGCTGTCCCTCCTGTCTGGGACGCACGCTGGTCTTGTAGGGTGACCCCTCAGGTATATGCATGTACACCAGCTGGCTGTCACTCCTGTCTGGGACGCACGCTGGTCTGTAGGGTGATCCCTCAGGTATATGCATGTAAACCACCTGGCTGTCACTCCTGTCTGGGATGCATGCTGGTCTGTAGGGTGACCCCTCGGGTAGATGCATGTAAACCACCTGGTTGTCACTCCTGTCTGGGACACACACTGGTCTTGCACATTGGTGGGAAAGATGCTGAGTGGCCAGAGGCCCTAGCACAGCCTACAGAGCCCCATATCATGGGGATGCCCGGCCCTGCTCTCTGTCCTGGGACGCCCTGTGCGGCTGCCTTCTCCCACTCCTGTTTTCGTGTCTGGATGCAGAGAAAACTCCCTGTGTTCTCTCAAAGCCGACACGTCCTAGGTGGGTCCTGAAGGCTGTGTGCAAACCCTGTCTTCCCCAGGGAAGGCTGCTCTGAGCCCTGTCCTGCAACCTGAAGCCCCACGCAGGTCTGTGCTGCTGGAGGCTCAGAGATTGTTTTGAGTTTGATAAAAAATCATGGACACATTTACACACCACTTTGCAGAAATTTGTAGGGTTTCATGAACTCCCTGAAGTCTGAACCATTATTCATGATGCCAGGTAACAATGCCTGTCTAAATATGTCAGGTTGAACCATAGGAAGCTGGCATTTGTGAAGGTCAAAAACAGTGAAGTATCAGTCATCTCATCTGACTCAACACAATAAAAGGCCAGTTATGATACATGTTAGAATAACTTCTACCTGAAGGCATAAAACACAGTAAAAGGTTTTATCGTCACTGTGGGGAAGGTGCTCAGTTATTCAGAATACTAAACTAACTTCAATGACCAGATTTCTAAAAACTCAAAAATTTTGTGTTTCCAAACATGCTGCAGGAAGGCGACATAGAAGATCTTATTAAGATCAGACAACAGAGGCTGGATGTGGTGGCTCATGCCTGTAATCCTAGCACTTTGGGAGGCCGAGGCGGGCGGATCACGAGGTCAGGAGATCAAGACCATCCTGGCCAACATGGTGAAACCCCGTCTCTACTAAAAACACATACAAAAAATTATATACATATATATATAATTATATATACACACATATAAAAATATATGATCAGAGAACAGAGACAATTGACAGGAGTTTAGCTTTTATAATTTCCCTGCATCATAGTTTAAAGGAATTTCATGAGCTGCAGAAATGTGCGTGCCCTTGAAAATAGAATTAACAAAGAAAATGACAAGTAGTGAGTTCCGTGACTCTGCAGACAACAGCTATTTGTTGCCATCACTGAGGCATCCTGGAGGGAGGAAGGGCAACCTTCTGGGGTAGGGGGTGGGACAGGGGAGGTGTGTGGGGCTACAATATTTGGCTTTCATGAAGGAAGTTATGCTTTGCATTAGAGGGAAGAGAAATATGGCAATTAACATAGTGAGGAAAAATTGCCTGTAAGAAAGATACCATTTTTAGTAAATACCAGATATCAGTTTATTTCAAAATGAAGCTGGTTTGCGAAGAACCATTTGTCTTATCAGAATTAAAGTTTCAACTTGCTGCCATCAGCTTGTCCTATTAGTATTCAAAGTAGATTTATGGGCTACTAGTTAAGGATACAAACCTATGTTTCTAGGAGACCGAGTATAGATAAATATGCTGGAATACATTTCTCAGTAAATTTCGTACGGTATACACAGCCTCCAGGAAAACTCAGAGTTTCATTTTAGAGCAGGAGCAGGAACAATGAAGAAATCTAGTGGAGACGTTTGTTTTCTCTCTGCAACTATTTCTGTGGTTGCCAGCCATCGAACACGTCGATGAATTATGACTATAACTTGAGAACAACCCCTTGGAGTTAGATCTTGTAAAAATGTATATAAGCAAAACAAATAAAATGGGATGAAAACGAATACACAAAAGGCCTACTCCAACATATTTCACCTGCTTGAATATAGGATACACTGAAAAATCTTTTAACTCCAATAAAATAGGAGTCTTTTATCAAATCACTAGGGGCACGGAGGGAACAAAGATGACCGCATTGAAATGAAGCCCTGTGATCTGCAGGCCCAGAGCCAAGCAGCCCTCTGAACTCGGGAAAGGCTAATTGCAGGCCTGGGCGCCAGTGCTCATTAATGTGCTGTGATGTGTTGTCACTGAGAGACCACTCGGGGCCGGAGTGCAGGCACCGGGCTCATTGGCATCACAGAGCTCCCTGGCAAAACCGATTTCACCAGTGCACAGCCTGCTGACGTCCAACGACCAGAGTGCAGGCACCCAGGCTCACAGCATCATAGAGCTCCCTGGCAAAACCAGTTTCACCAGTGCACAGCCTGGCACAGCCTGCTGACGTCCAATGACCAGAGGGCAGGCACCCGGGCTCACAGCATCACAGAGCTCCCTGGCCAAACCGATTTCACCAGTGCACAGCCTGGCACAGCCTGCTGATGTCCAATGACCAGAGTGCAGGCACCCGGGCTCACGGCATCACAGAGTTCCCTCGCAAAACCGATTTCACCAGCGCACAGCCTGGCACAGCCTGCTGACGTCCAACGACCGGGGCCTTCAACATTTGCTGGTTACCAGTCACATAAAGATCCTAGACAACTCTTCAACAATCGGTCTCATTTTATTTTTCTAATGATGCAATTTGTGTTTCTCTGGTGACACTTTTTCATTAATTAAATTGCTTAGTTTTCTGCAAAAAGGTGATGCTTCTGATAATAATTTTTACAAACCAGTTTTTACTATGAAATGGGCCTTTTCTGGGACCACATTATCACAATCCTTGGATTATGATTCAGCAGATTCTTGATCCGCTGTGTGCAAGCAGCAAAGGAGACACCAAAGTCAATTTTGAATCATTATGTGATTGCCTTGAAAACGCTTTGATGTTTAGACACACGGCACCATTAGTCAGGAAGACGACAGAATTTCGGTCATATTTAAAGGGCGTGATGAATACGTACAGGGTGGCAGCCTGGGAGAAGCGTGTGTGTAGAAACATTCCGTAACCCACAATGCTGCCAATGAGGAAGGCAGCGTGCAGCACACTCGGTGTTTGGCAGAGAGACTAGGGCGTCCTGTTTGCAAAATGCTGCAGAATCCGCAGCTTTCTTAGGAAAGAGGTGGCTCAAAAACCGGCATGAACTCACTCCTGAGTTCAACGTGACATGGGAGTCAAGCTTTGATCCATTGAAAGCTGCTGGGAGGGACCCAGGAGTTGGCCAACGACAGATTCCTCAGAATCCAATCAGCGAGCGGCCATCGGGCTGCTGTGCATCATGGGGCATCAGGTCTTTTTAAGACAAGATGATGTGTAATGGGTCTGAACACATGCTGGGGGCCTCGGATCCAGCCTCTCAGTCATGTTGATTGATTTCGTGCCGGGCAGAGGCTGAGACAGTGAACAAGACAGACCCACCGCCTGCCATCCTGGAGTCTGTGGTCTGCCTGGAACGCTGCAGCCTTGCTGACGGGAGGAGGTGGTGCCTTCCGCACACTCACTCAGCGGCATGATGCAGCTGGGGTGAGGGTCAGGAAGTGCCTCTGGAGGATGCGACCCTTAATTAATATATAAATGGGGGGCGTGCCCCTGGCAGTGGGACCGGCCCTGGGCTGAGACAGCAGGACAAGCTCAAAGATGAGGTGCGCTCCACCTCCATTGAGGCCGCGAGGAAAAGCAAAAGGTCCTGGCAAGCCTCTGTGTGTCAGGCGGCCTGACTTCCTCCTCTCGGTCCTGCTCAGGCGTGAAGGACACGGGCAAAGCTGTCTAGGCTCAGGCCCGAATGTTGACATCTTCCTTTCAGCTCTCTCCCCGACAGCTGAGTCCTGACAGACCAGGGTCCGCCTGGGACCCCGAGGGGCAGGGGGACTCATGTGGACTCCCGTCTGCAGCGGCCTTGGCCCCACCATCGGGAAACCCCACCTACAGCCAGGCAGCTCCACAGGGGCCCTGCCCCAGCGCATGAGAATCAGTGCCTGAGATGGGCGGGACCCACCTGCATCTGCACCTGACTGGGAGTCCATGTGGAGTGTCGTGACCTTGAGCACTCACTGACTTGGTGCCAACATCTCCCTCTGGGCTTTGGACGGGCTCTCAGACCAGCTGCTCACAGGGTTGCCATGAGCCCATTGCATTGCTCAAACCACCCCTCACGGCAGCCAAGGATCTGATGATGTGTTCAGAACCTTCCTTGCATCCGGTATCCCACCCTCCCCAGACCCCCAAGATGTAGCTGACAGTGCTCACGGGTGGCTGTGCCTTACCATGGGTGAATGTGTGGAAACTGGGGTCCCGATGGGCGGGGAAGCTCAGAGGTGGCTGTTCTTCCTGTCCTGGCCATCAGGTCATCCTGTCTGCATGCAGGAAGGTGGGCCACAGGACCACCAAAGGCCCTAACCTTCCATCATCCTGATGGGGTATCGAAGGTCTCAGTGCTCAGTGGGGGTCTCTGGGCCACTGACTTTATTCCTTTTCTACCTGCCTGTTCTGTGACTAGGATGCTGCTCATGACGTTGAACCACAAAACAGATATCTCAGCCCTCAAGCTGAATTCCCTTAGAGAAAAAGTGAAGTCAAAAATGTCCTTTGAGTTTTTGGAAATATCCAGCCCCTGGAATGGAGCTCGGAAATGTAAAGGGATCTTAATGGAGATGAATCTTGGCTTTCCTTGCAATGAACACTCACATTGGTCGATCTCAACCCACCCAGGAGGAAGCAGTGTTTTCTGCTCCTCTCCTCCAGGGGTGGGTTTCTGGTTCGAGTCACCACTACAGTTGCTGTACCAGAAAGACCTGCCCTCCTCTCTGTGAAGTTGCCAGCAGGAACACCCTTGCTCTCAAACTCACGTAGGGATGGTAGGTTCAGTGTAGAGAAAAGAGAAAAAAAAAACGTTACAGAGGAAGAAAAACCTCACTTGTGTTCAGATTGCCATGGATGCTACTGTTCAGCAGCTGGGAAAGCTGGCAGTGGAACCCGGCCACCTCCCAAGTGGGGACGCTGCGGATGAAACCTTACGGGGACATCCTGTCGGGCGGCTGTGGATGTGCTTGTCACACAGACATACACACACATCCACACAGGGTTTGTGAAGACCCGAACCCCATCCCCAGCCCAGAAAACATTCTCGAATCTCTTTGCATGTGGTTTCCATGGCTTCATCGTGCCTCAGATTTCAACTATGCGATCTGTCATTCAGCAGTGTTAACTTTCCACTCTGCCTTTCAGCAGATCCCACTGCCTGGCAGGAGGCCACGCCCGCCGACATTGCCTGCGCCACACGCCACATCTGACTTTGTATCTGTGCACATGTCCACATTCCAAGACATGCAAAACCCCAAAGACAAAAATATCTGAGAGCATCTGAATATCCAGTTTCCATGGAGACTGAAATCAAAGTGAGCTGTCTAATGAGGGGGAGTTTTTCTTCATAATTCTTGCGTGATGCCTTATGGGTTGGGAGTATGTTGAAACTCCTGCTGGTTACTATTCCAAACACATTTTTTAATATGCAAGTGCATACTCTCGTGCGAAGAGTTAATGGGGCTGATTCTCCCGCTTCTTAGGCCCAGGTAGAGAGTTCGGCTGGGTGGATGGTGGTGTTGCAGGCACAGGTTGAATTATGCTTCTTGCAAGGGACCCCAAGAGACGTTCTGTAAGGTGTCACCGAACTCAGTTTGCAAATGACTGCACTCAAGAATAATCCACTTAATTTCTGGGTGTTTCACTCAGAATACATAATGATTTTCAATGCAGCCACACCAACACTCCAGCATACACTCCGTTCTCTCTCTTACGTACGGAATAATTAGGTCGACCCTAACAATAACCTACTTAAGAAGGTAAATTTCATTATGGGCTGTCTTTCTTTCTCAGACACTTGTGAAAGTACTCAAGAAGATAAACATGATGAAGGAAAAATACTTTTTCTCCCACTTGGTGACAGTCACACACCTCCCCAGGCTCCTCCTGCTTCTCCCCAGCCTGACCGGCCAGCACGGCCCATTCCTGTCACCGTCCCAGCTCCCAGATCTGTGTGCCTAAGACCTTCCATCCTGGGCTCAGTGGGCCACCCCAGCCCTCTGCCCAGCGCGCTCTAATACCTGCGACGTTCCCCTTCCTGGCATCTCAGCTCCCAAGCAGTCTCCTCTACAAGGGATTTCTCTTCTGGTCATTTGTGTCCATTTGCACCCCAGAGAAATGTCTAACCCTTTACAGATGGCACTCAGTGTCTCTTCCTTTGAATTGTGGACTTCTCACGTCTCCTTCCCACCCATAACACCTGCCGCCCGACAAGTATCAAACCCCCATGATCCACTGCATGGTGGGGGCTCAAAGGCCTTCGTAATAGACCTGGCCACCCCCCTTTTACAAAAACAGAGACTCTTTAATGGGCACCGTCCTGAGACAATCTGGTTTCATAGGCTGGGGTCCATAGACCTGCGTTTCTAAGAAGCTTGGGTCCCCAGAGATGCTGGTCTGGGAAACACCTGCAGAACCACTCACCCAGCCTGACCCCGGCTGCTGTGGAGGCGACAGCTCAGCTGCCCAGCGCAGAACCCGCACAGAGCCTTTGCTGATAATGTTTCGGCATCTCCTGCCTCCTAAGTGGTCTGTTTCCCTCCAGAATTCTCCATCTCCTCTTCCCTGTGTCCTGCCTCCACCCTTTGCCTGGGGATTTAAGCTGGGCCACTGGGCTCCAGCTCTCCCCCGAGTGCCCAGTGTCTCACAAGCTCACAAGCATCGGGCATCCTAGCGGCCCTGAGATGACCATATTCCATGTCCACTGGTGCTGAATGCATCATCCATTTGTTGTCATTCTCCTTCCCCATCTGGGGCTGATGAACCTGTCGCATGCATAGCCTCGGCTCAGGGCTGATGTTTGGTGCTGTTCCCACAGTCACCTCTGTCCTGTGCACACCTGTGTGGAGGGTGCGTGGCCCTTCACTGTGCAACAGAGCGCCCAGCCACAGAACACCCAGCCACAGAACACATGGCCACAGAACATGCAGCCACAGAACATGCAGCCACGGGGCTATGCCTCAAACTGAGGCAGTGTCTTGACAGACAGCTGGAAGACATGGCCCTGGCATGCATGTGTTCGCTACAACCACGCCCAGTGGCAAATTCACAGATGGCTCAGATCCGGATGTCTCAGTTGTGCGCTGCCCAGGACGGGACATCAGCAGAAACCGCAGTTCCGGTTCTCTTAACTAGATTTTTTTTTGTTGTTGTTCTTGTTTTAAGAGTCAGATATGGGAGTGGTGGACAGATAGCATGGAAGAGAGCAGGGTGTAGGGCCTGGGCCGTGTCTGTGGGAGCCCGTGAGCTCTGGTGGAGGGAACAGGATGGTTTGGGTACATTTGTGATGATCGCAGGGAATGTGGGCCAGCTACCTAGCGGGATATCCGGACGTTGGGAGAATGTTGTGGCCTCAGGAAGATGTGGGAGTCGTTACTGTGGAGGGAACTCCTGGACATAGATGGAGTTGCTGAGGTGAAGGCAGCACGAGGCTGTGTGATGGCTGAGAAGGGACTGCTGGGGACCTCAGTTTTCGATGTGGGGAGGAAAGAGGAGCCGGCAACAGAGGCGGAGGGAAGCCAGGAGGGGACATGTGATGGAGGCGGAGCAGGTGCCTCGGATTTGATGAGGCCGGAGGCGATGCCGAGGTGGGGAAGGATCAAGGCGGTTTATGGGACCAGGGGTGGTGCTGAGGTAGGGAAAGATCAAGGCGGGACAGGGACCCTGGCACTAGCGCCCTTTCAGAGCGTGCTGGGCTGATGCATGTGATAAAGCGTCAAGCAAACCTCAGGTCTGGCAGGAGCTGGCAGGAGGACTCACTCATGCGTGCAACCTGGAGGCACTTGGACAGGGAAAGGGGTGCCGGCCTCGGCTGCCTCCTCCCCCAGGGACTGAGTCTGGGGAGTCAGCTGAGTTTTAGTGGTGTAGTTATGTAGGATGTTAGTTACGCTGCAACAGGCCTGTTCCTTCTTCAGGCGTAGAAGGAGGAACCAGGCTCCAAATATGGCCTGCATGCAGCAGCACTGGCAGCGGCGGAACATGCTGGAAAGATGTGACTCCAGTCCCACCCATGGCCCACAGAATGGGAATCCACTAAGTAGGATATGTGTTACTCATGTAACTTTAAAACCACCATGGGGACCACAGGAGCTCTGCCAAGTGAGCCAGTGACGCCCTGGAATTTGGTGATGCTGGGACTCCCTTGTCAATGGCGCCCTTACGAGGTATGATGCATTTCCAAATAGAGAAATCATACAAAGAGAAGCAACATAAAAAGTGTTTCACTAAGCAATTCATAGAGGACTGTTTATTACGGTGTCTCTTTTAAAATAAATATTATTATTTTGTTCTTTACCTTCTGAATATTTGCCCAAATAGTACTTTTCTGTCTCCCAGGCTTTGGAACGTTGAGCGCAGAGACATAGCCATGCTGTGTGGAGGACGGTGCCTGTCGCTCGGCCCCCTCCTCATACCAAGGCCCTGGGGACATCGGCCATTTAGAACCACAGTGTCACATAATTGCAGAGTGGGAATGATGGGGGGGAAGACAAAGTTTGGAAAGGAAAACAGGTAGGCAGGAGGAAGTAGCCCTGGGGCCATGGTTCATAGAAAGGCGAGTCCTGCCAGCCCCGCAGTGCCCTAATTATGGATGTGTCCTCACAGCTCTGCCTCAGCCATCAAGGCCGCCCACCTCATCTTCACCCTCACAGCTCCGCCTCAGCCACAGCCACCGAGGCTGCCCACCTCGTCTTCACCCTCACAGCTCCGCCTCAGCCATCGAGGCCGCCCACCTCGTCTTCACGGCAGCCCACTGCAGCACGGCTCCTTCTCTGCGGCCCTTGGTGCCTCTCCCATTCGCATCCTGCATCCTTACAGCAAGGCTTGTCCTGGCAGCTGGTGTCATCTGCACACCCCCTGCTCCCACCTTCTGCTGAAGCCTTGACCTTTCCAAGTGTGGCCCAGTGACCCTCAGCCTCAGCATTGCCCGTTCAGAATGCAGAGTGCCCGGCCCACCCTGGAGCTCAGGAACGGGGTCTGGGTGCAGGCAGGGCTCAGTGGCTGTGGTGCCTGGAAGCCAGCAGCTTGGCTGTGAGCACCTCTGACATCCCAGGTCCATGCCCGCTGGTGCCATCCCGTCCCACTGCTCTTCCCAAAACGCTGAGCTCTACTCCCAGCTCTGTCCAACTCGAGTCCCTCTGGAAGCTCCAGCTCCAAGACAACTCTGAGAGAATTCCTGCAGCTGCCTGGGCTGGACTAAGCATGCCTGCCCATGCCCCAGTGACCCTTCACTCTTTAGTCCATCATGGCCCGACCTTGTCTCAGAACAACTACCCTGGAATCACCAGGGTGAGGACTTAATTGGTGTAAAAACCTCCCTGGCAAGAGGAGGCTCAGCTGGGCTGAGAACTATGCTGTGTGGTCAGTGTGATCATATAAGTGACCTTCCCCATCAGGGGAAGATGAGAGGAAAGAGAACAGGAATTAATCATCATTAGGCCGGGATGACAGGCACCAGGCATTCCCAGAACTGCCCTGGGGGGCCGGGATGTGTCGTCCCTGACCCGTGCTGAGCCTCCCCATCACAGCCTACAGCTCTCAGAACACACGTCAGCTTTTAAACCAGACTTTGTGTGACCTAAGGACACAGACTTTGCTTCCTCGAAGGCCCAGCAGCGGCTGCATGTTTGACCCACTGTAGAGACATCTGAAATGTGACATGCTATTATGGGTCAGGATCAACATTAGAATCCAGGCTTTCTCCATATCTTTCCATGGCCGGATCAAGGCAATGACTGATGTCATGCATTGATTTTTGCACGCAGTGAGGGGAACGGGAATGCAGAACAAAAATGTTGGGTCTCCAAGTGAAAAAAGTACATTTAAAAAGAATAGCAAAGAACTATCAAAGTCTTCAAGATAGTTGCTCAGAAGTATTAAATTTATTTAGCCGTATTATTTTGTGGGTGATAGTGTTTGTTTGAGTACATAAGCGTGCAGACATAATAGACATCTACAGAACTCTCCACCTCAAATCAACAGAATATACATTCTTTTCAGCACCACACCACACCTATTCCAAAATTGACCACATAGTAGGAAGTAAAGCACTCCTCAGCAAATGTAAAATAACAGAAATTATAACAAACTGCCTCTCAGACCACAGTGCAATCAAACTAGAACTCAGGACTAAGAAACTCACTCAAAACTGCTCAACTACATGGAAACTGAACCACCTGCTCCTGAATGACTACTAGGTACATAACAAAATGAAGGCAGAAATAAAGATGTTCTTTGGAACCAACGAGAACAAAGACACAACATACCAGAATCTCTGGGACACATTCAAAGCAGTGTGTAGAGGGAAATTTACCGCACTAAATGCCCACAAGAGAAAGCAGGAAAGATCCAAAATCAACACCCTAATGTCACAATTAAAACAACTAGAAAAGCAAGAGCGAACACATTCAAAAGCTAGCAGAAGGCAAGAAATAACTAAAATCAGAGCAGAACTGAAGGAAATAGAGACACAAAAAACCCTTCAAAAAAATTAATGAATCCAGGAGCTGGTTTTTTGAAAAGATCAACAAAATCGATAGGCTGCTAGCAAGAATAATAAAGAAGAAAAGAGAGAACAATCAAATAGACACAATAAAAAATGATAAAGGGGATATCACCACCGATCCCACAGAAATACAAACTACCATCAGAGAATACTACAAACACCTCTACGTATATAAACTAGAAAATCTAGAAGAAATGGATAAATTCCTCGACACATACACCCTCCCAAGACTAAACCAGGAAGAAGTTGACTCTGAATAGACCAGTAACAGGCTCTGAAATTGTGGCAATAATCAATAGCTTACCAACCAAAAAAAGTCCAGGACCAGATGGATTCACAGCTGAATTCTACCAGAGGCACAAGGAGAAGCTGGTAACATTCCTTCTGAAACTATTCCAATCAATAGAAAAAGACGGAATCCTCATAAACTCATTTTATGAGGCCAGCATCATCCTGATACCAAAGCCAGGCAGAGACACAACCAAAAAAGAGAATTTTAGACCAATATCCTTGATGAACATTGATGCAAAAATCCTCAATAAAATACTGGCAAACCGAATCCAGCAGCACATCAAAAAGCTTATCCACCATGATCAAGTGGGCTTCATCCCTGGTATGCAAGGATGGTTCAACATATGCAAATCAATAAATGTAATCCAGCATATAAACAGAACCAAAAACAAAAACCACATGATTATTTCAATAGATGCAGAAAAGGCCTTTGACAAAATTCAACAACCTTCATGCTAAAAACTCTCAATAAATTAGATGGGATGTATCTCAAAATAATAAGAGCTATCTATGACAAACCCACAGGCAACATTATACTGAATGGGCAAAAACTGGAAACATTCCCTTTGAAAACTGGCACAAGACAGGGATGCCCTCTCTCACCACTCCTATTCAACCTAGTGTTGGAAGTTCTGGCCAGGGCAATTAGGCAGGAGAAGGAAATAAAGGGTATTCAATTAGGAAAAGAGGAAGTCAAATTGTCCCTGTTTGCAGATGACATGATTGTATATCTAGAAAACCCCATTGTCTCAGCCCAAAATCTCCTTAAGCTGATAGGCAACTTCAGCAAAGTCTCAGGATACAAAATCAATGTACAAAAATCACAGGCATTCTTATACACAATAACAGGCAAACAGAGAGCCAAATCATGAGTGAACTCCCATTCATAACTGCTTCAAAGAGAATAAAATACCTAGGAATCCAACTTACAAGGGATGTGAAGGACCTCTTTAAGGAGAACTAAAAACCACTGCTCAATGAAATAAAAGAGGATACAAACAAATGGAAGAACATTCCATGCTCATGGGTAGGAAGAATCAATATCGTGAAAATGGCCATACTGCCCAAGGTAATTTATACATTCAATGCCATCCCCATCAAGCTACCAATGACTTTCTTCACAGAATTGGAAAAAACTACTTTAAAGTTCATATGGAACCAAAAAAGAGCCCGCATTGCCAAGTCAATCCTAAGCCAAAAGAACAAAGCTGGAGGCATCAGGCTACCTGACTTCAAACTATACTACAAGGCTACAGTCACCAAAACACCATGATACTGGTACCAAAACAGAGATAAAGATCAATGGAACAGAACAGAGCCCTCAGAAATAATGCCTCATATCTACAACCAACTAATCTTTGACAAACCTGACAAAAACAAGCAATGGGGAAAGGATTCCCTATTTAATAAATGGTGCTGGGAAAACTGGCTAGCCATATGGAGAAAGCTGAAACTGGATCCCTTCCTTACACCTTATACAAAAATTAAGTCAAGATGGATTAAAGACTTACATGTTAGACCTAAAACCATAAAAACCCTAGAAGAAAACCTAGGCAATACCATTCAGGACATAGGCATGGGCAAGGACTTCATGTCTAAAACACCAAAAGCAATGGCAACAAAAGCGAAAATTGACAAATGGGATCTAATTAAACTAAAGAGCTTCTGCACAGCAAAAGAAACTACCATCAGAGTGAACAGGCAACCTACAAAATGGGAGAAAATTTTTGCAACCTACTCATCTGACAAAGGGCTAATATCCAGAATCTACAATGAACTCAAACAAATTTACAAGAAAAAAAGCAAACGACCCCATCAAAAAGTTGGCAAAGGATATGAACAGACACTTCTCAAAAGAAGACATTTATGCAGCCAAAAAACACATGAAAATATGCTCATCATCACTGGCCATCAGAGAAATGCAAATCAAAACCACAATGAGATACCATCTCACACCAGTTAGAATGGCAATCATTAAAAAGTCAGGAAACAACAGGTGCTGGAGAGGATGTGGAGAAACAGGAACACTTTTACACTGTTGGTGGGACTGTAAACTAGTTCAACCATTGTGGAAGTCAGTGTGGTGATTCCTCAGGGATCTAGAACTATAAATACCATTTGACCCAGCCATCCCATTACTGGGTAATACCCAAAGGATTATAAATCATGCTGCTATAAAGACACATGCACGTGTGTGTTTATTGCCGCACTATTCACAATAGCAAAGACTTGGAACCAACCCAAATGTCCAACAACGATAGACTGGATTAAGAAAATGTGGCACATATACACCATGGAATACTATGCAGCCATAAAAAATGAAGAGTTCATATCCTTTGTAGGGACATGGATGAAACTGGAAACCATCATTCTCAGCAAACTATTGCAAGGGCAAAAAACCAAACACCGCACGTTCTCACTCATAGGTGGGAATTGAACAATGAGAAGACTTTGACACAGGAAGGGGAACATCACACTCTGGGGACTGTTGTGGGGTGGGGGGAGGGGGGAGGGATAGCATTAGGAGATATACCTAATGCTAAATGACGGGTTAATGGGTGCAGCACACCAGCATGGCACATGTATACATATATAACAAACCTGCACATTGTACACATGTACCCTAAAACTTAAAGTATAATAATAATTTAAAAAAAAAAAAAAGAATGACCTGGCTGGGCGCGGTGGCTCATGCCTGTAATCCCAGCACTTTGGGAGGCGAGGTGGGTGGATCACGAGGTCAAGAGATCAAGACCATCCTGGCTAACACGGTGAAACCCTCTCTCTACTAAAAATACAAAAATTAGCTGGGCATGGGGCACACGCCTATAATCCCAGCTACTCAGGAGGCAGCAGAATCGCTTGAATTGGAACACGGTGGTTGCAGTCAGCCGAGATCACGCCACTGCACTCCAGCCTGAGTGACAAGAGTGAAACTACGTCTCAAAAAAAAAAAAAAAAAAAAAAAAAAAAGAATGACCTGGCTGAAGGCATGATCATGAAATGCCTACTATGCCTACTACAGGAGTAAGCAGGGGAGAAAGGGGAGTGCAGATGGTGAAACTGAGTCAAAATCATGGGACTATCAACCTGGAAATGGGGAAAGAAGACCCTGAAAGACGGATGATGGAGAAGGAGGTGGAGGGAGGGTTCTAGGGATCACGGAGCATTGTCAGTGTGCTCTTTGAAGGATCAGGCACACTGTCTCTCTCTTAAAAAATTCCGTAAGAAATGCAAAGACCCAGCATGCAAATGAAGGCAGACGAAAGACATCAAACAAAACAAGGTTAGGGAAGGCCTTAAATATGGAAATATTGTAGACACTGATCTCCAGAAATGAAGAAAGCCACAATGTCCCTTTTCAGTAGCAATTTGAGTATTTGGTAGTGTTGTTAACAGTTAAAAACTCTAATACCATGTAAGTGCCCATTAATATGGAGTTGGTTAAGTAAATTATATTTCAGCCATAGTATTGAAGATGATGACATTGAGACGGGTGCAGTGACTCATGCCTATAATCCCAGAGCTGTGGGAGGCCAAGGCAAGAGGATCGCTTGAGGCCAGGAGTTCAAGGCTGTAGTAAGCTATGATCGCACCACTGCACTCCAGCCTGGGCAACGGAGAGAGACAAAAAGCACTGGAGCTTAAGGTAGAGGGAGGTGTAGGGAGAGCATGGTTTTTCTCCTCCATCCACATATTCAGCATGAGTACAATGATCATGCACACTGGAAAACTCATAATTGGCATGCTTCTGAGAGTCCTAGAAAGCTTAAGTCACAGCTCTGTCTTGTTATAGAGGTAAAGTTATTGCTTTTAATCAACGAAGGCTTTTGTTTTTTATCAGTACCACTTCCAAGTCACTCACCCTGAACATTTTAGCCGTGAGACATGGTTTGGCTGTGTCCCTGCCCAAATCTCATCTTGAATTGTAATAATCCCCACGTGTCAAGGGTGGGGCCAGGTGGAGATAATTGAATTATGAGGGCAGTTTCCCCCATACTGTTCTCATGGTAGTAAGTCTCACGAGATATGATGATTTTATAAAAGGCAGTTCCCCTGCACAAGCTGTCTTCTCTGCCACCATGTAAGATGTGACTTTGCTGCTCATTCACCTTCTGCCATGATCGTGAGGCCTCCCCAGCCATGTGCAACTGTGAGTCCATTAAATCTCTTTCCTCTGTAAATCACCCAGTCTCAGGTATGTCTTTATTAGCAGAGTGAGAACAGACGAATACACCACGCTACCCCTCTCTTGCAGGAGAAGACTGAGTGACGTGAGAATATATTCATGAAGCAGTAAGTGAAACTGGTAGAAATAAACCCATGTACAGCCGGTGGAGGGAAGGCTGGAAGTATTAACATCCAAATGTTACCAGCGATTATCTCTGGGCAGTGGAGGGAAGGCTGGAAGTATTAACATCCAAATGTTACCCGCGATTATCTCTGGGCGGTGGAGGGAAGGCTGGAAGTATTAACATCCAAATGTTAACCGCGATTATCTCTGGGCGGTGGAGGGAAGGCTGGGCGGTGGGAATATATGTCAATATCTTTTCATGTTGATCTATGTTTTCTAAGTTTTTCTGTAATGATTATGACTTTCATAACATAAAACTTTTCATGTTTTTTTAACTACATACTTTCCATGTATTTGCAGTATTAAAATGATAATGTAACTAAGAGTTGTCCAACAAAGAGAAATGCACTAAATGTTAAATGAATGATAAAGTTAATTTTAAAATCTTAACTACAAGAGTTTCCATAAGTACGTAAGCAAATAAGTTTTGCTTGCTTTCAGAACTCATATTTATGGAAAAAGATGTAAGCACATTTATGTGATACAAATAGCCAGACTCAGGATCCTGTGGTTTACAGGACAATCCCAGTGGCTGAACCCACAGCAGCCTGGAGGGTCTATGCCTGGATCCGTCTCCCCCAGTGGCTGAACCCACAGCAGCCTGGCGGGTCTATGCCTGGATCCATCTCCTCCAGTGGCTGAACCCACAGCAGCCTGGCAGGTCTATGCCTGGATCCATCTCCTCCAGTGGCTGAACCCACAGCAGCCGGGTGGGTCTATGCCTGGATCCATCTCCCGCATTGGCTGAACCCATCAGCAGCCTGGCAGGTCTATGCCTGGATCCATCTCCTCCTCCAGTAGCTGAACCCATAGCAGCCTGGCGGGTCTATGCCCGGATCCGTCTCCTCCAGTGGCTGAACCCACAGCAGCCTGGCGAGTCTATGCCTGGATCCGTCTCCCCCAGTGGCTGAACCCATCAGCAGCCTGGCAGGTCTATGCCTGGATCCATCTCCTCCTCCAGTGGCTGAACCCACAGCAGCCCGGAGGGTCTATGCCTGGATCTGTCTCTTGGTGAGGTCAGAGGCGACACATGCTCACTCTGTTGCTCCTGAGTTTACTAAGGTGCCCTCTGGGCCTTTGTGCACAGTTCCTCTTAGAAACTGGTCACGCTCTTCCTGTGTTAGTTTGCTGAGGATCATGGTTTCCAGCTTCATCCATGTCCCTGCAAAATACATGATCTTGTCCCTTTTCATGGCCGCATAGTATTCCACAGTGTATATGGACCACATTGATAGGTGCGGCAACCCTGTGGAGCATGTTTACCTACGTAACAAACCTGCATGTCCTGCACATCCCAGAACTTTAAATTAAATTTAAAAAAAAAAAAACTGGTCAAGCTGGTGAAAGCCCACTCTCACAAGCTGAGAGGGCAAATTTCACATTGAACAGTGATGCTAAATATGAGTTTTACTTTTTTTTTTTTTTTTTTTTTTTGAGACAGAATCTATGTTGCCCAGGCTGGAGTGCAGTGGTGTGATCTCGGCTCACTGCAACCTCCGCCTCCTGGGCTCAAGCGATTCTCCTGCCTCAGCCTCCTGAGTAGCTGGGACCACAGGTGCCCACCAACTCGCCCGGCTAATTTTTGTACTTTTAGTAGAGACGGGGTTTCACCATGTTTGCCAGGATGGTCTTGATCTCTTGACTTTGTGATCTGCCCACCTCGGCCTCCCAAAGTGCTGTGATTGCAGGAGTGAGCCACCATGCCCGGCCAAGTTCTACTTTAAATGGGGCCATAGGTTAATTGCTCTCAGAAACAGTGAACAATTAACAAAAGTAGGGGTGTGAAGACATTTCTATTATTTAACAAGCACAGACATAAGTAACATAATTTTATGCAATTTTAAAATACAATGATAAGCAGTATATACATAATTAAATCTGCCAGAATTTATGAAAACTCAGGATGCATTTTAATGAAAAGATTAACACTGAATAAATATTGCACATCAATTATACTAATAATCTCTTTGTTTAGATAATACTTCCTCAAAACTGCATTTCGTGGAGCTTTTTATTCTGGGATTATGTTTCGAACACAGACTTTTCCCTTCAGTATCTTTTCTGCCTTGAAAACACAACCACAAACGTTTCATTTTTCTATGTAGGCCCCTACCATTTGGCTGGAAAATCTGGGCTGGGAGGGTTTCATGTAGACTTATGTGCTTTTGCATTAAATTTGTTTTTATAAAAGATATTTCAGAAGACAGTCCTCCAAACTTGGCATGAAAGTAGCAGTTTAGGATGTCCTAAAACAGCCCTGGGCACTCCAGAGAGTTCCGTGGTTGCTGGAATAGAAACAGAGCCATTTGTCCTCATAACCTGGGCAGTGCCCAGCCTCATCTGCAGGTTCATCTGCCACGAGTGCTTGCCTCCACCAATGTCGGGGTTGCTTCTCTGTAAAGAGACACCAAGGGCCCTTCAGGACCCAGAGGGCGGCTCACCCGACAATCCACGCTCAGCTGGTCACTAGTTCAGCAGGATTTTGATTCAGGAAAGCCCATGAGTCTTCTAAAATTTCTGCCGTTTTCAGCCTTTAGTCTTAGATTTGTGTCATAGCAAATGTGCATTGTGTAACATTTGCACGGCTGACAGATTCCACTCAGACTCTCTGGGTTTTCTCTCTGCTGGGTCAAGAGCTTCTAGTATTTCTCTGCATTCGGGCAGGGTGGGCCACGCACTCACAGCGGAGTGCCTGTGTGTCATCCAGCTTGTTTTACACCTGTGTATTTACATTCACTTTTGAAATGTAACGCAAAATTCAATGTATAAAATATCGACTCCATTTCCCACGTGAGTCCATTTTAATGTTAAATTCAACAAACTGCAACACCCTGAATTTAAAAGTATGCTAAAGGAGAACTTGAACTCAAAATAGATACCCGATTTATACCACAATTTAGGGCTATGTCTGTTTTATATTTGGTGAGAGTTGTATCAGGGTCTTTTCTCCCCTTACTTTAGCAGACTTCTTTTTTTCTTCTTAAAATGAAGAGGAGTAAAATCTCACATTTCTGCTTTCTAGAATAATGGGACCTGAGAGGTAGCTGAGCTCAGAGGTTGAGAAGAGTCTTTAAACCATATTTGTATCTTTACATCCTCACTCTATCACTTACTAGAGTGTGGCTCTGGTGACTTGCACATCATAGGTGCTCAAATATCAAAATATACTGTGACCTTAATAAAAACTCCGTTCACGGTCATTGTCTAGGGATGAGGACATTCAGCCCATCAATGGTCTCATGTCTCTTCACACAAGAGGCCTCCAGAGCAAGCACCTCACTATGCAACATCTCTGCCCTCAAATGCCAGGCCCTGTGTGCACACGTGGCTCGTCGGAAGCAGCCTGGGGGATGGTGGGGAGAGGGTGGGCACATGTGGCTCATCCAAAGCAGCCTAGGGGACGGCGGGAAGAAGGTGGGCAGGAGACATACTGCTCACGTTGCCGTTTCAGTTTCGAGACCCTGTCTCTCTGCGCACTCCGTCCTTCTGCCTGCAACGTTCTATTTGTCTAGAAAAAAAGGTAGGAAAGTGACTGGAGACCGTGTTGCTGTGGGACTCAGCGAGGCCCACGTTAGGATCTCAGCTCAGCAACATAGCCACTGTGGGCCTCTGATGACAGGGCTGAGCCCTGGAGCCCTGGTCAACAAGGCTGGGCAGCAGGCCCTGCTGCGTGGGCTCCCGTGAGGAACTAGAGAGGACACGCAGAGGCTCCGGAGGGCACAGGGTACATGGCAGGACTGTGGCAATGACTGTGCTGTCATTATCCATCTCCAGCTCCTACAGACAGCACGAAGCTTCCTCCTGAAACCCCCATGGCGTCTGTCCCTCCTTCCCTTCCCTCTTCCATCAGAACCCGGCTGCCACGTGCTGTTCAGTCCTGGCGCCTGTGACCATGCTCCTGCTTCTGGAGGGGAGCGGCTGGGCGGGCTATGCTTTTCATTCATTTTCTTAAATTCTCAGCACTTAACGCTCCACGTGGCTCCATAAATCATTAGGGAGGATAAAGTCACCACTTTCTCAGCCCAGCATGTGCGTTCTCTCCTCTCCCATTTACACTCATCTGACTCTACACTGAAGCTTTGTTTCTTCATAAGCTTCATAAAACATAAGATTTGTTTCTTCATAAGAAGCTATTATAAAGTGCCCAACCTTATTTTAACAAAATGTTCCTATTTTCATGCTTCACAATTGTGAACGTGTTTTTTTCTAGTAAAAAAATGAGGGAGAAGGTGAATATTACGATATTGGTATTACAACCCATTCCACTTCCAACCAGATTCTGCTCAGGAAACATTTGTGGATGGCAGTTTCCATAGCAACCAGCAACATATCTTTAGAGCCTGCTGCTGCCTCCATTCTAAGAATTTCGTTGTTATCACAGTCTGTGCATGCGGAAGTGATTTTCTGATGAAGTGTGTATTGTGATAGATCAAATCCTGCCCTTGGAGGAGAAAACTCTGGCGAGTGTTGCCCGGCTTTTTCTCCATGTATAAAATAGTTCTCGGTTCTTTCCTCACTGCTAGTTTCCCTAAAATATTTTTGATATCAGTCATTCTTTTGAAAAGAAAAAAATTACTTAGTCAAAAGCTAGTGGTGAGTCACCACTTACATACGTATGGTGGGTTTTTTTTAACAAGCCACAGCTCTTTAGGCCTTGTTACTGTTAAGTTAAATTAGTAATTTTATTCTTTGGAAAAACTCCCTTAGCAACGCACTAAAATGGCCTCCTAAGCAGCGAATCTGATGAGATTTAAGAGTAAAACGCTAACTGTAACTGGTCTTCTGGTTTTAATTCTCAATAATGGAAAGACCCCTTACCCTTCCTCATATCCATGACAGGAATAGGTGGGGGGAGGAAACTGGGGTGGGGGAAGACTTCAAAGTCTGAGACACACTCTATTTAAAATGCATTTTAAAAGAACCAGGTGGCTAGCGCTGGTTCCCCCTCGTAACCACACCCACAGGATGGGAGCGCTTCCTCCGGCACTTCCTGAGACAGGAGTACTGACTTCTGGGGACCAGCAGGTGTTTCTGAAGTGAAAACAGCCCACAACTCGAGAAATCCTCTATACAAAATTTTAACTTAGGCCTCTTTTCCTACTTTGGTTTTTATTTTATTCATTTTATTTTTTTGAGATGGAGTTTTGCTCTTGTCGCCCAGGCTGGAGTGGTGCAATCTCGGTTCACTGCAACCTCCATCTACAGGGTTCAAGCAATTCTCCCGTCTCAACCTCCCGAGTAGCTGGGATTACAGGCACATGACACCATGCCCGGCTAATTTTTTTTTTTTTGTATTTTTAGTAGAGACGGGGTTTCACAATGTTGGTCAGGCTAGTCTCGAACTCCTGACCTCAAATGATCCACCTGCCTTGGCCTCCCAAAGTGCTGGGATTACAGGCATGATCCACCGGCCAGTGATATTTATTTTTAATGTATAAACTGATGCATATTTATAGAAAAAAAGCTGATGGAGGGGAAATAACTTTTCCTCACACAATTAGGAATCACAAAAGGAATTAATTCACCACTCAGATAGCGTTCTGTGTGCTCTGATCCATCCATCCACGTGAACTAAGGTGTTCCAGGAGGTTAGGTCGATATCAGAACCTGCTCAGAAATTTGGTAAAACAGCGCTTCACTGAAAACATCCTCTTACGCTACAAACCAGTGGGGTTCTACGTTCCATCATTAGAAGTAATAAGTACAGTCATGTGCCACTTAATGAGGGGGCACATTCAGAGAAACGTAAGGTGGCCTCGTGGTTGTGTGAGCATTGTGGAGCGCACTGATACAAACCCGTATGGCGTCGCGCCTGCATGCCTGGGCTGAACGCAGACCCGGATGGCGTCACCCTTACGCGCCTGGGCCGAACGGCATAGGCCTCCTGCTCCCAGGCTGCACCTGTACAGCGTGTGACTGCACTGAAGACTGTAGAAAACTGTAACACAGGGGTAGGAGGTTGTGTATCTCAACATGTCTCCACATAGAAAAGCTACAGTAAAAATATGGTACAAAATGTTAAAAATGGTACGTCTGCAGAGGACACTCACCATGAATGGAGCATGCAGAAACAGAAGCTGCTCTGGGTGAGCGGGTGAGTGGGTGGGTGAATGGGTAAGTGGGTGAGTGAATGGGTGAGTGAACGGGTGAGTGGGGAGTGAATGCGGGGCCCGAGACATCACTGTATGCTACTGTAGACTCTACACACACTGCAAACTTGGGCTACATTCAATTTTCAAAAAATACTTTTCATTCCTCAATAATAAGTTAACCTTAGCATACTGTGATGGTTAATATGGAGTGTCAACCTGACTGGATTGAACGATGCAAAGTATTGTCCTGGGTGTGTCCATGAGGGTGTTGCCAAAGGAGTCAGTGGGCTGGGAGAGGCAGACCCACCCTCAGTCTGGGTGGGCACCATCTATTCGGCTGCCAGCACGGCTAGGATAAAAGCAGGCAGAGGAAGGTGGAAGGACTGGACTGGCTGAGTCTTCCGGCCTCCATGTTTCTCCCGTGCTGGATGCTTCCTACCCTTGAACATCAGACTCCAAGTTCTTCAGCTTTTGGACTCTCGGACTCACACCAGTGGTTTGCCTGGGGCTCTCAGGCCTTTGGCCACAGACTGAAGGCTGCACTGCCGGCTTCCCTGCTTTTGAGGTTTTGGGACTCGGACTGGCTTCCTGGCTCCTCAGCTTGCAGACGGCTTGTGGTGGGAGTTCACCTTGTGGTTGTGAGTCAATTCTCCTCAATAAACTCCCTTTCATATATACACCTATCCTATTAGTCCTGTCCCTCTAGAGAACCCGGACTCATACACACACTATAACTCTTGTACTTTATAAATGTTATTTTTAAAACTCTTTGACTCTCTTGTAAGGCTGAGCTTAAAACACAAACGCATTGTACAGCTGTACAAATATTTTTCTTTATATTCTTATTCTATAACCCTTTTACTATTTTTAATCTTTAATTTTTAAATTTACTTTTTAAACTCTCTTGTTAAGCACTAAGACCCAAAAACACATCAGCCTCTACCTGCGCAGGATCAGGACTGTCGATATCACCATCTTCCAGCTTCACTTCCGGTCCCACTGTTAGGACTTAAGGGGCAGTGACGGTGACAGATGTGGAGCCGCCATCGCCTACGACCACAGTGCCTTCTTCCAGACACCTCCTGAAGGACTGGCCCAGGGCTCTTTACAGATAATGGTTTTCCACAAGCAGAAGGAGCGCACTCTAAAATAATGATGAAACGTACAGTATCCCAGATGCATAAACCAGCAACATGGTCATCTGTCAGCAGCATCACAAGATGCACTGTGCATCCCTCTACGGCTACACTTCCGTACAGTGGCTGCACAGGGGGCTTCTCTACCACGGTAAGTCACACGTGAGTCACGCACTGTGACGGCTACGAGGTCACTGGACAGTAGGAGTCTTCCAGCTGATGGTAATCTTACAAGGCCACCGCTGCACCTGCAGTTTGTCTTTGACTAAAACACCCGTGTGCGGTGTGTGATGTAGTCACAGCGCCGGTGTGGGAGGTTATAAAGCCCTTGCCTGCTTCCGATGGATGGCACTTAACTCACATTTATTCTTACAAAAAGGCTTTGCCCTCATTCCACTACCACCCCAAAATCTACAAAAGCTGCTCAAGTCACACAGCTAATGTGGAAGATCTGGGGCTTAAACCCAAATATCCCCAAACTGTGCTTGTTCACAAAATACAAGAGGACACAGTAGGCCGAGTAGGTTGGAAGGGCCCTGGGTCCCTAAGCTTCCAGGAGCAATAAGGACGGCAGAGCCAAAGTGATCATTGAAATGTTGGCAAAGCTCAAGTTTTAGGAAGAATAACACAGAGTACTGAGTGTTGTACATCTGGATCCACAAGATCAAGAGTCCAGGGCCAGAGGCATGTGACATGCAGACCAGGCACGCCCATTCCTGCATCAAAGCCCAGTGATAAGAAGGATGATGATGCCATGGAGGAGGGAGGGGAGGAAGGAGGAAGGGAGGAGGAAGGAACGATAATGCATGTTACTCATGTTCACGGAGCATTTTCTGTTTCTCAAAATGCCAATGACTGCCGGGCACAGTGGCTCAAGCCTGTAATCCCAGCACTTTGGAAGACAAAGGCTGGAAGATTGCCTGAGTCTGGAGTTCAAGATCAGCCAGGGCAACATAGTGACACCCAATCTCTACTAAAACACAAAAATTAGCCTGGTGTGGTGGTGCACGCCTGTAGTCCCAGCTACTCGGGAAGTTGAAGTGGGAGGATTGCTTGAGCCCAGGAGGTTGAGGCTGCAGTGAGCCACGATTGCACCACTGCCCTCCAGCCTGGGAAACAGAGTGAGACCCTGTCTCAAAAAAAAAACCCAAAACACAAAATGCCAACACTCCCGGGCGGTATCTCAGTGACCCACTGGTGGGTGTGGCAGGATGCTAAGGGCTCTCTCTTACACAGGAGATGGGCCAGGCAGGTGGAGCGCTTGCTGTCTGCATGTGAGGCTACTTCCCACATGGCTCTTCCACCTGGTGTCTCCTGTCAGCCTCCTGGGTCACTCAAGGACCCCATCTCTGCAGACTCAGATAATCTGCAGGAAAACGGAACGAGATTTCCTCAGGGCCAGTCTGAGAATCCACGTTTACCAAGATGAAACCCACCCAGAAAGAGAGACCGGCTGAGCTGCTGACGGTCATATTAATCCTCCAATACGAAACGCTCAGCCCTGCGGCCACCTCTCCATGCTCCACCTGCAGAGCAGCCACGCCCACAGCACAGAGCCTCATTCAGTGCCATTTCTGGGACTGTGCAAAAACACTTTCTTGCAGGGCATGGAGAGGCTTAGTGAGATGCCCACGTCCCTTCTTTCTCTCCAATAACATTTACATAAAGAATCTTGGCTTGTTGTTTGCAAAGAGGTGTTATTCTCAGTTTCTGAGAGTGTAAGGACCCCAGGGACCACAGACAGCACTGGATTCCATGTGCATCATGGAGAAATTTAGAACAAATAAGCAGAGGTTTATACCATTTAATAAAAATTTGGATTCCTACAAATACGACCTGCTCAGCTGTCAACACAATATCTGAACTCTCCTAGCAAAAAAAAAAAAAAAAAAAAAAAGCCAGTTTTGCCTGATCTGTGTATTTATCTTCAGTGTCTAGCAAAACTCCAGGCACCTAACCAGTGTTCAGTGGTTTGCCAAATGTGTGTTTGTGGATACAGAAAAAATTCCAAGTCAGTCGGTCAGCTGCGTTGGCTGCCCAGTGTCCGACTGTGCACCTTATTGATTAGGATTATTCTTCAAATGTGTCATCCAGCTTGAGGACCTACTTGGGTAGGCTCACCAGACAGCACCATCTGTACACTTGCACACCACAGAAGCCTCACAGGCTCAGCAGCAAGCACCTTTGCAAAAGACCTTTCTAAACCACGTGGTTCGGGTGCTTGGCCCTGGCCACCGCAGCGTGTGCCTGGCAGGACCAGCCCCTCCTGTTTGTGCTACACGTAGGCCATGCACTCCTAGGACTGGATGCCCCTGACGGCCACAGCTGGACCAGTACAGGGGTTGTTTCGGAACATGTAGAGCAGAGAGCTGGATGGGTTCTGTTGCCAGAGGCACAGGAAGCATCTTCAGTGACTTATTTTCAAGGTGAGCTCCTTCAAGAGTTCATGGAACCCAAGTCCTGCACCTTCCTGGAGGGGCTTTGGGCTCATGGCAGGGGCTTCCTCCCCTGCTGACTCCCACCCACACACTGGGGACATGTGGCTTGGCAAGGGAGTCCCAAAGCCTGTGTTAAGTGCCCTGGGACTAAAACTTGGCAGAATCATGAGGAGAGCAGACTGTGGGGATCACCTCCATGGAGGTCCAGCCGCCTGTGGGTCCTGGAGCAATCAGCAGCACAGCGGGCCCTGGGTCTTCCATGCAACTCCGCGCCTCGATACTCGCCTTTCCCAGGGTCTCTGGTCTCTGGGGACGCCCCCAGCTCGGCCAGTCTGTGTCAGGACCCAAGTCACCGGGGTCCAGTGTGTCTGGACCAGGCGACTCCCGCTGAACCTGGTTTAATCCAAACATGCGATCGCGGGAATCACCCGTAACCTGCATGCTGGCAGGTCATGGAGGTCCCCAGAGGCCCTGGCATCTCACCAGCCAAATTGACAGCATGCCGACATGACAGACGCAGAAGAGAACAGCTCAGGGCCAGTGCCTTCAATATGAAAATGTCAAATGTGTTTTTACAATTAACTTAAAAGGCCTTGACTTTCTAGAACTACAACTACAAAAGACAAAGTTTCATAAATTCCACACCCTTGACTCCCTCACCCATCTCTTTTGTCTCCTCTCCCCAGTCAACAATTTCAGTCGCAATTTCAAGACAATATGCCCCATGAATCTTTATGGGAAAATGACAAATAAACGTTTAGACAGGACTGTGGCTTCCTTGGTTGGGCTAATCCCCAGACTCTAACTTCTTTCAGTTAAGTGGATGTTTCATCCCCTCTACCATTATTTTTTTAAGGTGCATAGAATTTCTTGAATATAAAAGCAGTTTCTCAGATTAAATTTGGCAGCTGCTTTTGTAGAGGAAGCAAAGCCAATCAATAAAGAATTTTTAAATGCTGCAATCTTCATCTTGGCCACTGGCTTTTACAGCAATGAAATATGGGGCAAAAAAGCAGAAAGAGAAACACTTGTTTCCATATGAGTGTGTGAAGTGGAACTAGCCCCGAATGATCAAACGCCGGGGTTCAGCCCCAATGGATGGCAGCCTGTAGCAGTGCTCACTGGCATGGGGTGCTGGGTGCCGGCAGGGTTCAGCCCCGATGGATGGCAGCCATAGCGGTGCTGGCTGGCATGGGGTGCTGGGTGCCGGCAGGGTTCAGCCCCGATGGATGGCAGCCGTAGCGGTGCTGGCTGGCATGGGGTGCTGGGTGCCGGCAGGGTTCTCAGGGCTTGGTGGCCATCGACACGGAGGCATCAGAAGAGTCCCTGTCATGCACGCATCAGTGTCTTCATTTTACAAATGAAAACACCAAACTAAAGAAAGGAAGGCTGAGTAAGCTGCCCAATAGCCCAAGGAGAGTAAGCCCGGGAGCCAGTGCCTCCACTCCGCAGTCGGACTGAAAGCTACACTGGAAGGACCAAGCCCTTGTCTCCTCACCATGCCAGCGAGCCTGTGATAGGTCAGCTGACTCTTTACACGGGTGGATGTGGCCAGTGCTGCCTTTGGCCTGGGAACTCGTGCATGAATGGCTGCTGAGGGCCAGGCAGCTGGCTGCCTCTTCCTTTCTCCTTTCTCTTCTTCTTGCTGCTGCTGCTTCTATGCACTGCCCTTTGCCCATGGGTAGAGTCTACCTGGTCAGCCAGTGGAACTGAGCTTGGCACAGTGCTGACGCCCAGTAGGTTGTCAGCATGGATCAGACGTGCAGTCAAGGAGCACAATGAATAAACAGATGAATAAAGCCCCTACTCTATTACTAAACATTACATTTAGTGAGTTTTAGTCTTTAAAAACATCACAAAACATTGAATCGGGACTTACACATAATGATTCTAATGACGTGTCAGATTGACACAAAATGTAACTTTTGCTAACGGCCTGTAACAGGCATGAAAGACATTTCAGCTCACTGACTTGTATTTGAATCGCATGTGTTTCTGTTCTCTGTACACTGGGTTGTAACAATGGAAATAATAGTAGTAGCCTTTGCTTCCCATTTTACAGTTTGCAGGCACTTTTTTGTTTCTATGTCCAAATATTTCCTTTGCTCCTTTCCGTAAGAGGGGCATGAGTGCTAGCCTCATCTTGTAAATACGAGACTTGAAGTAAAAGAGAAGATAATGACTTGCCCAGAACCCCAGAGACAGTCAACAGCCGAGTCAGAATTGGAAACCAGATCTTTTCATTATTCATTCATTATTGCCAATGCCTGATATCGAAGACGCTGCCGTGCCATTCCTGATTTAACGTGTCAGACGTGTCAGGATCGTCCTTTAAATACTAACAAAGGATGTTTCAATAACTGTTCATCTTATTTTTGGATCTGCAGGTTGAAGCTATTTCTGAGTGGTAGAAAACTGTGATAGAAAAGAATACTTAAAATGATTAATTTTTCTTCAAGAAAGTATGAAAGGCAGGTCACAAACTCCTCTCAATCTCATAGAAGAGCAGTCATAGGCAACTGTGTGAGATCCATGGTCTGATCTTCATTTTAAATACAAAACCTCTGAGGCCCAGAAGCAATGGGGTTTGTCTGAGTCACCTTAGCTACAAGGCCTGTAGACCTAGGCTTTGCAAACATCAATCTTTCCAGGCTTCTTCTGCTAGAAGACCAGCTTAAAGTCCTTTGCCTAATGTGATTTGATCAAATCGATCTTGAAGAAACATCAGCATGACTTCCTTGTATTTGAGAAAACAGCCACACATTCGCAATGCAACGTAAATGTGGCTAAGTTCCTCTATAAAGCAATGAAGCCGCTTAAGATTTAATCTGTACTGTTATTTTCTTCTTATTTTTAGCAAGGAGGATTTCGAATGCTTACGTAGAATCTAAATTAAAATCTAACCAAAGGAATCACAGATCATTGGTGACATATAGGGATTAAAATATTTTTGCAGAGAATGTCACCTTTAAAGTGAGTGCCGAAACCTCCTAAGGAGCCATAAAATTATCCTAAAAGGCAAAATGCTGCGGCCGTGGTTTATTTTACCCCACGGTAACATAATTATTCTCACTAAAAATGAATTCTGTGTTCATATGTGCATATATACAGATACACACACACATACATGTGTGTATATATATATATATGCATCTCTCCCCTTCTGTCTGCTTTCATTCTGCAGGATGATATTTTCAGGTGCATATCTGAACATTACGCAGAAGGCCGTGTATGATGAAGGTAAAATGGGTTCTGAGCATGGGCTTGACTCCACAATGAATGGCCAGATCACCTTGGACAAATCAGATGAATACTGCTTATTTTTTTTAAGGACATAAAAACCCTGCTTTTCTGCCTCAGTGTGAAGCATGCACTGAATATCCTCTATGTGTAAATGAAAAGCACTGGGACTGAAGCCGGGGAGTAGAGGTCTGCTTGGAGAGTTGTGCCATGTGCCTGCTGCAGGCTCATCCCTGCTGGTTTTAACTGTGCTGACACCGGGCAGTGGAACACATTTCTCCCCTCCTCTCAGTGGCTGTGGATGACTGTCTTTAGGATTAGTTCTTGTAAGTTGTTATTGTAAGAATGTTTCACAAAAGGGCAGTGTTCCATGTCCCTAAGTCATCTTCAGCTTACACACCATCAGCATGTTAACCCAGCCTTTTGTATCTCTTATGTCTCCTGTACTTTGTTTAGTATGGAAGCCACAGCAATGAACTAGACACAATCCTGGACCCCATGAGCTCACAGTGAGTGACAGCAGCCACTACAGTGTTAACAAAAGTTTAATTCGGAGGCCACTGGGCTGGGATGGCCCCAGCACTTTTAGTTCTTATGTAAGCAAACCAAACTCCCGTGTAAATGGTGAAATGAAATGAGAGCCCATACCAATCAGAAACCACCAGCTGAACTCTAAGTAGGAATTCTACTATTCAGAAACTGCCAAGTGACCTCTAAGTAGAGACTCCACCAATTAGAAACTATCAATTAACTCTAAGTAGGGATTTCTCTAACTAATCCAACATGTTTTGTTTTGTTTCCAGGAACAACTTATGAAAGTTTCTGTCTCACCTCTCAAGACCCAGAGAAGTGCTACACTGCTTGCAGTCTGGTGCTGCCCAATTTATGAACTGCTGTCTGTTCAAATAAACTCCACAGAATTTTAATGTGCCTAAGTTGATCTTTTAACAACAGAAATGCCCAAACCTCATGAAAACAAGGATGGCTCACCCTAGATAGCCAAGCAGGGCATGAGAGGACGTCCTGTGCATGAGAGTCACCTAGCTGGTGAGTGAGCAGCTGGATGTGGACCGTGCATGCCAGATTTTGTTTAAGGCTCTCCCATGTGGGTGTGCAGCACATGCACTGATAGGCACCACATGGCCTCTTCCTGCCTGCAAAGCTTCCACTTGACACATTTGCTGGCACTGAGCCATCCTTGCATTCCTGAGATAAACCTTACATGAGTGAGAGCCATCACTGTGTTAAAAGTATGGGCACATGCATATTTATTAGGTATACATATGCATACTTCTGTACCTGTAAATGTCTAATGTCTTATTTAATATTTTCCATCTGTTCCCAGCAGTCAATCTGACCTACAATTTTCTTTTCTTATTCTGTCCTTGGCCTGTTTTGTTACCAAGAATATATCATTCTCATGTTAGCCAAGTAGCTTTCCCCTCTTTTGTATTCCCTGGCACATACTCACTCACTCTTTCTCTCTCTCTCTCTCAAGGAAGGAGAGATCTAGTTATTTAAAATTATGGATTTATTTACTGGTAATAAGTTTATTTGCATTCTCACTGAATTGTTCAATTTTATTTTTTAGACAAATTGTCCTTTTTATCTAGCTTTTTAAATTTTACATCATAAAATTGCTCATTGTGTTATATTTTTTCAAAAAATTATATTTCTAATAGGCTTTAAATTTTTTTTCTGATTTGGTGAGTTTTGATAGAGATTGTCTATTTTTAACTAACTAGCATTTTGTTTTCCATTTTGATTATTTTTTATTTTATATTTATCATTTTCTTTCTCTTATTTTATTTAGCGCACTCTGTTCTTTTTCTAGCTCATTTTGCTATGTAAGTCATTTATTTTTATTTTCCTTGTCATTTTCCAATAAATACATGTATGAAATTTTAAGGTTGCAATCTAACTTGCATTTTAGCTGTCTTCCTACAAATACTGATATAAGTTCATTTTATATTAATTCCAAGTATTTTACAATATTCATTGTGGCACTGTTAAGTTATGAATTATGGAGAAGAGTACTGTATTAGTCAATTTTCATGCTGCTGATAAAGACATACCCAAGACTGGGCAATTTACAAAAGAAAGAGACTTATTGGACTTATGGTTCCATGTAGCTGGGGAGGCCTCACAATCATGGTGGGAGATGAAGGGCATGTCTCACATGGCAGCAGACAAGATAAGAGAGCTTATACAGGGAAACTCCCATTTTTTTTTTTTTTTTTTTTTTTTTGAGACGGAGTCTCGCTCTGTCACCCAGCCTGGAGTGCAGTGGCGCGATCTCCGCTCACTGCAAGCTCCGCCTCCTGGGTTCACGCCATTCTCCTGCCTCAGCCTCCCGAGTAGCTGGGACTACAGGCGCCCGCCACCACGCCCGGCTAATTTTTTTTGTATTTTTAGTAGAGACGGGGTTTCACCATGTTAGCCAGGATGGTCTCGATCTCCTGACCTCGTGATCCGCCCGCCTCGGCCTCCCAAAGTGCTGGGATTACAGGCGTGGAAACTCCCATTTTTAAAACCATCAGATCTCATGAGACTCATTCACTATCAAGACAACAGAGCAGGAAAGACCCACCCCCATAATTCAATCACCTCCCAACATGCTCTTTCCATGACATGTGGGGATTGTAGGAATTACAATTCAAGATGAGATTTGGGTAGGGACACAGCCAAACCATATCAAGTGCTTTCTGTTGACATTTGATTATTTTCAAGTATATGAGGATGTTTGTTTATATTATTTCTAACTCAATTGCATTACATTATGAGGGAGTAGCTACATCATATTTATTCTTTAAATTGTAATTGATTTTGTTACTCTTTGGGGTATGCTTAAAAAGAGTGTTTATTCTACACTTGGTAATACATATTTATCATATTACATTTGTCGTTGTGTTGTTCAAATCATCTATATCCTCACTAATTTGTCTGAGCAATTCCTTTTCAGAGAAAATATACTGAAATCTATAATTGTAGGTTTGTCAATTTCTCCTTTTTATTTTATGAAATTTAACGCTAGTTGTAAAAAGCTTATTAGTTCATACTAATTATGCTCCTGATTAATTGGATTTTTAACCTATGTAGTGTTTCTTATCTTTTATTTTGTATTTTGCCTTAACTAAAGTTTATTAAAATAAAGATCTTAACACCTTTTCCCTATTGAAGCCACTTCTTTAAATTATTCAAATAAACACTCATAGTTTTTAATTGTCAATAAGACACAATATTTTTTATTGATCTCTCTGTTCACTGCTGTTTCTTGTATCCTGTATCTTCTGTTGTTATTTTTTTCCCCTTTCATATGCATTGGAGTAATCTTTCAGGTAGAATAGAAGGTTGAGTTTTTGTATACCTGACACTAATTTTTTTTTTTTACAACTAATTTACTTAGACATGAGATTTTAGGTGGGAATTTTATTTTTCTTCAAGACGTGGAAGCCATAATTTGACCATCTTCTTGCATATGTTTTTACTAATGAAGAATCTATTGTTGGTCTAATCCTTGCTCCTTTGTAGATTCCTATCTTTCTGGGTGAGGTTAATAAGAGTTTCTCTTAGCCATGCATGGTCTTGAGTTTCACATCATATGTCCAGGTTGGGGATTTTTCCTTCCAGGCAACAGCTGAACCCTTCCAGTCTGGATGGGTGATGTTATCCTGGTCAATTCCCAGCCACTGTTCCCTGGATACAACTTTTCTGTCACCCTCTGGGATCTTTTCTTCTGGAATTCTGCTAACTTGTTGGAGTCTCTACATCTTTCCTCCCTAGCTCTGGGCTCCTGCTTCATGCTGTTCATTTGTTTGTATTCCTTGGCCATGTTCTCGTGGGCAACTCAGCATTTCCCTCCAGATGGACTTTGAGCAGATCTAGTCTGGAGTCGGTCCTTCCCAATTTTAGGTCTCCAAATTCCTTGGTCTCCTCGTTTTTCATAGACATCTGTTCTTAACTTACATCTGCCTCTGTTCTCATCATTTTGAATTTGCTGATGTGGGTATTGGGTGGACAAAGTCAGTTTACAATTGTCCTGCTGCATGTGTGGCCTTGCGATGAGTTTCTCCAGCAACTGAGCCGGTTTCTTCCTCCTCTTGCCCTACCTGACGCTTTCTCCCGGCCTTGGGGGATGCTCTCCCTTGGTTCAGAGTTTGGTCTCACTCTCACACTGAGGACCCCCCACACCCACGCATTCACCTGGCGGGTGTAGCATGTTCTGCTCAGTGCTGTCCTCCAGCCACCTGGTTTCCATAAGCCCTACACCAGGTCCTGGATATTTTGCTTTTCCCCAGTCTCCTTTCTTCCCTGGTTTCAGACACCAAGCTCCAGTCCGCATTCCCTGCCTCAGGCACTGAACTGAACTTCTGGCAGTCTCTGTTTCTGGGTCTAGGGCCCTGACATCCCCTCGGCTCATCCTGCAGTGGCTTTGCTGTGGGTTTATTTTTTTAATGGTGCACGGACACCCTTATCTTGGTTCATGAGCCCACAGGGGCCAGTTCCCTACAGGACAGGAGCCTCATCTTGCCATCAGGGCAGTCTCAGGGGTTTACATGACAGCTCTAGGGTTGTGGAAGACCATATGGATCATGCGCCGAGGCTGTCCAGGATCTGGAGAGGTCCACATCTGCTCCAAGGGATCCAAAGGAACACCTTCTGGGGCCCCTGCAGGGAGGCACCCAGCTGTCCATGTCTGTCCTCAGGGAAGACCCAAGCACAGTGTTCCCATCAGACACTTCTTTCTCTCTTAAACAGGTACCAGGTTCCTGATGGGTCCCTGGTACCATAGGCGATGCTGTCGAGTAGCACAGCTAATGTTGTACCTGGCTGGCCTCCCGGGGAAGATGCTAGATGTTAACACCAGGTCCTCTTCTGACAGATCAAGCACAGGCTTTTACTAACCCCCCATTTACCATGGGCATGGCTAAGTCTTTTATATTCTTTAAAATACAGACAGATATTTTCACTATCATTGAAATGAGTTAAAAGATTGAATTCATAATGTTATCATGACTGAGGCTATTGCGTTAGGCATAATTTATAAATTTAAAAATCCTTATATCACCCAGTGCTGAAATAGAATTTTAAAAACTACCTTAGTTGGCAAAGTACTATACAAGTTTACTAAAAACTAAGTGCGAAAAATTTTTTAAATGTTTAAATTGAGGTCAGCTACACATAAGATTCACCATCGTGGGCATTTTTGTCTATTTCAGTGGCATTAAGCACATTCTCATTGTTGTGCAGCCATCACTGCCAATATCTCCAGAACTTCTCGATCTTCCCAAACTGAAGCTCTGCCCCATTAAACAGTCCTCCTCATTCTCCCTCCCTAGCTGCTGGCAGCCTCCCTCCGACCTGTCTGTGTATCCAACTCCTCCAGGTGCTGCGTATAAGGGGATCACACCATCCTTGTCCTATCCGGCCTTCTGTCTGTGCATCTGACTCCTCCAGGTGCTGCGTGTAAGGGGATCACACCATCCTTGTCCTATCCGGCCTTCTGTCTGTGCATCTGACTCCTCCAAGTGCCACATGTTAGGGTAATCACACCGTCCTTGTCCTTTTGTGATGGCTTATTTCACTCGGCATAGTGTCCTCAGGGTTCACCCAAGTTGTAGGATGTGTAGAATTTCCTTCCTTTCTATGACAGGGTAACATTCCATTGGGCAGCTATACACAATTGAACATTTTCATTTTATTATTTCATTTGGAAATCACAACCACCCCACATGCCAATATCAATATGCTCTGGCCGAAGAAAAATGAGAAAAATGTGTAACAGGGGGCTTGGCTCATAGTGGGCCCTCGATACGCACGTCTTAATAAGTCTCTGTTGTCTTTAGATTGAAGAGTTAGATGCAGACTACAGAAGGGACCCCCTTTGGCTGTGACTTTCTTACCTATCCCAAGCCATCAGCTTAAGACTAGCTGAATTTCTAGAGGTCTCTCAACTTGCGTGAAAGAGAGAAATAGCTGCAGGCTCATTCTGTGTTCCTTCACCCATGTGGAGCCCGCTTTAGTTCACAAGGACGTTCATGCTGGTGTCCTCTGAGTGCCATGGGAGAGTATCTCACACGGGAGGAGAACCTCCATCCAATTGGCTGCCTGATACGAGCTTTGAATAATCCGGCTGCTATTTTTGCAGAATTCATTCCAGTCATGTGAGTTGATCACAAGAGTACATCTATTTTTCAGCACTGCTTCCTCTTTAGGGTTCTTCTGAACGTGGGATATTTTTGCTTTCTTGATGTTTCCATGCAGGGAATGGCTGTAGATGTGCAAGTGTCATCTGAAAGAGGGATTAGCTTGGAAGTGCATGGGCCCGTTGCTCCTGCCACTAGCCCTGGCTGTCTTCGCCACCCGCCTCTCTCCCTTGGAGTGCTCCTGCACACTCTGTCAATGGTGTTAGTGGCTACACATGCCAGGCTCTCACCGCACAGAGCAATTCCTCCAAGAGTTCAATAAGGGAGCAGCAGGTCCCAGCAGCCTCTGCTCGCAACATCGTGTTCCCTCATCCTGGAAGTCGTGCTTTTCAAAGCCACTCACAGTCAACACTTCAGGAGTATTAAGCCTAGGCCTGAAAGCGCTGATGCCTTGACAAGCTGGTGCCAGAAGTGCATGGAGCGGTATGGAGATGGCGGGGCAGTGGTCATCAGACCTCGTGGAGCACAAAGTGGGCTATGGGATGTGGTGGGAAATGCAAACTCCAGTCCCGACCCCTCCCAGAGACAGAACCTGGGGTGGTCCTGGGCTCTGCCTCCACCTGAGCTGCCCAGGTGCCTGGGGGAACCTGTCTGTCCCATGGACTGAGCAGGCCTGGGGTCAGGGAGTGATAAGAGCTGTGACTAAGTAGAGTTCTGAGCTCTACACACCTGTGTTTACATTAAAAAACTCAATCTCCGCGGGCTGAATTCAAAACTATATTATATTAACTTGCCACCTAGGCTTTAGCTGTTGCGATTCTTCATTATTTTAAAAACGTATTATTTCCCCTAAAAGATTTCCACTTGTCTACACTGTTGTGGCAGTCTGGACATTTTCACCTTTGTTTTGATGTCACTATGATGAGCACCATGTATCTTGTGTGCTCAAGATGTAGCCACAGTCACATATACCAGGCCACATGCACGGACCCCCTCCCCAGGCTAAGGGGTCCCCTGGACAGAGCTGGCCTAGGGTGAAGTGAGGAGGGAGCTGGAGCTTCCTCAGGCCTCACAGCACTGGATTCTGGAACAGCACAGCATCCAACTCTGCCCTGAGCAGCTCTCACATTTGAAGACTGCTTGTGGATGAAACACTCCCATGCCCTCAGCCTTTCCCCTGCTAACGAACGGACACATTCCCCCACCCCCAATCCTGGCTGGTCTCAGCATGTTGAGTTCCCTGAGCACCTAACGAGCACCTGCTGTGTACCACCCCCTGGTGGGCAGGGAACACACACCAGCCGTGCCCTCCGGCCTTTGCTGATAACCGTGAGTCGGCTTCTCAAGAGGCATCCACCCTGTCTGTTCCACCCACAACTTTTTTTTTTTTTAATGTCAAAGAAAGCCTCTTCCAAACACTCTTCTGCCTTCATGGGATCAAGACACAGATTTACATTAAGTCTCTAAAGACAGGAGAGGTTTCCCTGGCATCACTTGCTCTTAGTGATCCACACTCAGTCACGGCCATCTTCGCTTTTCTCCCTACATATACACAAGCGTGTCATTAAGACTTGAGTTGTGTAACTTCGCCTGCAGTGGACGGAAATTTCACAGGTACATAATTAATTGCTGGAATCCACTTCTTCCCTATTTTGAAAACTAGAATGACATTTTTCTATCCCTGGTCTTCTGGTATCTTTTCCATATTCCGTAACTCCTAAAAAAATACCCTTCAGGAAGGGCTGTCTTTCTCTCCTAGCGGCCATAAGACATTAGGAAACATCCTCGAGACTCAGCCATGTGGTCCGTGAAATGGGGTAGCTGTCCTACACACCTTGCCCAGGTGCTCTGAGATTCCATGGAGTAACAAACGCAGCCTCGCCCTCGGTGCCTAGCGTGTGTCAGATGCTCAGCAAATAGCAGCTATTATGATTGGTAACGTCTTTACCCACCACTTTTTCTCTTTTTCTTTCTTTTTTAAATGGAGTCTCACTTTGTCGCCCAGGCTAGAGTGCAATGGCATGGTCTCGGATCACTGCAACCTCCACCTCCCGGGTTCAAGTGATTCTCCTGCCTCAGAGCCTCTTGAGTAGCTGGGATTACAGGCATGTACCACCATACCTGGCTAATTTTTGTATTTATAGTAGAGACGGGGTTTCACCATGTTGGCCAGGCTGGTCTCGAACTGCTGACCTAGTGATCCACCCACCTCAGCCTCCCAAAGTGCTGGGATTACAGGCGTGAGCCACTGTGCCTAGCCTTATGACTTTTATTATAGCCAAACATATGTGCTTGCTTCTTGATCATCACTAATCTCTATTTTCATCTTCTGCAATCGTTACTCTCTTCAATATATGAAAATATAACTTTCATAATATTCATAACTTTAATGAAATAACTAAATTCCCCCCACCCCATGGAATACTTGGTATTACAGAAAGGCTGAGTATGTAGCATGAACGCGATTCTATGTATTTTCAGACTGTGTTGGCCTGTATATTAATTCCATGTGTCTTGTGTGGGTGTTATTATTCTGGGAGCCTCAGAACGGGATGTTGATTGATGAACTGCAGTCACAACTTCACTCAAACACAGCTGGAAGATTCTAATGCATGCAAGGCCTATACACAAGCTTTTCAGTTCAAAAAGCACTGGATAGAAAAATCAAAGAAGAGCAAAGGACAGGCTGTGTTCACAGATTACAGCAGCTCTCACACACACAACATGAAACACTCAGATGTTAGAGCTATATTCCAGGAAAAATGAGCTCGGCTTCCTGTTTATGAACCACAAAATTCAAATGTCTGAAAAACATACTTTGGATAAGTTATTTTACCATTTTCTACTAGTGACTTGTTGGAGAGATTGAAATTTTCTCCAGTGTATTATTCTGAGTTGGGAAGTCTATAACACAACTTGCATCCTCCTGAGAGGAGCTACAGCCCATGAGAGAGGACCCCGCTCTTTGGGAAGCAACATTCAGTACAGCCTCAAAACAGCCAATCCAATGATTAAAATGCAAGAAAGAAAGACCCTTGCCACACCTGCAGCCCAGGCAACAAAGACACCAAACAGGACTGCGCAGACGGGGAAGCACCACTGAAATGGCACCAACAGGTCTAAATCTGGATGATTATGGGATTTTAATCAAGGTCACTGTGGGAGGGCCAAGTTAACAAGATTACCACCGAGCCAGGGAGCTGAGTTATGTGATAGATTTGGGAAACAGCAGTGGCTTTACTGGGTTGGAGTGGAGGGCATTTTGGCGAGAGGGAATGCAGTCGGAGGCACAAACTGGGTCCTGAGAGTGTGAAACCTTGACCCACAGGCTTTGGCATTGATGCTCAACATAGAAGATCATATTTTTAAATATATTTAGGATATACTGTGGATAGCTTAAACATGCTTTAGTAGGATAGTGACATGCATAGAGTTGTAGTTTAGGAAATTTGCTATAGGATGAATTGGAATTAGAAAAAACTCAAAGTGCTGAGATGACCTGGGACCCCAGCGTAGAGTGGAAGAGAGAATCACAGAAGTGAGGTGGCCAGAAATAGGCTTCATTTACGTGTATTTATCTAAACACTGTTGTGATAGAGTGACTTCTTGCTCAGAGCTCCTAAAACCCCATGGTTTCCTAAGTAATAAGGGTAATAAAGGTAGAAAGGACAGTCCTTAGTCATTCCCAGCCAGCCCTTCAACCACACCTGAGTTTACGCTGACGCAGAGACTCAAGGTGGACCCTGGAGAGCCTCAGGATAAGGTGGTCCTCAGGGAACTAGCCTTGTGATTAGAGGATTGGAACTTCTAGCCCCTCCCGACCCCAGACCTCCAGGAAGGGAAAAGGGACTGAAGGTTAGCCAGATCAGGGATGGCCAGTGATTTAATTCACTGTGCTTATGTAACAAAGTCTACATAAAAAAACCCTAAGGATTTCATTCTTTTTACAGCTGAACTGTAGTCCACTGTGTCTACCTACCCCATTTCCCATGTTCTTTCTCCATTCTTCTGTTGATGGACACTCAGGTCGGTTCCATCTCCTGGCTATTGTGAATGGTGCAGCTCTGATACCATTTCTTTTGGCTGGACACCCAGTAGTGGGATTGCTGGCTCATATGGTGGCTTAGTTTTTTGAGGAACCTCCATGCTGTTTTCCTTAGTGGCTAGACTAATTTATATTCTCACCAACATTATAAGAATTCCCTTCTCCACATCCTTGCTAGAACTGTTACTTTTGGTCTTTCTGGTAATCGCCATTCTAACTGGAGTGAGACAGTATCTCAGTGTGGTTTTGATTTGCACTTCCCTGGGGATTAGGGATGCGATGCTGGATGCTGGAGCATGTTTTCATATACCTCGCCTTATACATTATGTACACGTATCAACATGTAACACAGGGTCCACAGATACGCACAATTACTATGAGTCAACCAAAAATAACCATTTATAAAAGGAAAACAAAACCTACACACACACACACACACACACACACACACGCATCAGAGTGTAACACAGGATCCACAGATACGTACAATTACTATGAGTCAACCAAAATTAACCATTTATAAAAGGAAAACAAAACCTATACACACACACACACACACACACACACACACACACGTATCAACATGTAACACAGGGTCCACAGATACGCACAATTACTATGAGTCAACCAAAAATAACCATTTATAAAAGGAAAACAAAACCTATATACACACACACACACACACACACGTATCAGAGTGTAACACAGTATCCCACAAATATGTACAATTACTGTAAGTCAACCAAAAATAACCATTTATAAAAGGAAAACAAAACCTACACACACACACACGCACACGCATCAGAGTGTAACACAGTATCCCACAAACATGTACAATTATTATGAGTCAACTGAAAATAACAAATTTAAAAAGGAAAAACAAAACCTACCAAGGGTTTTGGAGTGCTTGCAGAGAGCTGAACACAGGGAGGCGGTGCCCAGAGAGGGCACGGAGAGTCCACAGGGCCCTGGCCTGTACCTCGCCCCATGTGCCCCTTCCTTCGGCTGTGCCTGAGTGGCAGCATTTACATAGTATGGGTAAACATAAGTAAAGTGTTTCCCCAAGTTCTGTGAGCCATTCAAGCAAATCACTGAACTGGAGGCGGAGCCATGGGAACCCATTATCTCTAGCCAGCGGGCCAGAAGCCAGACTTGGGATTGGCCCTGGTCTTGCGGGGCTGCGTCCTTAACCTGCGGGGTCTGAGGCTAAGTGCAGGTGGTCAGGGTCAGGACAGCAATGAATTAGAGGACGCCCAGTTGGTGTCCTGGTAGTGGGAGAAATGGTGCATGGGAAAATATACACACATTTGGTGGCCAGAAGTATTGGTGTGAGTGTAGCAAAGAAAAAAAAATGGAATTTTTCTTGCATTTGGTGTCGAGAAGGAAACACTTTTTTCCCTTTTATTTGGCGTCGGAGTGGAGTGTCGTGTGAATGCAGAGATAGCACTGGCAGCCAGTTGAAGCTTCCATTTTGACTGTGAAAGTAGAGACATAAATCGTGGGTTTGGGGTTAAAAGAGAGAAAGAAGTTAACGATGGCTATAATTTCAGGCTAAGCGACTACAGAAATAATCATCTTTTAAAAAACATGCCAGAATCAAATCCATGAATTAGCTATACTTTTTTAATGACTTGAGGATATGGAATATAAATATCTAAAGTTGAATATTTTCATGTTTGAGGCCATCTAAAGTGAAGCTGTTTAATTTTTAGACCATACTATTTAATAAATGACTTAGTTATTACACATACAATATCCATTTCTTAAATGTTCAGTAGTGGAGACAGTTACATCATCATTCTTTGGGCCACCCAAGATCAAGCTCTTTGAAAATGATTCGGAAGGAGAATGCTGTGCATGAGGCCACACTGTATGGCTGGAGATCTTTTATTTTGTGGAGGGACAGGAGTTAGATTTATTTTTGCTAATGAGATAACAATATTCTTGCGGGCATCTAATCCCCCACTTCCACTGTCCAGAATGGGACTATAGAGCCCATTCTCCAAACGTGCTGATTTCAGATATTTAATTCTTTTTTTTCACGACAGACGAATGTCAGTGGTAGCTATTTTGAAAATGTAATATTTTATCAGAGCGAAAGGCTCCTGGAGCTGCACTTTTGTGTTGTGAACTCTGAATTCCCGCCAATAAAGATGAGGTAATAATCGAATTCTTCAAATGCATTAGCTGCATTTGTGGAGACATTGATCACTTTCTCTGAAATCATTCCAGGATCCTCTGGTCCGTTCATAGGTCTCCGTGGGCTTCTGTGCCTGGAGCCTCACCAAGTGAGGCAGGAGTGAGGCCCCCCGTGCCCCGCTGGAGCCTCGCTGAGTAAGGCAGGAGTGAGGCCCCCTGTGCCCCCCTGGAGCCTCACTGAGTGAGGCAGGAGTGTGGCCCCCTGTGGCCCTCTGGAGCCTCACTGAGGCAGGAGTGAGGCCCCCTGTGCCCCCATGGAGCCTCGCCGACTAAGGCAGGAGTGAGGCACCCTATGCCCCCCCTGGAGCCTCGCCGAGTGAGGCAGGAGTGAGGCCCCCTGTGCCCCCCTGGAGCCTCGTTGAGTGAGGCAGGTGTGTGGCCCCCTGTCACCCGCTGGAGCCTCGCTGAGTGAGGCAGGTGTGTGGCCCCCTGTGCCCTGCTGGAGCCTCACGGAGGCAGGTGTGTGGCCCCCTGTGCCCCCCTGGAGCCTCGCTGAGTGAGGCAGGTGTGTGGCCCCCTGTGCCCCGCTGGAGCCTCACCAAGGCAGGAGTGTGGCCCACTGTGCTCCCCTGGAGGCGGCCACGCAGTGAAGTCCTTCTGAGCCTCCTATTTAACTGTCCGCATTTTCTCCTCTCCTCCCCTGTTCTGGGCTTCGGATCCCCATTGCATTCACACCTGTGCTATGTACTATGCCTGCCCTGGTGAGCCCCGTCGAAACCAATTTTACCACATTAACATTCACAGTAAGAGAACACAAAGAGCTGAAGTCAGAGAAAAACAAGGTTTGCTTCAACAATCAGAGGCTCCGTGTCCTGATCAGGATAAAAGCAGTGACAGTGCTGCTTGCTTCAAGGGCTTCTATGAACATGCGGTGACATGCTGTCGAACCTGTGCACCCCGCAGACGGTAAATGAACGCCGGTCTCTCCTCCCGCTTCAGACGCTAAATGAATGCCGGTCTTCCCACCTCAGACGCTAAATGGACGCCGGTCTCCCCCCCACCCCCCCATCCCCCCACCCCCGCCCTTTCTTCTGCTGAACCCGCCGGGGACAGTGTGGGGCGGGACCGCTGACGGCTGCTCGAAGGAGTGACGGGGACCCCCGAGCCCTGGACTCTGAGTCTCAAAGCCACAGCCGCACTGAGCTGGGCCTCCTCACGAAGCAAATCTGTTTCCGGGAACAAAAGCGCATTCTTCGCCAAGTTTGAGAAGCTTTCACACGAACAGGTTTTAGGGAGAGAACGGATTATGCTCACGCTTTGCAACAAATGTCTGAGGAGAGACAGAAAAGGAGGCCGGCCCGGGTGCTCGCGAGCCACATTCCACCGCCAGGCTCTCCTCTTAAGCAGCCAACATGTCCGATTCCTTTTCTTACTACCTGGTTTTTGATTCCTTGTTTTACTTATTAAGCGACCTGATAGACACTTTGGATTGAAATGTCAACATAGAAACAGAGTTTCCATGTTGACATTTCTATGTTGAGGTGACAAAAAACTGTTCGTTTTCATGGTAAGTTTTCAAAGAAGGGGCGGCTGTGAAGGCAGAGGGGTTCTGGTTCAGGCCTCGGGTGGTTCATTCAGCGGGGCTAGAACTCCATGTCCTCACTTAGGAAACAGGAGCAGGAAAATCGGATTCTCCGCCTGATGGACTGTTCTGAGGATCAGACACGTTTATGGAAAAGTTTAATTTGCCTCAGAAACTGTAGTATCGCTGCACTGCAGAGGTTTGAATCTCCCTCAAGTGACCAGGCACGTCTGAAATACGAAGGCGGACACCTGCGCTGACCACGGGAAGCTGGTTTCCATGGCCGTCGTGACGGGAACCTACAATCCCCCGCCAGGCCGGGCTGGTCGCCACTCTGTATGGACGCTGGAATCATCCGGTCGCCACTCTGTATTGACGCTGGTATCCAGGCATCGTCTGGGGACAGGATGGGTTTCACATCCAAATTGAGCACTGAAAATACTTTGAAAAGTCTCTTTAGCACCTCAAGCAGATATTATGCAGGGTCCTCTATGTTTTTGTCATCTAAAAACACCTCAAAGTCTGTCAAATAATTTTGCATTTTCCACCTGCTTCCCATTGGCAGGGGTAGTCAGTTTTGTCACCCATCACCCTCCCCCAATTTATGTTAAAAAATATTCTTTTAGTCATGAAATGAACCCTTAAGGAGTTTCTACCCTGTTTGTGGGATTGTAAATTAGCTCAGCCACTATGGAAAGCAGCTTGAAGATTTCTCAAAGAACTTAAATCAGCAATCCCATGACTGGGTACATACCCAAAGGAAAATAAATCATTCTACCAAAAAGACACTGACACATGTATGTTCACTGCAGCATGATTCACAATAGCAAAAACATGGAAGCAACCCAGGTGCCCGCCAACGGTGGATAAGATAAAGAGACAGTGCTACCTATACACCACGAAATTCTACGCAGCCGTAAGAGAGAATGGAATCACGTCCTCCGCAGCAACACGGATGCAGGTGGGGGCCTTAGTCCCAAGTGAATTACCACAGGAACAGAAAGCCAGACACCACGTGTTCTCACTTATAAGTGGAGGCTAAACATAGGGCACACGTGGACATAAAGGTGCGAACAGCAGACACCAGGGCTACTAGAGGGGGAGGGGAAAAGGGGCTGGGGAAGAAACACTGCCCATTGGGTGCTGTGCTCAGTGTCTGGGTGATGGGATCATTTGCACCTCAAACTTCAGTGTCATGAAATAAACCCATGTAACAAACTTGCCCATGTACCCCAGGATCTAAAATAAAAGTTGAAAAAAAAATTAGCCCTTAAATCAGAAAGACGCACTAGAGAAAGTCATAAGAAGATAATTAAAAGTGAAAGTTCTGTATCCTAAAACCAGTTTAGGGCTGCCTGGAGTCAAGTTCACAGATTAAAGATAGAGACAGCCCACAGGTTGGCAGAATAGAGTTGCCTGTTTGTAAGCATGTGTGTACCTGTTTGTATGCATGTGTACACATGTGTGTACACATATGTATGCATGTGTACCACAGCCAAAGGCTGGACAAGTATAATACAGGGATCAAAATGCTTGATTCTTTTTCTTCTTCTTTTTTTCTTTTGAGATGGAGTCTTGCTCTGTTGCCCAGGCTGGAGTGCAGTGGCATGATCTCAGCTCACTGAAACCTCCACCTCCCAGGTTCAAGTGATTCCCCTGCCTCAGCCTCCCAAGCAGCTGGGATTACAGGTGCCTGCCACCACGCCTGGCTAATTTTTGTACTTTTAGTAGACATGGGGTTTTGCCACGTTGGCCAGGCTGGTCTCAAACTCCTGACCTCAGGTGATCTGCCCACCTTGGCCTCCGAAAGTGTTGGGATTACAGGCGTGCACCACCGTGCCCAGCCAGACACCAGATTATTTAACAGGAGGTTCCATGCTTGTAAGGCAAGACACGCTGAGGGCAGAGGACGCCTGGACGTGCGTAGATGGCGGGATCCTCAGAGACAGCTGCCGGGCAGCTCCGCTCAGTTCCTCCCTGCCGTGTTCTGCCTCCACTCTGGTGTGGACTCTGCACTGGGACCCCCAGCCCGGTCAGTCCCTCCCCGCCACCTTCCGCTTCTGCTCTGGTGTGGACCCTGCACTGGGACCCCCGACCTGGTCAGTTCCTCGTGTCCCCATGCCTCTTGCCTCCCACACTTGACCAGCTCCATGGGTCATGACCTGACTCACATCCCAGACCTTGCATTTCTGGCTTGCCCTTGGCAGGTCCTCACTGCCTCTCCCTGGCTACAGCCTTCAGCCTTGTTGGCCTCATGCTGACAACTGTGAAACACACCCTCCAATCACATGCTCAGGGCGCCATGCCAAGCCCACGAGAGTCCACAGAACACCCCTGCCATTCCAGTTTCCAGCTTTAGCACTTTCTCAGATTCCATCTTTATGAATATAAGTCAGTTTCTCTCAACAGACAACTCCCCCCAACCCTGAACACTTCACTTTCTCAACAGCCTCTAACTCTTACTTTACAGACCTTGAAAGAATGCCTTTCCCCAACACTAACAGCAGAGGAAAAATCAGAATTCCTAGGCATGTCACTAAGTGTCCACATGGTGCCCTGAGCTGCACTTTTTGACTATTTGCTTTCAATCACAGCACCCTATTGATGGTGTCTTCAGGGAACAGCTTACGATGAGTTTGGAGCTCTTTTTGAAAAAAAAATGATAAACAAGAATTCACCATTTAATAAGTATGCCATTGACATTGTGCATCTGCATGTGCCTCTTCTCAGGCTGTGCCTTACCAAGGCCCACCTGGCAAGCGTGTGTGCACTGATGGAGCTTTGTGAGAGCTGCACAATCTATCCCCATCATCCTGTCATTGCACCTGCAGAAGAGCTACATACTGGCAGACTGGGTGGTGCCCTTTGAGTTCAAGACCATTTATCAAAGATAAGAGTGACTCCAATCATTGATTACTGAGATTTTCATTCCCTTTCATATTATTCCTCCATCCAGAGAAGGGCCTTCGAACATCTCATATTTCTGGACTTTAAGGCAATACTTTTTCTGTGACAAAACATTTTTTCATTTCCATTATAACTCTATACTTGCCAGATTTAGTGCAAAGTGATCTACAACTTTTTGAGAATCTAAGTAAAATATGCATAGTGACTTTTGCTTGCCCTTAAATTGGACTTACTTTGAAAGTCTTTTTTATGCTTCTTGAGCATTGAAACTATATTTTCCTTTCTTCAATAGGTTGTTCATTTATATTACAATAGTAATTCATTTTCTTCCTCTGTTCTTATAAATATGTATCCATTTATTCATTCTGCTTCCCATCCTTCTATCTTTATGCTTCTTCCTTTATTTACTTTAAAAATACTATAAATAAATAGCTAATAATAAAGGTGTTGAAACATACAAAGGTGCTATAGAGAGGAGGGAGACAAGCCATGACTTGGAAGGAGCCACTGTCCAGTAAAAAACACAGAGGGGCAAATAGAACACAAGGCTGTGAATTCCAGAGGGACACTAGGAGAACCGAGGAGGGAATGGCACTGGTCAGGAAGAGGAAGCCCTCTTCACAGAGGAGGGGACACTTGAGCTGGGTATTGAAGGATTTTTCCCACACCGTGGTCAGGAAGGGCAAGTCTGTTTTACGGAGGAGGGGACACTTGAGCTGGGTATTGAAGGATTTTTCCCAGCAGGAGGGAGCGAAGTCAGAGACAGGGAGACAGGGAATAGCATGCGAGAGGCACTGTAATCTCAGGAAATGCGGGTGGCCCTGAGCACTGGAGACACAGGGCATCTGCTGGGGAGGGCTGTGAATAGGGAGGGTATGTTAGAGTCAGAATCGCCATCACAGCTGGCAATTGCCTTGTGCCTGTAGAGGTCTTGCTAAGTGCCCAAGAACAGCAAGAAAGACTCAATAATTACATGCACTGACTCTGACCTTCACAAAGAGCCTGTGATCTTCACAGTGGGCTCCACTGCTATCACCATTTCTCAGATGAGGACACTGAGGCAGAGAGGAGTGAAGCAACTTATCTGAGGGCTCACAGCTGGAATGGCTGGGGCTTACCAAGGATACACAAGGCCAACCTGAGAAACCACACATTTATTCTGCAGGTCAAGCAGCAGCAGTGGGATATTTCAGCACTGAATTCGTGAGATCAGATGCATGCATGCATTTAGCAATGTAACAAATCATATGGAAGAGGGTGAGACTCCGAGAACCTTCTGGAACCTCCACATCTGTAAGAGAGATGGAGGAGAAAGAGCCTGGGAGACAGGGAGGCTGAGGGAGAGAATGGAGCCTCAGAAGGTTAGGGAGGAGGAGGCCTGAAAGACAAGCAGGCTGCAGAGTCTAGGGCCCAGAGCGGGAGGCTGGTGGGGGACCTCGCCTTCAGCATAAAAGTCCCAGTGCTGGGGGCTCTGCAGAGGGCAGTGGGAGCCATAGCACTGGAGCTAAAAAGGGAGCACAGGTGAGGAGGAGGGAGATGCAGCAAGCCAAGCCAATGCTTGAGAGGCCTGGAGGCAGGAATGGAGAAAGGGCAGTGACTCCAGGGGAGGTGAGGGTCCATGGCAGGACATCCCTAGCAGGAGATCACCTGCCCATGGCGTCTGTGTCTTCCAGAGCCCTTGCTGTTGCCTGTAGGTTTTCGGAGCATGTGTCTGAACGTGGAGGATACTGGTGTGGCAGCATCCACCCCCACACTCTGTGTCCCACTTGCAAAGGCCTGGATGAGTGTGCTGCACCACCAGGGCCCACATGACGGCTCATGAGGGCAGAGCTGATTAGGGAAAATTCACCCTTGGTGAGAGAGACTTCATGCATAGCTTTCCATAAATTCAAGTTCTGGAAAGTTCACGGAAATAATTTTAGAAGCCCTTAAATGAAGTAGACACGCAGCTTCGTGAGCCTGTGAAATGCTTATTCTTGGCATTGTTTGAAATTTAGCAGATGGTTCAGAGCAGGAGGGAAAGGAGTGGATAAACCGGGCCAGGAGGAGCACGAGGACCTCAAGTCTACCACCTGCAGGTTCTGCATTTCGGTTACCTCGTTTAATCTGCCCAAGGCTCTATCAGCACAGTTTATGACTCCATCTTCCTGCCAATGTCACCAGGCTAGGGAGCCGGAGGCAAGCAGGATGGAGTTACACCTTTGGCACAAGTGGGGCCAAAGGCCAGCTAGGACCGCCTGGCTCAGGGGTCAAGTCCTTCGTGCTTTTATGCTCTTTTATGTGGAAACCCATATGTATCAACATTATAATTCCCTGCCTTCAAAACCATATAACATTTTTGGTGTTTTGATTATTCCTAACTCTGTTTTCTTTGACTTATTATAGTATATAATGTAGCTATTCATTGCACATTGTTAAAAGACACAATATATATAAACACTCATTTTCAGACCAAATTATTGCAATAAATAATTTCTCTGTAGTTAAGCAGAGCAATTAACATATGACGATTTTAATTAGGAGATGTTGGGTTTCCAGAACAAGAGACCACGACTGAATAACTGAAAGGAACAACTGGCGTATGCAGGTAGCTTTCCAAGGTGACACTTTAGTCACCTTTTATGCACTGAAACTTGATAAATAAAGCCACAGAAATATTAGTTCAGCTGGCAAGTCAAACTAACATACAACACTATGCGATTATAACAAAATAACGATTACAATCTCTTAAATAGAGACGTAAAGATATTTACATGTTCACCAGGAGCTCAGCCTTCCTTCCTGGATAAGAAAACTCAAAACAAGGAAGTTTAAAAAAAAAAATGGCTCCAGAGTGAAGCAAGGACGTTCCCACAGGGAAAGGTGGCCATAATCTGGGAAAATCCCTGAACAAGAAAACCAGGTTCCAAATCAGCATCTCTGGATCCCTTGACCTGGACGTGGGGTTTGATGCAGGCCCATGGGGTGTCCCTGATGCCGTGCGTGAAACACACTTATGTGCTGCTGCCTCTTCACATTTACAAGCTCCCCCAGGAGTTTTAAGCCATAATTTCACTGTATTTCATTCTGAGAAGGGAGCTGACTTGATGCTTTTGCTTTAACTTGACCTGTGCGGAAATGCAGTGGCCTGCAGATGCACCACTGCAGGAAGCCTTCCTCCAGTGACCCCATGAAACTATGGGACATGACAGTAAGTTACTACTACAGAAATATGTGAACTGAGCGGAGAGAATAAAAAGGAAGCACTCAGCGAGTATTTCAAAGGGGTCAGAGTGGCGTCTGCTCTGCTGGGAGCTCCTCACCGTGAGGCTGCCTGGGCCACGGTGCCACAAGCGTGAAGCCATGCCCATGAATGTTACCTTCCGTGTCACTATTACTGGTATCCTCATTGCCAGTGCCTCACAGTGCAAAGATTCTGCTCTGAAGCCAGTGAGATTCCAACCACTCCCAGATGGTCTGGGCCCTGATCGAAGCTTGCGGTCTCCTCAGCAGATCGAGGGCATCTTCTGAAACCTCCCCTTCCCCTTGGGCACTTGGTGTCAGCGTCTGGCATTCCTGGGGAGGACACCGCTTGGCTTGTGGACCTGACACTATTTCTCAGTTAGCCAAAGGTCTACACACCTGCAGCGCGTATCGGTCAGGGTCCTCTGGAGGAATGGAACCAACAGGACACACAGACACGTAAGAGGGGGGTTTATTTTCGGAACTGTATCATATGATTATGGAGGCTGAGAAGCCGCACAGCTGGAGACCCACGGGGTCAGGTGTGATTCAGTCTAAGCCTGAAGGCCCTGGCACTGAGGGGCTGCTGGTGAAAGCCTCAGAGCCTGAAGGCCCTGGGGCTCTGGTGGAGGGCAGGAGAAGATGAAGTTCCCAGCTCAAGAAGAGAGGAGGTCCTCCCTTACTCTTTCAGTTCTATTTGAGCCCTCATGGACTGGGGGATGCCCACCTGCACTGGGGTAGGTTCTGCTTTACTCATTCCCTGATTCAAATGCTGGTCCTTCCAGAAACACCACCACAGACACATCTGGAAAATGTCTTCCCAGCTCTGTGGGCATCCCCTATACCAGTCTAGGTGACGCAGAAGATTCACCATCACACGGTGACAGGCTGGGAAGCGAGGAGGGTTCCGAGCACGTTCGTCACACCCAGCTCTCTTCTTGATCTTGTGTCTGGAGAATTTCTGAAATCAGTCTTTACTGAGCCCAATTCTTCCGGTTGGTTCTCAGCTGGTCTAGACAATTCTGTGCTCAGGACCAGGACTGCCAAGGGGAGCTGGGCGCCTACGGTGAGGAAGGAGTTGGGCAGTGGTCCAAGGGGAGCCAGGCGCCTGCTATGGTGAGGAAGGAACCGGTTGGTTCCGGTTGGTTCTCAGCTGGTCTAGACAATTCTGTGCTCAGGACCAGGACTGCCAAGGGGAGATGGGCTTCCTATAGTGAAGAAGGAGTTGGGCAGTGGACCAAGGGGAGCCAGGCGCCTGCTATGGTGAGGAAGGAACTGGGCAGTGCTCCAAGGGGAGCCGGGCGCCTGCTACAGTGAGGAAGGGGTTGGGCAGTGATCCACATTCTGGAACTGAGGCAATGCTGCTGTATTTTTCATAGGTGGATTTACCTTTCAGGGAATTAACTGATGCTTCCCTAAAAGACATCGATTAAATGTCCACTGTCTCCAACATGACAGACCCTGTGGCCCAGGCGGGTGGGCAGACAGGCATCATGGACCGCCACTGCCCAGCTTTCTTCTCTGTGCCCTGCGTACCTTAATGTTAAACGACAGTCAAGTCTTCATGTTAACGCAGTGAAAGTGACAGACGAAGGGTCTCTCGGTGGTAGAGCTGCTACGAGTTCCCAAAACCTGGCTTTCCTGGGTTCTGCTTTCACCAGAAAACCCTTTGCACTGTCCTGTGAAAGCCTGAAACAAGGACTTGCTAGAAGGCCTCAAACATCCAAGATACATTTTCAAAGTTATGCGTGAATCCATGTTGCCTGCTCCAGAAAACAGGCTTAGAAACTCCAGTTGCCGAACAGTCAACACTGTGTGTGTCTGTGCCTGACAATGCTGGAGTCCCAGTGGAGAGCAGCACCCTCATCATCCAAGGCCCAGAGAAGGTCCCTCTGCAGGGCCATGGGGGCTTCAGGACTTGACGCTGTGCCCCAGATGCTCGTGGAGATTACGCAAGGCCCCAGGTGAACTAAGAGGTTGTGGGGAACTTGGAGCTGGGGCCTGAAACCGACTTCTCCCCTGATGAGAACACAGACGCCTCCCCGAGGGAAGGGGAAACCCTCAGACACTCTGGAGAGTAAGGAAACAGACCCAGATCATCAGCAGGAGGGGAAACTGAAATGGCATCGAGGAAAGTGGACAATGAGTTGGACAGTGAGGCAGGTGGAAAGAGCACAAGGATTCCTGTGTTCTTCAACTCCAGGAATAAAATGTTAGCTAGAGATGCTGGAAAGAAAGAGTGAGCCAGAGACCAGGCTTGCCTTGATCTCAGTGAAGACCAGCTGTTCTCAGGAGACGATTCTATCCCCTGGGGGGCATTTGGCACTATCTGGAGGCATTTTTGGTTGTCCTGACTGGCATCCAGTGCTGAGTCCAGCCATGCTGTTAAACATGCTGTGCTGTGCAGGACAGCCCGCCCCAACCCCCAACAAGGAACTTCTGGAAGCACTGAGGGGGACCCTGCGGTACTCAGTCAACACTCAATACATGACTCCAGAGGACAAGGAGGTGGCGCTCAGGAAGCACTCAATACACGACTCCAGAGGATGAGGAGGTGGCGCTCAGTAAGCACTCAATACACGACTCCAGGGGACGAGGAGGTGGCGCTCAGTAAACACTCAATACACGACTCCAGGGGACGAGGACGTGGCGCTCAGTAAGCACTCAATACACCACTCCAGGGGATGAGGATGTGGCGCTCAGTAAGCACTCAATACACCACTCCAGGGGACGAGGAAGTGGCATTCAGTAAGCACTCAGTACACGACTGCAGGGGACGAGGAGGTGGCGCTCAGTAAGCACTCAGTACACGACTCCAGGGGACGAGGAGGTGGCGCACAGTAAGCACTCAGTACACGACTCCAGGGGACGAGGAGGTGGCGCTCAGTAAGCACTCAGTACACGACTCCAGGGGACGAGGTGGCGCTCAGTAAGCACTCAGTACACGACTCCAGGGGACGAGGAGGTGGCGCTCAGTAAGCACTCAATACACGACTCCAGGGGACGAGGAGGTGGCGCTCAGTAAGCACTCAATACACGACTCCAGGGGACGAGGAGGTGGCGCTCAGTAAGCACTCATTACATGACTCCAGGGGACGAGGAGGTGGCGCTCAGTAAGCACTCATTACACGACTCCAGGGGACGAGGAGGTGGCGCTCAGTAAGCACTCAATACACGACACCAGGGTACGAGGAGGTGGCGCTCAGTAAGCACTCAATACACTACCCTGGGGGATGAGGAGGTGGCGCTCATTAGGCCCTCAATACATGACTCTGGAGGACAAGGAGGTGGCGCTCAGTAAGCACTCAATACATGACTCCAGAGGACAAGGAGGTGGCGCTCAGTAAGCACTCAATACATGACTCTGGAGGACAAGGAGGTGGTGCTCAGTAAGCACTCAATACACGACTCCGAAGGACAAGGAGGTGGCGCTCAGCAAGCACTCAATACACGACTCTGGAGGATGAGGAGGTGGCGCTCAGTAAGCACTCAATACATGACTCTGGAGGACAAGGAGGTGGCGCTCAGTAAGCACTCAATACACGACTCTGGAGGACAAGGAGGTGGCGCTCAGTAAGCACTGAATACATGACTCTGGAGGATGAGGAGGTGGCACTCAGGAAGCACTCAATACACGACTCTGGAGGACGAGGAGGTGGCGCTCAGTAAGCACTCAATACACAACTCTGGAGGACAACGAGGTGGCGCTCAGTAAGCACTCAATACACTACCCTGGAGGATGAGGAGGTTGCGCTCAGTAAGCACTCAATACACGACTCTGGAGGACAAGGAGGTGGTGCTCAGTAAGCACTCAATACATGACTCTGGAGGACAAGGATGTTCTGAAAACCTCGAATGCCTTCCTGAGGCCTCGGATTCACATTTAGAGCAAAACTGATCTGTCTCCATTTGGGGGGAATAGTTGTAAAAAAAGAGTCACAGAGACTCCGTCTCAAAAAAAAAAAAAAAGTCACATTTAACAAAGACACACGCCCCATTCCAACACACATAAATTCACTTTGCCAAAGTCCAATCACAGATGCCCAGGAGTTTCAAGCTGCAATTATCCAGAAGAAAGAACACAGCCCATGAACATCGCTGCTGTGCAATCACCTGGCAAAGGCCTGGCACTTCTACTGAAACGCAGAAGTGCTGACCCAGGCCTTGCCCAGTCCCCAGAGATGCATGGAGGCCCAGCCATGCATTAGCAGGCCCATGTGACTCCCCATGGGTTTCCACACCATGTAGGGTCACAATTAAAATGCAAAGTTAATATGAAAATAAGCAGAGTCTATTTTGGGCCTTTTCGGACAAGGTCTACTTGCTTTCACTTAGTTGCATTCTCACACTTGGCAAAGAGGCACAGCAGGACAATGGCACTTAGAAGGACCACGCGGCGTCCAAGTCAGCGGAATGGGTTCGCCTCCCATTAGCAAGTCAGGCCGATGTGGGCCACAAGTTTTCCCCGAGTGCCACGAGTTGATGGGAAGAAAGGGAAGCCCTCCCCATGGGAGTGCAGGTAAAGGGTAACCCTGCACCTTGACCCTGGATCCAGATGGCGCCCAGGATCTGGACTGCGCCTCGACCTGGGATCTGGACTCATGGAGGAATGACTCATCCTCACATCCACTTCAAGGCCGCCCCGTCCATAATCTGGGTGTTCCAATGGCACCCGAGCCTGGAACTCAGGGGTCTTGTTTTCTAGGCGCACCCCAGCCTCTGAAAAATTAGAGATGTAGATAAGGCGATTCAAACAGTTCTTCATGCTCTCAGTCCTACGACCTGGGTTTTCTGAAAGATCCTACAGCATCGCAACAAGGGGATAGATAAGGCGATTCAAACAGTTCTTCATGCTCTCAGTCCTACGACCTGGGTTTTCTGAAAGATCCTACAGCATCACAACAAGGGGATAGATAAGGCGATTCAAACAGTTCTTCATGCTCTCAGTCCTACGACCTAGTTTTCTGAAAGATCCTACAGCATCACAACAATGGGTTATTTTCTCACAGACACCGACGGCTCCTCCATGGCCCCTTGTTGGTTGTCCAAGGTGGACACACAAGCGTTCAGGAGGGGAAGACACATACTCGGGTCTTGGAAATGCAGCAACACATTTGCTGCTTCCGCTTAATGAAATGACCTCTTCTAAGGATAAACTGGCTTGAGAAAGGGTGTTTTCTTCAATCTAGGAAAAATAAATTATTTGCACCAAAGTGAGCTCCTTAAATACTGGAGTAAAATCAAGAACAGAAAACACATCGCCAGACCCTCTGCCCTCTAAACCTTTTATGACCCTGTCTCCTCTTCTAGAGCATTCCCCTGCCCAGCCCCTTCCTGGACTCTGGATGGGGCCAGCTCTGTGAGGCATCCATGGTGGAACATGTGCTGGTAGTGCTCCAACTGATAAAAACACCAATCTTACTCTCATTACATGGGGCCAAACCCCAGCTATTATCATTTTTCATCATCCCTCACTTTGCTTGGCACTGAGTCACCCCTTCCTGACATTCCATTTGCAGCCACAGCCTGTGGACGAGCTGCCTGCCTCTGCACAGATCCCATCTGGCTTCTGAATGGGGCATCCAGACTCATGGGTACTGCCAGGACGTTCTGCAGGGTACCCCAAAACCCCTACCTCAGGCCGTTTGCTTTCTTGTTGCAAATCCTTGAATGCCCCATTGCCTAGTTTGGAAGCTCGTAATGTCTAGCCTTGGATTCAACATCCTGGACAATGTCCCCATGGACACTTCCGAGTTAATCTTTCCAATTCCCATCTAGCCAACCAGGGTCTCATTATCCCCAGACATTTCTGCCTCCAAAGCTTCTTCCTACTCTTGGAACGTCTTCTTTCTTCTGACTTAGTCCAACTCATTTTCAAGGTCCTGTTGTATTCACCCAAGGCACATGTTCCAGATGACCCCACATGGGGGGTGCAGCTGCTGCCCCTTCGTCCTGCCAGCACAGACCCTGGGTCCTTCTGATTTCAGTGCTGCCATGCTGGCTGTGTTTAATTTGGCTTCTGAGGTTGCTGCCTGCCTTCCCATCTTATGAGGACGGTGATGCTGCCTTGTAATTCTTTATGACTCTTGCACACAGCACAGTGTTTTTGCATTTGCTATGGGCTCGCTCTGTGGATAAGAGACTTGAAAAATGGTTTTGTAGCAGAGGGTTGAGCTGAAATCCACCTGCAGTATTCTCAGGCAGAGCCCTCCGCCGAATGAAAAGATCCTCCCTCACCACCACCACCCAACAAGAGAGTCAGATCAGAGCCTGGCGGCTCAACGGAGGTGAGAGGTGGACGAGACTGCAGTTAAAGGGCAGAAGTCCAGTCCCCAAGCAGGCAAGGGAGGCGGCAGGCAGAGACCAGATGCCCGCAAGCATACAGGAGCACACAGCTCGACAGATTGTCATTTTCTAATTGCAGTGCAGGACACAGAGGTCCCAGAATGGACAGGAAGGGTTTGTAGGTGGGCCTGGAACTAATCCTGATGTTCTGAGTTCATGGCCATCTGTTTCATTTTATGCATACAAAAAACTTACTCCAGCAAAAGGAATAAAATGAAAAAAAGTATTATTTTAATAAATGGAGTTTTGAAAGGTCATACATAAGAGTTTGTAAAGATACAAGCACACCACAGCGTTGTGTAGGTGACAGACACATTTCCGCGCCTTCTGGAGAAGCCCGGATGAGAGGCTCCCACCTGGTTTTCACCAACATGATTACTATGGCAGAGATCATTCCAGAGTCGATTGGTTTACATCTGGAGAGCTCACAGAGTGCCCCGATTTAGTTACTGATTTTTGAAAGAGCTTCTCCTCTAAGCCCGATACTCCACCAGGGCCCTGTGATCTACAACAACGGATGAAATGTCGGCCTGTTAAGTTTTTCCTCCCTGGAAGCATTTCCAGGCAACATCCATCCAGACACGCTCCGTGGGTGCAGACGAGAGCCTGCGGTTGCTCCTGTTCACGTGTGAGGAAGAGCTGTCCATGCCGGAGCTGGGTGCTCCGCGGCCCCTCTCTGTGGGACGCCTGCTGCTGTTTTTCAGCAATCACTGTTGTCTTCCAATTTTCATGAAACGGCAGATCTGGGTCTGGGGCAGATCTGGGTCTGCGTTGGATCCTTGCAGGGAAGGCTCACTCTGGGTCTCTGCCAGGGGTTGTACCTGTAGGTCCCCAGCTGCTCCACGGCCACCTAAGAGGAGGTCTGGAAAACAGCTGTCCTTGGAGGACATTCTCATGGACAAGCAGTGTTTGTCTCTCTGCTGCATCCATTCTGCACAATCTGAGGTCTGGAAGCATTTCATCATCAGCTTTTTTTCTATCCAAGCTGCTGAGCCTGCTGGGATAAAAATCAAATAACTGTGCAGATTGGTTCCGCTAAAAACCTGTGGTCTGCACCGAGCGGCCTCGTCTACACCTCTTCCAGCTCTGAGTACCCTTAGCAAGGCCCCTTGTCAACTCCCGTGTTATCATTCCAAGCTTCGCCACTTTCTCTGACCTCTCCTCTCTGCAGATCCTCTGGCTTCCCCGGGATGCTGCAGCCACCCTCCCCACTGACTGGGAGGAAGTCACGTCGCCTTCCCATCCTCCTCCTCCAGAGTCCCGCTCCTCCCATTAAGGCATTTCCCATAAAGAGGTCCAAGTGCCTCCTGTCATGAAGAGGCCCTGCACTTCCACACCCTTAGTCTGTGGGACCAGAGCCCTCCCCACCCACAACCTCTGCTCTCACAGCCCTGACACCTGAACCAGAGCCTCCTCATCATGGCCTCTGCCTCTCACAGCCCTGACACCTGAACCAGCGCCTCCCCATCCACGGCCTCTGCCTCTCACAGCCCTGACACCTGAACCAGCGCCTCCTCATCCACGGCCTCTGCCTCTCACAGCCCTGACACCTGAGCCAGCGCCTCCCCATCCACGGCCTCTGCCTCTCACAGCCCTGACACCTGAACCAGCGCCTTCTCATCCACGGCATCTGCCTCTCACAGCCGTGACACCTGAACCAGCGCCTCCCCACCCATGGCCTCTGCGTCTCACAGCCCTGACACCTGAACCAGCGCCTCCCCACCCATGGCCTCTGCCTCTCACAGCCCTGACACCTGAACCAGCGCCTCCCCACCCATGGCCTCTGCGTCTCACAGCCCTGACACCTGAGCCAGTGCCTCCCCATCCACGGCCTCTGCCTCTCACAGCCCTGACACCTGAACCACTGCCTCCCCACCCATGGCCTCTGCTCTCACAGCCCTGACACCTGAACCAGTGCCTCCCCATCCATGGCCTCTGCCTCTCACAGCCCTGACACCTGAACCAGCACCTTCTCATCCACGGCCTCTGCCTCTCACAGCCCTGACACCTGAACCAGCGCCTTCTCATCCACGGCCTCTGCCTCTCACAGCCATGATACCTGAACCAGCGCCTTCTCATCCACAGCCTCTGCCTCTCACAGCCCTGATACCTGAACCAGCACCTTCTCATCCACGGCCTCTGCTCTCACAGCCCTGACACCTGAACCAGTGCCTCCCCACCCACGGCCTCTGCCTCTCACAGCCCTGACACCTGAACCAGCACCTTCTCATCCACGGCCTCTGCTCTCACAGCCCTGACACCTGAACCAGTGCCTCCCCACCTGCAGCCTCTGCTCTCACAGCCCTGACACCTGAACCAGTGCCTCCCCACCCACGGCCTCTGCTCTCGGAGCCCTGACGCTGTGAGACGCTGACACTAGCGCCAGTCCACACGCATTGGCTGCATCCACCTCTGGCCAGTGAGTCTCCAGCAGCTCTGCGCCCACCATGTTTGCTCACGCGCTGGGGACCTCCACGCCTTGATCGCTAACCCACCCATAACCCTAACTGTGAGGCTCCAGGCCCCCAGGTGAACCCACTCACAGGACATCTCGGCTTCCAGCACCATCAAATCCACAGGCTCTTAGACTGACATCACTGGCCTCCTGGACAATTTCATGCCTTTTCCTGGTTCCGATTGTGGCACAGGTGAGGCCCTCCACCTGGTTCCTGAGAAAAAGCTTGTTGCCATTCCTACCTGAACCTTCCTCTCACCCTTCACCCCTACCAGTCACCAACCACCTCAACCCAAAACCCAGGACCCAACTTAGTGCCTATTTCTTCCCCACTTTGAAGTCAATCAGGCACCTGATCTTTTTCTGTGGGGTAGAACATACATGAAATTCACCATTCTAGCCACGTCCAGTGGTGCAGTTCAGTGGCGTCAGATACACTCACAGCAGTGCAACCACGACCACCATCCATCTCCAGAACCTCCTCAGTTCTGCAAACTGCCCCTCAGCCCCTGTGCACCAGACTGCCAATCTTAATGCAGTGATGTGTGTCTCCAGGTAGCCAAACCCAGCCTTCTCTGCAGCCCCGTGGCCATTGCCCAATTCAGGGTTTCTACTCTCTGTGAACTTATTCCATTCTTTTATTTTAAATTCCAAATTTCATCTTTATACTAAATTTTCATGTATACACTTTTACAAAAATCTGATAATACTACAAAAGCCTCATGAAGAAAATCAGCAGACCTGCCTCTCAGTCTCCCCACCCTCTGCATGAAGAAGAACTCTTCCCACAGACAAGCCCTCACCTCCTCCAGCTGTTTTCTTCAATACCATCCTCCTTACTGTCAATGACCACAACGGCTCTGCTGGTTTGCTATATGATACCTGAGCTTATCGACCACACCCGCAATACATGCCGTTATCTAGTTCCCCTCTTCTCTGGCTTACCAATATGACATCCAAATTAACATTTAGTATTAAATGTATTTTTAGGTAAACATTATTCAATGCGAATCTGCATAATGAGCTATTATTATCTATCCTCATACAACATTTTGCCTTCCCTGCAGTTATTACTTTACTTTTTAATGTGCATAATTTATATCATTAATACAGTTCAAAATTCTCTCAACATAGTCATAACATTTTTTTCCATCAATATGGTAAGACCCATTCAAAAATCAATCCTTTTTTTCTTCGGATCCCACCTTCTTGCCGCATTCTATGCCGGTGTGGCCTGGGCTTTCCTCCCCATCCTGAGCATCTCCTCAGCTGCTAACCTGGCTGAATCCCTGGTTCCTGGATCCCCGCACCTTCCTCTGTCCAGGTTTCTTCTCTCGTTTCTGGGTCAGCACATCCTCCGAATCTTCCTGAGAGAGGGAAGGGGAACCTCAGAGACTCTGTGTGGCTGGCCCTCCTACTCCACTCTCACATCTGGCCGGTGGTGTGCCTGTGTCTGGAGCTCCGGAGCAGCCACCACTTCTCCAGGATTCTGGAGGGAATTCTGCAGGTTCTCCCAGCTGTCCCTGCCGCTCTGGAGAAGATGGAAGCCATCTGGTTTCTCGATCTGTCTTTTCTCCCTGAAAGCTCACAGGCTCCCCTGGCTATGCTGGTGTATGGGAGTTTTCCAGGGGTGTCGGCCTATTGTGTTCATTGTTCTGGGGAGTTCATGCACCTGCCATCTATAATCTCACCGACTTTGGGTCTGGTGATTTTTCCAGAATTGGTAATTTTTCTAGAATTTCCTTTTCCTGGATAATTTCCCCACTCTGCTTTCTCTATGCTCTTTTGAGAGCTTTGTCATCATATGTTGGAGTTTTTGCAAAGTCACTGTGAGCATCTCATCTTTTTACTCTTATTTTCCATTATTTTGCCATTTTCCTGTTTTCTGGGAGATTGTGGTTTTCGATTTTATTTTCAAAATCCCGTGTAGATTAAACCATATTTTGGTAACAAGAGATTTAATTCCTAGGAGCTCTTGCCTGGGAATTGCTCAAATCTTCAGATCTCATTGATTCCAGTGTTAGGACTGTGGGTGCTGCTGGCTAGGTTCCTGTGGCTCCCGGAGAGGGGTAACTGTCCACCAAGTTCTCAGGGGCAGGGCATAGGCCGGGGTAACTGTGCACCAAGTTCTCAGGGGCCAGGCATAGGCCGGGGTAACTGTGCACCAAGTTCTCAGGGGCCAGGCATAGGCCGGGGTAACTGTGCACCAAGTTCTCAGGGGCCAGGCATAGGCCGGGGTAACTGTGCACCAAGTTCTCAGGGGAGAGGCATAGGCCGGGGTAACTGTTCACCAAGTTCTCAGGGGATAGGCATAGGCCGGGGTAACTGTTCACCAAGTTCTCAGGGGCCAGGCAAACGCCGGGGTAACTGCACCAAGTTCTCAGGGGCCAGGCATAGGCCGGGGTAACTGTGCACCAAGTTCTCAGGGGCCAGGCATAGGCCGGGGTAACTGTGCACCAAGTTCTCAGGGGAGAGGCATAGGCCGGGGTAACTGTTCACCAAGTTCTCAGGGGAGAGGCATAGGCCGGGGTAACTGTTCACCAAGTTCTCAGGGGCCAGGCAAACGCCGGGGTAACTGCACCAAGTTCTCAGGGGCCAGGCATAGGCCAGGGTAACTGTGCACCAAGTTCTCAGGGGCCAGGCATAGGCCGGGGTAACTGTGCACCAAGTTCTCAGGGGACAGGCATAGGCCGGGGTAACTGTTCACCAAGTTCTCAGGGGCCAGGCAAACACCGGGGTAACTGTGCACCAAGTTCTCAGGGGCCAGGCATAGGCCGGGGTAACTGTGCACCAAGTTCTCAGGGGCCAGGCATAGGCCGGGGTAACTGTGCACCAAGTTCTCAGGGGACAGGCATAGGCCGGGGTAACTGTTCACCAAGTTCTCAGGGGCCAGGCAAACATCGGGGTAACTGTGCACCAAGTTCTCAGGGGCCAGGCATAGGCCGGGGTAACTGTGCACCAAGTTCTCAGGGGCCAGGCATAGGCCGGGGCAGAGGAGGGTGCAGAGACTGTGCAGTCACAATTCTTGCTTTTTCCAGGAAAGAAATTAAATTCTGAAAACGGCATCCAAGGCCACTTCATCCCTTAACTTTTATGAATCCTTTGGTCACAGTAACTTTCACTTTAAAAAATACAGACCTGGCCTGGTATCCTAATGAATTCTGACCTAATTCTTCTATTAATTGATACCTAATTAAGTGTATATTGTTTCCCAACGTCTGAATGAGCCAGTGAATAATGAAAACCCCTTTCTTCTTGGGGTCACATATTTTATCACTAAGTACAGACACCAAAACCCCACACATGCATTTATGGGTCTCCTTCAAGAATATAACACATCAGAGAAGAGAATGGGAGTGAAATGACCTTCCTGTCAGAGTCCACCGCCAAAGACATCTACCGCTCTCTCACCCATGAAGAGTGAAGAGATTCATTAGTTTACTCTGCTGGAAAGTGCTTGCTGGGAGCTGCTGGTGGTCATCTGACCAGGAGTTTAATTCATGCTTCTTGTTACTGTCAAGTTAATATAGGCTCTCACGTGGCCATTCTAATACTGCGAAGTTTTCACTGACCTTACAGAGAAGAACCTCAGCTCTGGGCCAGGTGGACAGCACCCGTCCCAGCCCCAGCCACTAACGGGAACCATGGAATTGGGCTCTGGTCGTTAATCAAGCAGCCTTTGAGCCTCCCCAAAAATACAACACAGGCAGGAAGGCTAAAGCTCCTCAGACCGGTAACATCGCCAACTGTGTGTGTCCCTAAGGCTAAAGCTCCTCAGACTGGTAACGTCGCCAACTGTGTGTATCCCTAAGGCTAAAGCTCCTCAGACTAGTAACGTTGCCAACTCTGTGTGTCCCTAAGGCTAAAGCTCTTCAGACTGGTAACGTCGCCAACTCTGTGTGTCCCTAAACCATTTCCCTCCTTGAACGAAGGCCAATCAGCCTCCACATCTGTGTTCTCGTGTGTGCAAGGCAGGACGAACACATCCCGTACCATTTGACAGAATCTCTGTATAAAAGTCTGAGATTATTAATGCATTTCTCATTCAGGATTGCTGCCCTTTATGTTTTTAGCATCTGGCATGAAGTGGTGGCAGCAGCACTCTTCCAACACCTTTTCCATATTTGAGAATTTGAAATACTGTAACATATTCTCCAAACCTTAGAACTTGATGACTTTCCAGAAAGCGTGTAATTATTTTTTTCAAAATAAAAATCCCTTATTTTTCTCGTTACAAAATTAATGAATATACCTGACAAACTTAATTATAAATTTGCCAAAATAGATAAAGGGGATGATCCCTGCAATGTCACAACATAGATATGGCACTGCCCACGTGGCGATGAACATCCACCTGAGAATACTTACGTCCAAAGATCCTTAGATTTGCTTTCCACAAAAATAAGATGAACATCCACCTGAGAATACTTACGTCCAAAGATCCTTAGATTTGCTTTCCACAAAAATAAGATGACACCGCATATGCTAATTGTATCAGCCTGATTAATTAACATAGTAAGTATAATTTCTCATTGATTAGGGTCTCTCTCTACACACACACACACGCACACACACACTTTGTATACATACATCCCTTCCATAATTTTAATTGGCTATAGAACTTTTTTGGGGGGGATATACTAAAGTTTATTTAACCAGTCCTCTTTGATGAAGCATTCAATATGGCTTCTGATTTCTTGCTATAATCAATGTAAACTATACACATTTCTTTTGTTTTTTTCCCCTTTGAGACAGGGTCTCACTGGGTTGCCCAGGCTGGAGTGCAGCAGCACGATCATGGCTCACTGCAGCTTCAATCTCCCAGGCTTACACAATCTTCCCACCTCAGCCTGCAAAGTAGCTGGGACTGCAGGCACACGCCACTGCACTGCTAATTTTTTAAAAGTTTATTTTTTGTAGAGATGGGGTCTCACTGTGTTGCCCAGGTTGGTCTCAAACTCCTGGGCTCAAGCAATTCTCCTGCCCCTGCCTCCCAAAGCACTGCAATTACCGCTGTGAGCCACTGCGCCTGACCGATGATACATATTTCTGCACATATATTCACGGACACTTGCCCTTGAACAACATTGGTTGGAACTGCTGGAGTCCACTCACACGTGGATCTTCTTCCTCCTCTGCCATGCTGAGACTGTGGGAACAACCCCTCTTCTCCTCCTGAGCCCACTCAACTTGAAGACGGGGATGAAGGCCTCTGTGGTGATCCATTTCCATTTAATAAACAGTACCTGTATTTTATGATTTTCATAACATTTTCTTTCTCTAGCTTACTTTACTGCATGAATATAGCATGTAATACATGTAACAAACACAATGTGTGTCAGTGACTGTGTTACTGCTTAGGCTTCTGGTTAACAGGAGGCTATCAG